>NC_136494.1:101983864-102483864 GCF_053919585.1 Euprymna scolopes | reverse complement strand
CCCCTGGCGGAAATATGGGTCAACAAGGGCATTTATTTATTGCGTGATTTGAACGACTGAAACACACATTTGCTATTTTCACTCTTAAACAGATAACCATTTAAAAAGAAAATTTTTCTCTCTTTTTTCTCAGATTGCTTGTAAGCTTGTTTCTGTATCACTGCATTTCTTCTACTTGGCCGTCTTCTTCAGCATGTTGATGGAAGGAATCGACATGTTAATCACCGTCATTTTAGTCTTCAGTAAGAAAATTAAAGTGATATGGTTTATTATAGGCACTTGGTGTAAGTCTCCTTTTTCCTTTTTTTCATTTAGAACGAATTAAAAATCTTTAAAATTTATTTTTTAGAACTGTTTTGATGTCATTATTACAAAAACACATGAAATTTTATTAATAACTTAGTAGCTGCTTGTTCTTGTGCATGTCTCTTCGTGGTCCTTTTAGACTTACTGCCTGCAATCAAAACTTAGATTCTTAAAGACTTAGTCGACAAATGACTACTATAAAACAAAATAGGTTTATTCGTCTTGATCTTCATTCCAAATCACTAAGAAGACAGAGATAATCACTGTTTAATCATATTTTCACAGATAAAGTGTATGCTAACCAGTGATGCATTTTTATTAATGTTTATCTTCTGATGAAAAGTACCTATCTTTGAAAATCCACGAGTTAAAGATTTTCCTTTATTATAATTCCTTATTTGAATTTTTGTTGGATTAGTAAATATTGTAATTTGTTCAATTTTCATTTTCATCATCAATTTATATGTTATATATATATATATATATATATATATATATATATATATATATATATATATATATATATATATATATATATATATATAACAAAAACAGTCTGTAAAGATTAAGTTTAGAATCCAACAGGGTCTAGAATAAATATAAATATTTATATTTATATAGTAATCCTCACCAAATAAAAAAGCTCTGTACAACCAAGATAGGCAATTGGTCTATTCTTGTTAAATCCTAATCATATACCCCAGATTCCAAATCGTGTCGCCTATGTATTTCTGAGACTGTTACAGTAATAACATTCCCTCAAAGTAAAAATGAAATTAACACAAAAAGCTAAGAGTGACGCCATATTTGAAAATTTCTGGAGAGTTCGTTTTTGTAATAAATTTTAGATTCTGGAATGAACAAATTGTCTGCCAATGAGATTTGGCAGAATGTAAGAAGGGAGAATTTATTATTTTTGAATTGGGAAATGGAAAGATCATGGTATGTCTATGAATATATGATCCAGTTAATAAGGGTGAAATCGCATATCTGTCGAAAGTCAAAAATCCTCCTGGTGATGTGTAGGGGTGGTAGGAGAACTTGTTATTTAGAGGGAAAAATAGGAACTACTTCCCCTAAAGGTGGTTGTGATTGTGATGATGTTGCTTCTAGGATGTAATGTAGGATTTTATTATAACGACTAAATGTGTCTAAAAAGGCGTTCTAAAGTTACATAACATAGTGACTAATAGTCTAGACATAATAAATTTGTATGTGGTATCTGTTGTTGCAAACCTACCGTGCTTTGGTCCAAAGGGGAATTTTTGTAATCAAAATATTATATAGGAGATAATTTTATTAAATACTTACAGACACTAGTGTTTAATCCTTTCGGGAATCATCAGTGCAGGGTGACATGATTACTGTCGGTCAGAAGATTCGAACCTGGCCACAAAGCCATCTTTGACTCTATTAGCAAGGAACAAACCTTACGGCCAACCTCAACTGCAAGAAACATCGTTGGAATTTAAACATTTATTTTGAAATGTCGCAACATCCGTCCAGAGTGATCTAATGATTATATCATTATGATCTGCGCATGTGAGCTTAAGTGACCGACTTTCATTTCGGCTTGAAAATGCTCAACAATAAGAACCAACTTCTTAAAGGGGCTGACATTATTAATACTATAATAATTCATATATATATATATATATATATATATATATATATATATATATATATACATATATATATATATATATATATATTATATATATATATATATATATATATATATATATATATATATATATATAATTATTTACTATAATAATTATTAAATACCTAGATGCAATCATTTCAGCTTTTTCGCGCTTCTCTGTAACCTTGCGTCTCGGAGGAGATGCAGTTTAAAAAAATGGAGACAGATAGACATAATGATTTTTGTAAATAACATGTTTTTTATTTACATGTATTAATCTTTTTCTTTCTTTTTTTTTTCAGTTTTTCCCCTTTTAATTGTTAGCATCAGTTTTCCAGTCAAGTTTCATAATTATGCTGATGCAAACCAGTGAGTATTAAATATTCATTTTAATTTTGATCCGTACATTTTTTTTTATTGTTTCATTGCTCCCGGGCAACTGTCTGTATGATATCTGTCTAGTATGAAACACTGTGACACAGTGGAGTTATTTCTTCTACACAATGCAACGTTTAAAAACACCTGCTCTATCTACAATATTGAGTTCTTTTTAAGTTAACTCATACCACTTATCAAATGCCATTCTGTATTATTACTATTATTGCTCCTGGGCAACACCGAATACCTATTTTTGCATACAACAGTATAATAAAGCACAATGAAGTTTTGGGTAATGTGTCATCTAAAGGCACCTGCTCTTTCTAAGATATTGAGCAAACCAGTAATCATTATTTTATTTATTTGCGGACTTATCCTCATCTTCATAGTTGATGTTTCCCCACGTTTCGGTCAACTATTCTTCTGGCTTTCTTCAGGCGGTTCTATGCTGAGTCTCTTTAGCTGTATCTTCCATAATTGTTGTCTCACCACATTTTGGCCAACTAATCCTCTGGCCTACTTTGAGTAGGATTGAAACCGCTATCTTCAGACAATGCTCACCTGAAACCGTAGATATTCAACGCCTCTATCCACTGCTCCAGAAGAATAGTTGGCCGAAACGTGGGGAAACAACAACTATGAAGATGAGGATTACAGTTTGCAAATAAATAAATATACAAATTACTCATCTCAAAAAACGATTCCAATAAAAAACAATAAATAATTAATTTTTTTTATTCTGATAAATTGATTCTTATTCGTTTCTTCATCATTTATGAAATCCCATGTTTAGTCCATCTTTTTTTTTTTTAGTTATCTTTCTGAATTTTTGAGATAAGGATTGATAATTTGTATCATTTAGATTATTTGGACTACTGTTCTCATCTTGGGTGCTATTTTCACAACATCTTGGTTGAATATAACCTCCGATCTTCTTCCGGTGTATCTTCTTGAACTTGGAAATCTTTCTGCCCAACTCGAGAATCTGCATGGAATTTCGAATTTCTTTAATCCAATGGGGTGGGGGTGCATTTAATTCACATTGGTAGTATACGCTCATTCCATCAGTCATGGACTAGATAGAAGTCTTAAGTAATTCGCAATTGTATTCTTAGTATCGTCCGCACTGAAACCTTCAACCTGTAGAAGAGTGTCACTTAGAACTAAATTAACTTAGTACTTTATCCGTTGCGCCATAGGTCCTTGTACAACTGTTTTCAGTTGTTGCATTCTCATTCCGGGCTAAATTTCTCCATTTTATTTAGTCACATGTAAGCACTTTATTTCGAGGTTGATCTCTCTCAGGGTCGACTAACGATGTAGCAGATTTGGGAAATCATTTATTCAACCGGATTTGTGAATGCCATTTTGTAATGATCACTCTGGACATTTTTACAACCACTAAAAAGATTGTGAAATAGATAAAAGAGAGTTTTCATTCCACTTCTATGTGCGTGTGATTTAAATGATATATTTTGTGTTAAGTTCTAATCTATGTATTCGTAGATTAAGATTAACTATTAATAATATTAAATATATCAACAACTAGTGGTGTTTATCCAACGTTGTCTGAGTAGAAATATATTGCTGAGTAGAAGACTTCTTAGGAAAAAAAAATAAATAAATAAAAATAATAATCTAAAATATGACGTTAAAAAACGACCCTGGTGTCTAACTCTGTCTCGTGGGGAGGCATTGTAAATAGGTACAATTACTGTTTTGAAAGTTGCGTTCTAAAAGACAGTCAAAACAAAAGATATGATGTGACCTTCAATAAATAAGACAACACGGTAATATATTTACAAGAATGTGCTTTTACAGAAATACAAATAAATTACTGTGAAACTGCTCTGCCCTTCGTTGTAGGCTCCTCTATGCTTAGACTCTTGATGTCCATATAGTTACAAAATAGAGTGTGTCATCAAAACTCCACACCCCACACATAATATCAGCGCCTTTAAGAAACTCGTTTCTTATCGTTGAGCACTTTCAGTTGTAATAAAATCGGTCAACTTAGCTAGTTATATAATGATAAGATTACTCTGACTGACGCTAAAAGCATTTAATAAGAATAAATGTTTAAATTCAACTGTATCTCTCGCGGTTTGTGGTAGCCTAGTGGTTCGGGTCCTTGCTAATGAAGCCAGGCATGACTTCTGTTGCCGAGGTTTGAGTTTCTCGACTGACGTTAATCGTGACATCCTACACTGGTGATTCCCGAAAGGATGAAACACTAGTGTCTGTAAGTATTTAATAATTATTATAGTAAATAATATATATATATATATATATATATATATATATATATATATTTGAAATTGGTATATTTAGGCAGAATTTTTTCATTCAAGCAAACGTTATTAAATGCAACAGAGACACTTTGCTTTATAATTCTTTTTTTAATTTTTCGATTTTCCGTATAATCTTTTTTATATCAAAATCGAAAACATTAATAAAAGTTCCTTAGATGTTAGTGTCACGAGCTCTTTCAATTCGTTCATGAACCATCTTCAGGTGTTGAGGAAGTAAAAGTGCGTGTAAAAAAAAAAAAAAAAGACGTGTCATCATTGAAACGCTGCAAAGCTTTAAGTATTTCTTCTGAGTAGGCCATTATCAGCCAGAAGGCTGGCAACCTAATGAACTAAAGCCTAAAGTGATTTAGAGCAGGCATGTCAAACTCAGAGCCCCTCGGGGCCTCAAGAATCAGTTTGTGTTGGCATGAGGGCCGCACCCCTACAATATTAATCAAAGTCATTCAATAAAAATAATTGCTGAATATGTTTCTTTTATCGGCAATTTAGAAACATGCAATAGTTTGGTCATATTCAAGAATGCAAGTAAAAAGTACTTGTAGTTTAACAAAAGAATGTAACAAAGGAAATTAGCAGGACATATAAATCTGTTCTTTATTTCGATATAACGAAAATTTAAAAAGCAACATACATAGCCAATATGTATTTGAATGCAACAAATGCGATCCACATAATTTATAATAATTCAAAATGAACATTTATTACCAAGTACTCAAACATGTTTCATGTTTTGTCCTGAAGTTTGAGTCCTCTTGTTCTTGACAAGCTTTGGTATGTCTAGCTGAAGTTTATGATTATTTCCGAGCTTTACAAGAGAAGATAAGTGTTTGTCAGTCAACCTAGTTCTCTGAGAAGTCTTTATTAATTTCATGAAGGAAAATAATTGTTCACATAAATAGGTGGAACCAAACATTACCACAATCTGTGTGACAAACTTTCTGAAACCTTTTCGGAAGGTATGAAAAGAAATCAGGTATTCCCATTTCAAAATACTTTGCTCTGAGTAAAGAATCTGCATTTCTAACAGTTCCATTTGTAGGATTTCGTCTGCCTTAATAACATCAAAAGTAAACGGTGCTGTGAATAGTGCAAACTCTTGCGCATATTATGAGAAATCACGAAATCTTTTTTGAAACTTCTTTGACAATGATTCCAGATCACTGTCATACTTGGCAAAATTTAGTGCTGACTTAGTACTATTGTTTTAGCGCTTTGCACGTAGGAAAATGAATTAAAGTTTCATTTCAGACTTGTGACTTCCATAATCTCAACTTTGTAATGAAGCATTTGACGTCATCATAGAACTGAGTGATGAGCTTGTTTTTACCTTCTAATTTCAAATTGAGATCGTTTAATTGTGCTGTAATGTCTACGGCAAAAGCCAGATCCTGGAGCCAACTTTCATCTTTCATTTCATCAGTGTTTCCTACCTTTCATCTCCAAAAAAGTGATTATTTCTTGTCTCTTAACAAATAAAATCTTTTCAACACTTTGACATGACAACCAATGTACATCTGTGTAGAATGTAAAATTGGTGAACTGATTATCCATATCTTCTAACAACTGGTTTCATCAATCCATTCAGAAATAGTGTTCCTGGCGAGGGAAATATTTTTGAACAAGTGTGCTTTTTCCGGACACACAACTTCGGCCGTTTTTATAAGGCATTGTTTCACAAAATCTCCTTTGTGTAGGATTTCCCATGCATCGCTATCAATCGACTGAGTTCATAGCTTGCAGTAAAGGAAGCGACATTTACTTTGTGACTTTTTGTAAAAAAGGCCTGTTGCTGTGTCAAGTTAAACGTCAATTCTTTGAGCATTGAAACATGGATGGGGCCTTCATATTTATTATGATGATTCGCTTCATAATGTCTTTGCAAATTATACGCCTTCGGCGCAGAATTATGGTTATTGCAAATTAAACAATGTATATTTCCATTCACTTCTATGCAAAAATACTGTAGTTCACATTTTTCTTTAAACATTCGCCCTTCTTCATTTACCTTTTTTTTTTCTTAGTCACAGAAGCAGTTTTAGCCATTTAAAAAAAGATGTGCAATCTGGAAAAATAAAATCAAACACAACGAAAAATATTTATAAAATATCAATAAAAGCAGTTATCACAAAGGAATCTGACCCCTGCACAGTATTACCCGATTCATATTTTTAGTTATGAAAGTCAATTTTTATAAAAAGTACACAATAGTAAAAAGCAATATAGATATAGGGCATATACGACAGGAAACGTAAAAGTAGATAAAATAAATACAGAATAAGAGGTGTGTTCGAAGAATAGTTAAAGTTTCTTATCTATCCATGCTTTGGGAAAGTTATTCTTTACATTGAAACCATCAATCTACAGTTTAGAACGTCACGGGCACAACATTTTTTGATTTATCACTTTATGAAGACAATTTGCTTATCGACAGGTTTATTGAAAATAGAAGACGGTAAAAACTGAAAAGAAAAGAAAAAAGAGAAATACAGTGACAATGTGACAAGTGGGTAAGAGAGAGAAGCAGGAAACGCTTAAAAGTCCAAAATGAAAATGTGAGTCCAAATAACGATGTGAAGAAATTGAAAGTCAATAAATTCTGTAAAAAAGAAAAGCATTTGTTTCTTTCATGGCCCACTAAAGCTAATTTATCGGTGATAAAACAAAAAGCTTGTCCTTTTGAAAAATTGAATTTTCTGCTGGTTGTGGGTTTTGTAAAATTACGTTTTGTTAGTGCGAGTCGAAAAAAGATAAAACAAATCTAACAAAACCAATGCAACGAAATAACTTTTTATTAACTTTAAATAAAAAAAAAGAACGAATTTAAAATTTAAAAACAAAAAGAAACAATTAAAACTAAAACAAATGAAACGAATTAAAAATATAAAAACAATTGGAATTTGGAATTTTAAAAGAAAAAAATAATATTGTGGATAGAATTGCTTTCTTTACTGTCGTTGTTGCTATTATTTCTCTGATTAATGCCTAAAAATATTTATTAATGAAAAATAAAATATATTCAACTTTGTGAGCAGAAACCATTTATAATTTTAATTGCAACAAAACTTAATTTTACGAAACCCACAACCAGCAGAAGATTAAATTTTTCGAAGGGACAAGTTTTTGTCTTATCTTTTAGCGTTAGTGGGCCCTCAGAGAAACAAATACCAAAAAAAAAGAAAAAAGAAAAGGACTTACAGCATCAGTGCAAAATGTCGAGGTGGGAGTGAAAAAAGATAAGCTACCGCTGGGACATCATGTTGACATGCAGGAGAAAAGAAGTGAATGATACTGATGGAAGTCGGTGTAGGGATAAGAAAAGTACCCTGCGTAAGAAAGGGAAACTAAAGGAAGTAATGAAAAGTCGTGACAGTTGTGTTTGTGATGTTGTAAGCTTTCGATATGTGAGCTTAGTATAAAAAAAGACTTTCCTAAATCGAGGATAGATAAGAAATTTTAACTACTTTTCGAACTCACCTCTTATTTTGATCTTTTCGTTTTTCTCCTTGCTTTTTCCAAGTTGCTTAAAATTGTCTGTGGGGCCACAATTCTGCTTCTTGCGGGCCGCATGCGGCCTGTGGGCTGCATGTTTGACATGCCTGATTTAGAGGATAGACTGTGTCCATTCACACAGTCAAAGTGCAGCTATTGTTGCTGGTGGTGTATAGATGTTATTTGACTTCTTTTTTTTTTTCCTTATCAGTTTGTACAAGCTGGGGATCAAGCATCCTACCAGATGCTAAATATTCACCTGCTAACTCAGATATTCCAACCGAGAGATCTTTTTAAGATTCTGACGGTTCTTTTAAGTGCAATTGTTTGAACCTCTCTTGCATTTGGTTCAGTTGCACCTATAATAACTGGAATGTCCATATCTAGAGCATAATGTAAGAAGAAATTAGGTCTATTTCTCTCACATGCAGCAAGTTTGTCGAAGTGATTACTTTGTTGGGGTAGGTAGAGTACGACATATATATTTCGGGTTGTTTTCATCTATCTTTACTCAATTTCATCGACCCCTGTCACTTTATATTCGATCAAATGTTTTATTAACTTACGAAGACTATTAACAAAAAATCTTTTTTCCCCCTGCAGTTGCTGGCTTTCGATAAGTGATGGACTTCGATGGGCATTCATTGGGCCTGCATGTTTTATCATAATTGTAAGTGAAATTATTGTCTTATTTTGATATTTTTTATGTTTATATATATGTGTGTGTGTGTGTGTGTGTGTGTGTGTGCATCACTCTACAAGACAAAAAGACAAACATCTGGATCCGCCAACAAACAAGAGTTATCAACATCAATACTGCCATCAAAACATCCAAACACAGATGGGCAAGGCACGTAGCCAGACACCATGACAACAGATGGTCCATCAGGACAATGGAATGGACACCTCGTATACGACCTGGTATAACACATGAGTCCCACATGCAGCAGATAGGTCAGGACAGTTAGATCGCTAAAGTCCAGCGAGGGGTTTCTCATTGAGTGATAAACCCTTATTGATATTGATATTAATACATATATATATATATATATATATATATATATCCATTCATGTGAAATCTTTTTATCATTTTTCTTTTACCTCCTATTCCCCTTACCTCACCCTTTTTTTTAACCAAGTAAGATCTGTGACTTACTTGTAGTTTCATTAAATACTTTTACATGCAAAATCCGATCCCGCATTTTGCTAATTCCTGCCCTCTGATGAGAAGGAGAGTATTTCTTCAAAACTCCGCGGATTAAGGACTATCCACTTATCTTGTGCTTCCTTTTTAAAATTAAATATGTTTTTAACTCTTTTTCAAGATGTCTTTTAACATGTTTTATTAATCATTTGTTCATATATATATATATATATATATATATATATATTTTTGTATGCAAAATCCGATCTCGCATTTTGCTAATTCCTACCCTATGATGAGAAGGAAAGTATTTCTTCGAAACTCAGCGGATTAAGAACTATCCACTTATTAAGTGTTTCCTTTTCAGATTAAATATGTTTTTAACTCTTTTCAAAGTGTTTTTTAACATGTTTTATTAACTATTTGCTCTTATATATATATATATATATATATATATATATATATATATATATATATATATATTAATGTTGGGACGATTCTAATATTTTCCTTGATTCCGATACAATTACTGATTCCATACTAAATTCCCGATTCTAATTCTTTATAAATCTCTAAATATTTAACTATAAAGTTATTTCTTCAGATTATCATAAAGACATGTGTTAAATGTGCAAATATTTTCTCAAGCATAAAAATCCATTTGGGGTTTATAGATTTTAGTTTTACTGGTAGTTTAAAATCAATATTCATTATTTTAACATTACTACCAGCAATGGACGATTTTGTTTAAAACAAAATTAAATAAAAAAGACAATTAAAAGAATTTGGCATCGGAAACTAGGCACACATTTTTCCGATTCTACTACCGATTCTGATACCCCCAAATGTTTCAATTGAATACTAGCTGAATATTAACTGGAAATATCCTATTCGAAATGAGTAAATACTTATATATCTATTCCTATTAACATGATATCTTTAAAGGAATATATATATATATATATATATATATATATATATATATATATATATATATTAAATTTATTTATACAAACATTAATGGCTACATATGTGCATACATGTTTCTGTAATCACCCGCGTTGGGGGAACTACGTCTTTAGGCCAAGAATTACCGTCGAAAACTGATACTTCAACCAAATACATTTTCCTATTTCGTTTGCCAAGTTAGAATGTAACCTGGGTGGGAGTCATAACGCGGTGAGAGGACAAGTGAGGTCTTTGAAGATAATAAACATCTTCGTTTTCATTTCCCTTTCTCTTTATCAATCCCATCTTTTGGTTTTTATGGCATAAGGTACTTGAGAATTTAGTATTTTTGTCTTGCATTCTGTAAAGTAAGAACATTTCCTATGGTCACTAAGTACTGACCGGTGTCTTTCAATCTACACCCATCCACACACATACATGCACACACACACACACACGTTAATACAGATATTCAAAAGCGAATATATGCTGTTCGTTTTATAGGAAAATGTATTTGGTTGAAGTATCAGTTTTCGACGGTAATTCTTGGCCTGAAGACATAGTCCCCCAACGCGGGTGATTACAGAAGGTCTAATCAAGGTTTGGTAGTCAATTATAAACAAAACCAAAATGTAAATTATCTGTTTACAAAGTTACAACTTTTTCTGTATGTAGGATTAAATTTGTTTTATATGTATATAGTATTAAAATTGTGTTAGATGTGTGTGTAGGATTAAAATTGTGTTATATTTGTGTAGGTTTAAAATTGTGTTAGATGTGTGTGTAGGATTAAATGTGTGTTATATTGATAAGGTTTAATTTTTTTTATTAAATGAAAAATGGAAATATTTTCATCCAAAAATTTTCAATACACATTTTTGTTTTTAAATATCTTAAAACATTTTTTTTATTTCCAGGTGAACACCGTCATTTTAATAATTGTGCTCAGTAAAATGCTTGGGACACGAGAGATGATGCAACAGACAATTAGAGAGAGAGTCAGGTTGGAATACTTTTATCATGATATCATATTTTACTTGCAGAACAAAAAGAATTATGACATAATTATATAAGAAACTAGAAAAATACCCGTCCCAAGACAGGTAAAATTAATACTCTGGACAGAACTTTTATGTCTCCTTACAAAAATTAAAATCAAGACATAATGATGCTGAACTTTATGTCTATAATCCCTAATCCAATTTAGTTAAAAATTTATTACTTGATTTTTATTCAAGAAAATGTTTCAAATTTAAAATTTAACAAGTGTTAAGGAAAAATTAAAATTCAAGAAATTTTAATTAATTAGTTTCTAATCACTATAGAACAAATTACATACAACTGGAATTACTGCCCCTTCTTTCCAAAGAACATTCTATGAGGCAGATTGAGACACGTCAAAATAAAACAGTGCCGACAATCCTCTACAAAAAATATAAAAAGAAGTAATAAATCCTCTGATACACAATCATTTTGTAGTAATCATTGTTGTAATCCTTACAAAAACTAAAATTAAAACACAGTGATACGAAACTTTATTCTTGATCAAAATCCATTATATGATTTTGATTCTAGAAGACGTCTGAAATTTAAAGCTTACCCTTAAGAGGTTTTTAAGAAGAAATTGCAATTCAAGGAATTTTACTTAATTGATGTCTCATGAAAATGGATTAAATTTAATGTAAATCTGAAATATTTGTATTTTCAAATGGTAAGTTGCGCCCATATTATGCCCCTAAAAACCCTTTAATATATTCCAAATAAACTGAAATTTGTGAAATTAATTGATGTTTAATACCTATTGTTAAAATTTTACAACAATCGATGTTATCTGAATTTCCACAAAAAGCTACCATCCCTTTGCATAAAAGTAAATTAAACCAAATATAATTCATATCATGATCTCTTACGTCTGGTAGATATGTTCCAAAATTCAAAATGATAGCTTAATTAGTTTAGGAATGAATCATATATACATAAATATATAAACATATACACACACTTAATCTATTATATAAAGAGCAGTTGTCTGTGTGTATGTGTGTTTGTATGTTCAGTTAAAACTCTAAAACAGCAAAAAATACTCACAAAGTTGGTATTTTCTTGATATGGCTGAACAGATTTTCTTTAAATTTACAGAACTTTAGTGTATAAGTCTGGGAGTGATCTTAAGTTTTGTCTCAGAATACCCCCAATAATTACCGATAATCGAAACCGTTATTTTAATTTATCATCGGTAAAGCCATCTTTTTCATGTCGTCGCTTAGCAACAATGACAGAACAACGTGGATAAGTTGATAGCATGTTTTTTGTTTTGTTTGTTGTTTGCATGATGAGGTCTGTAGGTCCAAACTCCGCACGTAAATTCTTAATTTTTTTTTCATTAACTGCAAAGAATTTTATAAGATTTGAAAATTTATGTGTTTTTTTTTTTGTTTTTGTTTTTTTTGCATGGCGTGGTCTGTAGGTTCAATTCCTGCACATAAATTTCTTAATGTTTTTTTTTTTTTGTTAACTGGAAAGAAGTTTATACAAAATAATTTTATAAAAGAAACAGTGGGTTCTCTAGATTGCAATGTAGAATAACATATATTTTGGACTAAGTTACTGCATGGAGGCATGTGAAGCTTCCTCCTAGGCGATTTCACGGATTTCGATGACAAGAAAAATATAGCAGTGTTAAATATTCATTGATCATCATTCAATCTCCGAGCAACATAAGGTCTCTCTGCTAGTATATATATAGCCTTGGAAGTTTTTAACCTTTAAAACTATACAAAAAAAAATATTTTTTATCATTCGTTAGAAAACCATCTAGTCAGTAAGTCATTTAATCACCTGCAATCACTGCATCAACTCGCTCTCGAATTTACTATAATACCAATAATTTATTTTTTAAGGGATCATCAGTTGTTTACTATGAAACACTGTTTCGGGGATTTAAAAACAAAACAGTATATTACATCATGGCTCCCCAGCAGTGTTGATCAAACACCACCACCCTTAATCTTAGGAAGAAGACATGTTTCAAACATTTGATCCAGTTTTCTATTCTTAATTGCAATTACTAACCTTTTCATACTATAAAAATGAATTTCTTACCTGTGCGATTCATCAATTTCCACATTTAAAATGGATACAGTTTTTAATTTTTTAATTTATCAGTCTTGTATTTATAAGATTAGGATGAATCCATTTAACTACTTATCACCCCCACTATGATTAGTATTTAGTATATTGACATTCTTATTTAAAATTATATATATATATATATATATATATATATATATATATATATAGAGAGAGAGAGAGAGAGAGAGAGAGAGAGAATGAGAGAGAAAGAGAGAGAGATCTTATTTGTTTTTGTTTTGCGATACTTTCTTGTGAATGAATTCAATTATTTATATGAAAGTACATTTTTACCTAAATGCGAGTTGGGAATAACTTTCCGTTTTACCAATTTGGTGCCCCTAAATGGAGAGTGGCATATCGTTTTTAACATGTAATTCTCCACTATTATATATATATATATATATATATATATATATATATATATATATATATATATATATATATATATATATAGTCTTTGAAGTTTTTAACCTTTAAAACTATACAAAAAAATATTTTTTTATCATTCGTTAGAAAGCCATCTAGTCAGTAAGTCATTTAATCACCTGCAATCACTGCATCAACTCGCTCTCGAATTTACTATATATATTCAGCACGTCTAATTGAATACGATAGAGTTCTTCTTTTTTCCGATTTTGTTGGATAACTTTTCAATTCTTTTTTTCTTTTCTTTCAGCTGGCATGTTGTATATTATGGTTGTATATTGTTGTTCGGCCATATTCTTCTCAAACACTTTCAATCGATACATCTGATCCTCGCCAGGAGCGATTGTTGTTGTTGTCATTTTATTTATTGAGGCTTGGTGCATTTATAGTTAGTTCTATTTATTTATTTATTTATTTATTGGTTATAAAGGTGGGTGCAGGATGGGTAGGGCGAATTATTTTATTTTTAATTTTGATTTTCTTATTTTATATTTTATTTATTTAGTTATTTATTTATTGTTAGTTATTAAATACTGTTAGTATATTCGTCCCAATATTAAATGAGATCCGGTTAATAAGGGGCTGTAATTTTTTATTAGTATGGCTTCTAGTAATTTTAGTCTTCGTGTGCAATTGTAAAGGTATCGAATTGTAATATTGTTAGTTAAGGTATTTCTAATGTCGGACGATTGTAGGTTTTTATCATGGAATATTAGCTATTGTCTGCTAAATGTTAGGTTAATCGTCTGGAGAGTGTTTTCGTGGTGTGACCTATGTAAGCATTGTATGAGCTTAGAACCAATAAATAAATAGAACTAACTATAAATGCACCAAGCCTCAATAAAGAAAATGACAACAGCAACAATCGCTCCTGACGATGATCAGATGTACCGATTGAAAGCACTAGAAAAGAATATGGCTGCACAACAACTACTGGGCGCCATAATATACAATATGCCAGCCAAAATAAAAAAGAATGCTTGGTGAATTGAAAAGTTATCCAGCAAAATCGGAAAAAAGAACTACTCCATTGTATTAATCCGACGTGCTTGAATAATAACTTGCTGCCAAAATATACAAATATATATATATATATATATATATATATATATATATATATATATGGACATACACTTTTAAATTAGATAAAATAGAAAACTTTCTGGGGAGTTAAAAAACTATATAAATAATTAGATTGCAAACACTGGTAGCTCAATATTCAATGGAATAGAGCTTAATATATACAAAATCCAATTTTGTTTATTCTCACTATTTTCAATCCTCTCATAATATTCTTCAATCGTTCAATTAACAATCCATCTATCACATTAACCTTTATCTTTGAATGGCTTTTGGCTTTGGTAAGTGGACCTTTTAATAAAATAAATCCGCCTTGTCAGAAATACAAACACAATGAAATCAAATTCTCTCCAACAAGTGTTAAGATACGTACATATATGTTGGATAATCCAGATCCCCGGAAATGACGTCAAAAGAAAAGATGCGGGTACTCCCAGGAATGACATTAAAGAAGTCAAAATGGAGGACATATAATCCTCGGAGATTAGGTCAGCGAGATTGGCCGACATTTTCAAGAGAATGCATGTTGGAATGTTCACATCATCTGGATCAATAAAACAGATGTACAGACAACGGGGTGGGGGGAGCGAACATGACGGATGAGCTAAGCTACACACACCAACCCGGCCCTGCGCACTATCTGTATTGTCCAAACGTTTATTCTGAAACGAAAAAGGTTATTTTAAAATAAACAAAATATTTTATAACTAGCTCTGTGTGTTTTTCTTATCACTGCCAAGTGTATATATCGAGACAATAACAAACTTTGATTTTTTTTAGAAATTATATAAACTGAAAAACATTTTGGACCATCAGCTTCAGCGAATATATAACGTATAGAATATTATTTTTTTAAGGAATATTATATGAATTTCATGAATATAATGAATACAAAAACATGTTTTTTCATTTTCTTTCCAGGTGTGGAATACGAGGTATTGTTTTACTTTCTCCAGTTCTTGGATTCACTTGGATCACAGGAATTTTACTCATCCACAAGAATCCAGTAATGGAATATCTTTTCATCATTGGCCATGCTTTCCAGGTTGGTCAGATGATTTGTTCTCTTTAGTATTTTGGTTTTTGTATACTACCGATTATATGGTGCAACAAGAAATATCTTCTTACTCATCCTGCAACTCAGAACAAATGAACACAGTCATCTGAGTTGCAAAAAGAGTACATACGATTTAGGAAGTGACCTTTTTCATTTTACTGATTTCCACCCCAAATAAGGTGTAACATTGTCCAGGAACCAACACGTTGTAGCCTTAGTCACAAAGTAGACAAAGAATAGAAAAGAACTTCAACTCGTGTTTTCTTTGTAACAACGACATTTATTTTTCATTGTTATGGCTGTGCTATCACCAAGATTTTCTTCACAAAGGTCATCCACCGCCTCTCACGTGATTGTCCTCCTCCTCCTTTTTGTAGGCTTTTTTCCTTAACTGGTGACGTCATTTCGCATGCATTTGCTTATAGCCGCCTGCGCTGTGTTAAAAAGGCATACTGTCACTTGGATGCAAAGGGCTACTATTTAAGGCCAAAGCTATAGTGACACTATGTAGAGAGTTGAGCTGCAAGATGTCTGTTAACATTAGACTTGAACTTCTGCATGTCAGTACAGTCAGGGAAGCAGGGACCTGGGAGAGAATTCCAACGTCTAACAGTTCGATGGAAGAAACATTTAGGGATCTCTACAGTGTAGAAGTGGGACGTTGTTGCTTTTTGGGTTAGTCAAGGTATTTACTTCGAGGGAGTACAAGTGCTTCCAGTTTGTCAGAGCACATTCCATTAAAACACTTGTGAAACAGGTATAGGGATGCAATATTTTGGTGATGAGACAGGGGTTGGAGTTTGGTTGATAGTGCAGGACCTATTTGATTGGAGACTCTTTTTAAGAACCTGTCTAAGAGTGAAAGTAGTGCATTCAACAGTGCAGACGTGACAACAATACTCCATGCATGGGTGAATGGTTGCTTTGTTTGTTACTCTCAGGTGTGGGTATATTTTTTTCCTCTTCTCTTTCTTTTAGATCGCTCAAGAAAAATTAGAAATAGTGATCAGGACTAAATATAAAAATCGAATAAAGCACTCAAAGTATTTTTTGTTGTTTTTAGATCAATAGGCGGTGTTATTTGCCAGCGAAGCAGATTTGTAGAATATAAAGACAAAATTTCATTCTAAAATTTAAAACAACTTTATTGAATCATCTTCATTAATGTGTAAACAAAAGAGGAAACAGAGAGGAATGTAGGTAATAATTTCATAAGTATGGACGGAAACAAAAGGTCAGGAAGTCCGGATGATGTTAAACAAATGTTTTGTTAGTTCATGAGAAGTTTTGCATACAGTATACTAAAGTGCACACGTGTTGAAGTTAGGGCATGTGTAAGTAGTTATATATACGTGGGCGTGTTACATTAATTAAGTTCACGTGCATCCGGCAGTAGTCATGAGAGATTATTGTGTCATCTTGGCCAAGTCGAACCCAGGTCCAGAGGCAGAGTTGGGGTTGGGTGGTTGTGTTGCATACCAAGAGAGAAGTTTGGTGGTTGTTCTGAGTCTCGTGGAATCGTTGAGTAAAGAGTAAGCAGAACGTATTTATTAACTTCGGTAGTGTCCTTAGTTTGTCTGAGAGCTGGCTTCTGATTGGGCAAGCCAGAAAGAAAGTTGAACGCTTGCACGAATCAGTGCTGAGCTTAAAAACCAAACACAGATTCAAATTGGTAAACTGTAATTGATGCTGTCGTGGTTGTCAGTAATCGTTACTACAGTTACAGATTTATGTACACGACTTTTGCTATTGAAACTATCAAGCGAAAAACTCACGTTAAGTAAAAGAGTACTCATTCCCAAATGAGTAAAATTCATTTCCTGAACATGAACAGTTTGGCATCACTATTATGTCCTCTTACAAAGATTAAAATCAATATATAATGATAATAAACCTTATATCTAGATCTCTCATTCTAATTTTGATCAAAATCCATGATATTTTCATTCTAGAAAATGTCTAAAATTTAAGGTTTAAGGGTTCTTAAGAAGAAATTGAGATTCAGAGAATCTTGTTTAATTGGTATTTCATGACTATGGATCAAATCCAATGCAAAACTGATATATTTGAATCTTCAAATTAGAAGTTGTGCCCATATTATGCCTTTAAAAACATTTTAAAATACTCCCCACCCCGAAACCCTCCTGAAATTTGGGAAATATTTAATTGATGTTTAATACCTATATGATTAAAATTTCACAAACGTATCAGAGTTGTTTGAATTTTCATGAAGGGCTTCCACTTCCATTTTTGCCCATTTGCATAAAACTAAATTAAACTAATTATAATCGACATTTGGACTCTTACACTTAGCAGCTGTGTTCCAATGTTCATAATGATCGGCTAATTAATTTATAAATGAAACCTGTACTTATAAATATATAAATATACCTAACTTAAAGATATATTATTTTCTGTGGAAGTTTTTCAGTGACAAAAGACCACATATTATTTTCTTATTGGTTTTTATTGTTAAATACAATTATAAAATTACAAAAAAAAAATCACTATTTCTGTTCTCTCTTCTATTTCCAGGGTATATTTATCTTCGGTTTACACTGCATTTTTAGCAGACAAGTAAGTTTCATTCATTTTCATTTCGTTTGTGTAAAACAAATAAAAAAAAACTTTGTAAATCAAACTCATTTTTCAATATCATCACACACACACACACACACACACACACACACACCTTCACACCCGAAGATGACTAGTCAGAGTTTCAGTGTTCTAGAATTTCACGTCCAGTATTGAGTTGATAGCCAGAAAATAAAACGAGTTATTTCTACTTAAAATTTATTTTATTTTAAGCGTCTAAATTTAGGTAATATTGTTTTTTTTTAAACTTTTATTTAAAAAAAAAGATCTTATGTACATGGGGATCCACAAGAAAAATTGAGCTCATCAGAGGATTTGCACCTGTAAAAAGATTGAAAACTGTTGCTCTCAGGTGCCAGAATCAATATCAATCAATGAACCAAAACGACAAAAATAAATTAAATTTTATTGATGGCAGATAATGGATTTGAAGAAATAGCCAAATATATAGTAACTAATAAGAAACGAGTCTCACATTGACTCTGAAAAGAAAAAAAAAACATTTTGGTACAAGAAATAGCTCGTTAAGCAAATGGGGGAGATGAGCAGTAACCAGATAGCAAAAAGATAATGCGCCGTGGAAGATTTGGGGCAGATTGTTTGGGTTTAACTTAAGTATCAATTTAATAACTTCTAGTACAATGTTCCAATGTCTATTTTTTAAAAGGTGTGAATGTGTAGATTCTTTTTACGCTTTGATTGGCTGAAATAAAATTTCTGTATTAACATTTGTGCCCAATCAATATTAGTTGATTTTTTTTTTTTTTTTTGTTGACAAAAAGCGTTCGCTTTTTGATTGCCTGAAATAAAATTCCTGTATTAATATTCGTATCCAATCAACGATTGATATTTTGACAAAAAAGTATTCGTTTGCTGCTGCTGGTTGAACAAAGTTCACAAATTTGCTTCCTCTCTTTCAGGTAAGAGACGGTTTTAGGCAGTGGTTACACAAGAAAAATTATTTCACTGAATTTTCAAATTCTACTCTCAAATGTGCGGTAAGTGTTCTATTTCCTTTATTTCAATTCTTTTGATGTGAATACAATCGGATTGACTATTCTGTTCGTTTGCCAATGTATAGGTTCTTTATCGCAACCTGTACTATCTCTTGGATGTGTACGTTGTGTACAAACGCTCAAACTAGCATAAACTTTTACAGACAATCAAAACGCTGAAGCAAGGCACATTTTATGCATAGGTTTATAGATCATCAACATAGGTCAAACTAACAAAAGAATGAAAACACTTTCAAAAACACACATAGATACAAAATGAAAACGTAGCAGAAATAAAAAAAAAAAATACTAAAATTAAAAGAGGTCAATAGACTTATTAAAGTTACAGAATATAAAGTATTTTATGTTTCTGAAGTTTTGAGATGAGTATTGATAATTTGTATTATTTGGATTATTCGAACTACTGTTCTTATCTTGAGTGTTACTCCCACAACGCTCCGTCCGATATAACTTCTGACTTGGTTCAAGTATATCTTGTCGAGCTTAGAAATCTTGCTGTCAAACTCAGGAATCTGGATGGAATTTTGAACAGAAATCCTTATTTAATTAATGGGAAGTATCATACTCTCATTCTGTCAGACATGATCAGGTAGAAGTCTTAAATAATCATAAAGTATTTTAAGCATAAAAATAGTGTTGCTTCACAAGCAAAAAGAGAGCATAAAACAATATATTTATTTATATCACACGTGACAGCATGGTTCTGAACAAATTCGTCCACGCAATCCTGATCAATACCACCGAATCGACACACTATACCATCGAACAATATCATGGAATTGACACGCCACATTCCCGAGCAACACTGTCGACCGACACGACACGCCACTGAACAATCTCATCAAATCAACACATCACTGAACAATATCATTGAATTGACATGCCATGTTTCCAAACAACATCGTCGACCGACATGATACACCACCAAACAATCTCGTCGAATCAACACAATATGAAATGCAGTAATGTGAGACACGTTGTCAGAGCAATATTTTCCAACTACTCCTGAATGACTAATCGGCCCATTTTTGTAGTTGTCATGCGAAACTCAATCATCGCTTTGGGGTAAGATGGATGCAGCTCATTAGCAGACTTTTGATTTGCAATCTAAAGGTCCTGGGTTCACTTTTCGCCACAGGTAGGCCCGACTCATACACTGGCACACAATTCTTGTGCACTTCCGTGCATGCTGGTCACACTCCTCCTTGATCTCGAGATCACATAAATGACAATGCTTGGCAGGTCATTTCCTCCTGGTACTTTGCCTCAATGATACAGGTTCAGGAACTGCCTCAGTGGTGCCTTCGTTTACTGCATCATCAAACTCTTCCTACTCTGGATCCTTGGGTGCATCATCTTCCGAGGAACTTTCTTCATCTGGTTGTTCATACAGCAGTGGGACTTCGTCATTCATCACTGATTATGCAATTATGTCAGCATGCTGGACGTACGTCCTTTATGTGGTGCGGTGTTCCATCAACTGAGATCAAGTGTTGGCTATTTATTTTTGTTATTATTCCTGTGCCAAACTGCATCGTACATCTTCCCCACGGACTGTTCACCCAAACCGCATTTCCCTCCTTGTTTGGATTAGCAACTGTAGTGTTCGACACCATCACTTCATCAATACTCTTGACATGGATCTTATAATTGTAAGCACATTTGCAGGTGCCGTCATGGCCGTCCTGTCATCCTTAAGTGTGACCTTGTACCAGTACACTGCATCTAAGATCATGCACTTTGTTCTTGACGCAATGTGTTTTATTATGTGATGGAACCTCTCAATTATTCCGTTTCCAGAGGATACATGGCCACACTGAAATCAATGTGCACGCCCCACATCTGTGTAAAGTCAGCAAATGGCTTTCCACAAAATGCAGCACCATTATCCGTGAGCAATTCAGTCGGCAGCTCCCTTTCACAGAATATACTCTGCAACTGCTTAATGATGCTAGCAGAATCCTGTTGGTGCAACTGCCTCGAAATAGCAAAATGGCTAGGGCCATAGTCTATCAACGTCAAGTACAATTGAGTGCCAAAATGGGTTATATCCATAGCAGCCCTACCCAAGGTTTCCAGGACATGCAGCCTACCTGGCTTCCAATGTACCTGGACTGGATCTATGGACTGGCATTCTTTACAATCCCCAACTATCGACTGCACTTCAATTTCAGTTATTAGTGGGTTGACTAACTTCACAAAGTAACATGTCCTTTTCACACTGGGATTTCCACTAGACCAATGAATTGTCTGTATTTGAGATACGTGTTCATGTTCTGCGACCAGAGCACACACAAGTTCTCTGGGTTCTGTTGCTTTACGAATCTCATTTAATTACTGCTGAGTAAGTTGGTCAGCTCTGTTATCATGAGCACTACATCGATTGTTAGGGCATATTCTGAGGCCAAATCTTGGAGCATGGAGCGCCAATGCCTAATTAACAGTTCCAAGGCTGCTTTGGTGTGCACTCTTGTCTGTCCGGACAAGGTGTCAGTTATTCACTGATGCATACATTCATAAATGTATGGTTTTTGGCTTTCTACTTAATGCCTCGCAGCACAGAATCAAGCTCAGCTAAATTTATGTGCTTGTATTCATGCACTGTTCAGAGCCAGCTTGCGCCCTCTGCCTTGGAACCATTGCTTTCCACAACCACACCTGTAGCAATGGAGCTAGCGTTCACTCACACTTTAACATCTTCTCCACAGATACACCAGTCACCTTTCACTGGATCATTCTGGGCTGCTCTCAAACAAATGTCTTCGATCATCCATGTGAGAATAGGGTCTCACACTTTGTTATTCTGTCCAGTTATCATCATATTTGCCCTTTGTTTTACAAATGCTGTGGTGACGTATAACCAGCCACACACCGGGAAATGGCCAGTCAGTTTCCCGCACACTGAAAATACAATTCGGTGAGTAAATCTATCAGGCACTGCTGGAATGTCACTTCCACACCACCATAACAATTTTCAGTGCTCCTCCTGGATACGTAATTCCAATACGTATGAGCCTAGTCTCAGCTGTTCTGGGAACTTGCTTTCCAGTCCAAACATGGATTGTAGAACACACACTTTCATTCACAAAAATGTTGTGTTTATAGTCTTATCCTGGCTGAGGACAGTATTAACAAGGCTCGTAATATTAAAGGGGCAACATCAGCTCAATATCTCTGTCCATTCATCTCTACTGTTTGGAATGACCACAGAAATCGCTCCCAATAATCTATACCGAGCCGCACTTTCTGTTTGTTCTCCTGCACAACAGCCATGAGAGGGATTAGATCTTTTGGAGGGCCAAGTTCATCCTCAGGATATGGCAGCAGCCAACCATTATCGATCCACACCTGCAGTTTGCGATCATATTCCTCACGAAGTAGATATTCTGCAAGTCTATTTCTCAACGTAAGTGGAGGTTAATCAGCAGCCCATTTGACAATGTGGTCCCCTTCCGAACGTTCTGTTTATACTCTACGGAGAAGTCAGGCTTGGTAATGGTGATAGTAGCAAAATTGGTCTTGTCACCTCACCTACAGTAGACACAGTTACTCCTCCATATAGGTTGATGCATGTGGAAAAGTTTGTTAGATAAAAGAAATATTATATATATATATATATATATATGATTAGTTTTTTTGGAAAAAGAATTCCAGCAGAGTGCTCAATTAAAAGGAAAATCCAAATTTTAAGAGCGTACTTATATTTTGTGTACAGAAAGTTGTTAGTTGAGACAGGTCATTGGTACCGTCGGTTTCAAGCCCGATAATAAGGCCCGTTTAAGGTATCCTTATCGAGCTCTCTTCAGCCAATATTCGTCTATCTTATAACCGGAAGTGTGAAGTATATATACCTCGCGAGTCCACGTTCAAATCTCGTTTTGTTTAATACCCCCCCCTTTTTTTTTTTTTTTTTTTTTTATCTATCTATATATATATATATATATATATATATATATATATCGGGTAATGTAATACCTAATTTTCAACTTTGAATTATTTAAATTTAAGATCTAATTTCGAAAAAATGTTTTTTTTAATATATGAATCGATTTTAATTTGAACCCCATTTAATTTTAAAATCTCTTTCCTTATGTATAAAAACTTTAAAATCTGTATTGGTATCGGTTAAAAACTTAAAAATTCGTTTAATTATATCGAACATTTAAAAATTTCCAAAAATACGTTTAAAGTTTTAAAAAATATATTTTTAATTATATCGAATCACGTTTAAAAATTTCGAAATACGTTTAAAAATTATTTTTTAAAAACCCAAATCTTTCAAGGTTTGGGGAAGTGAGTATTTATCTATCCTAAGTGATTTCCCTAGTTTATTAACATTATTATATTTTTCTATAGTTTTAAATTCGAAATAGATTATAAATTACATTTATAAAATATAATATATATATATATATGACATTAATTAAAAATCTATAATATAATTGCGATTAAAATCCAAGTTTACCGACTAATTATTTATGTATTTACAATTTTTTTTCCTTAGCCTTCTAGACAAACATTTTCCAAGAACACATAGACTACATAAACTTTTTAATAGAAACACGGTGAAAGTTAGTTACTCGACAGCTCCATCAATAAAGTCGATAATATCCAAAGAACCAAAAAAGATAGATAACGCAGGCTGCTCTTGCAGGACCAAAAATAGCTGTCCATTGGAGGGTAATTGTAAAGCTGAATCCCTTGTCTATGAGGCCACAGTAACGGAACAATCCACAAATATACCGGAAATATATATAGGTATGACAAAAGGCCAATTTAAACAAAGGTATTATGCACATATGAGCTCCTTTAGAGCTAAAACAAGGATGAATACAGCATTAGCTACCCGCGTGTGGGAGCTTAAAGAAAAAAATACACCCTTTTCCATAAAATGGAGAAAAATAGAGCATAGACCAGCCTACGTCCCGGAATTAAGTCAATGCTCACTCTGTAACGCAGAGAAATACTACATCCTCCGGTCCATTCATGACCCAAAAATAAAATGTTTAAATGTGAGGAGTGAAGCTTTGAAAAGTTGCATACATAGAAGGAAGGGTCTCCTAATAAATTGGATCAATGAAAAGAACAACACTTAGATGTTGTTTTTATATATATATATATATATAAGGAAAAAAAATTGTAAATACATAAATAATTAGTCGGTAAACTTGGATTTTAATCGCAATTATATTATAGATTTTTAATTAATGTCATATATATATATATATTATATTTTATAAATGTAATTTATAATCTATTTCGAATTTAAAACTATAGAAAAATATAATAATGTTAATAAACTAGGGAAATCACTTAGGATAGATAAATACTCACTTCCCCAAACCTTGAAAGATTTGGGTTTTTAAAAAATAATTTTTAAACGTATTTCGAAATTTTTAAACGTGATTCGATATAATTAAAAATATATTTTTTAAAACTTTAAACGTATTTTTGGAAATTTTTAAATGTTCGATATAATTAAACGAATTTTTAAGTTTTTAACCGATACCAATACAGATTTTAAAGTTTTTATACATAAGGAAAGAAATTTTAAAATTAAATGGGGTTCAAATTAAAATCGATTCATATATTAAAAAAAACATTTTTTCGAAATTAGATCTTAAATTTAAATAATTCAAAGTTGAAAATTAGGTATTACATTACCCGATATATATATATATATATATATATATATATATAGATAGATAAAAAAAAAAAAAAAAAAAAAAGGGGGGGGTATTAAACAAAACGAGATTTGAACGTGGACTCGCGAGGTATATATACTTCACACTTCCGGTTATAAGATAGACGAATATTGGCTGAAGAGAGCTCGATAAGGATACCTTAAACGGGCCTTATTATCGGGCTTGAAACCGACGGTACCAATGACCTGTCTCAACTAACAACTTTCTGTACACAAAATATATATATATATATATATATATATATATATATATATATATATATATATAATATTTCCTTTTGTTTTTTTTGGAATCCTTTAAGATGAGGCTGCATAGTTTGTGTATTTATTCTTTTACAGACTGTTATATTCATCTTCATAATTGTTGTTGTTTTACTACGTTTCGGCCAACTCATCCTCTGGCTTTCTTCAGGTGATTAACTGCAATGGGATAGGAATGCTGAGTCGTGTATCTGTGTCGGGCATTGAGTCTTTACGGTTCCAGATGAGCATTGTCTGAAGATAATGGTTTCAAGCCTATCCAAGCAAGCTAGAGTGTTAGTTTTGGTCAAAACGTGGTGAGACGACAACTATGGAAGGCAGTGATTACTGGAGACACAGTTACAAAACTCAGCATGCCTATCCCGTCGTGGTTAATCTCCTGAAGAAGGCCAGAGGATGAGTTGGCCGAACTGTGGTGAAACAACAATGCCTATGAAGAGGAGGATAACAGTTTGCAAAAGAATGAATGCATAAAAGAAATAGTACTAAAACATTGACACTATTAAATTCTGTTCTAAGGGAGAAGAAAGGCAGTATTTTGGCAATGCTCAAGTATTTAAAAAGATAGAACTCTCCATGAGGGTTGTGCAGTAGGTAACTGCATAGAGCAGAGGAATGGCACTGAAAAGAATTTGCTGGTAATGAGTCTGATGGAACTCCTTACGAAAAAATGGATTGCTAAGGGAGATAAATGCTACATAACAGAATGCAAACCACATTTGGGATTTATTTCTTTTCTTCTTTATAACAACAATAAAGTTGTTTCTTTTGATTAAAGATTTTATACATTTTCCTGCTCTGGTCTCAAGGTTCTCTCATCTTGATCTCAAATTATTTAACCCCACCCCAAAATAAATCGTTTTGTTTGTCGTTTTGGTATTTTTAGGGACTGGACCAAACTAATGTGACACGGACCATGAGTACAGCTCAAAGTAAGTTTGTCACATTTTTTTTTATTTTTTTTATTTTTCACTGATATTTCAGTTTCTAAAAAGGAGTGACACAACTTGGCAGATAAAACATTTTTATTTTCTCTTTATTCACGTCAAACAATGCTTACTCCTGCTTGAACCTAAGCGGCTACTATTTGTGATTGTTCTAACAGGGGCACTATGTAGGAAGGTAAACAATGAGATGTCTGTTCATATTAAATTGAAATTTCTGCATCTTGACATAGTGAGAGAAGAGGGAAATAGGGAGGGAATTCCAAAGTTTAGCAGTTCAAGAGAAGGAACTATTAGAGTAGAAGGTTTGGCATCTCGGTATCTCTACAGTGAAGAGGTGAGATTTTGCTGCTTGGCAGGTTTGTCAATGGGTTTTATCGAGGGGGCACAATTTACTGCTACTTCATCAGAGCACATTCCATTAAAGCACATGTAAAATAAGCACAAAGATGCAACATTGTGGTGATGAAACAGAGGTTAGAGCTTGGTTGATAGTGAGGGGCCTATTAGATTGGAGACTTTTTTGGACCCCGTCTAAGATTGAGAGACTAGTGGTAGATGCACCAGCCCAAATGTAGCAGCAATACTCTATGCATGGTTGAATAGTGGTTTTGTAGAGGTACAGGATACAATCATGTGTGAGTAATTTTCTAGCACAGTAGAGGTAGCCTTTGCAGCAGCCTTAGCAATGTCTTCAATGTATCTATTCCAATTGCAGTTGCTTTTTTCCTCATCAATATTAGCGATTACACTAGCCAACACATTTTTTTGGTGCTCAAGGTTTCTAAACTGATTTAGACTAATTTGGGGGTGCTGATTCCGAAAATCATATTAATATTTTCTCATCAGGTCAATTTGTCGAGGTATTTGCTATTTGAACCCCTTTTTATCTTAAAATTAAGTGTTCTGCCTCCCTATTTTGAACCCATTATCTCCTGTTAAGTTACTTTCTTTCTAATTTCCTCTTCCGGTTAGTCTTAACTTTCTTTTTACAACCATTGGCAACACAGCATGCCTCTTTATTCTTTATCCGCCTCCATCCCCGGCATCAACGGCATGTTTTACTTATTTCTTATTCTTAACGATGTGTCTGTTTACTTTGTCATGCAATGTGACATTTACGAACTTATTCAGTTTTTCAATTTCTTTAACTTCATTTTCCTACCCTCGTTTGTTGTTATTGATTTTACTTTCTCATATCCATCATTTTTTCTCTTTCAGTATTTGCTTTTTCTCTTTAAATAAATATACCTGTGCATTATGCACTAGTCTTCAGAGTCGTTATTTTTTAGCATATTTTGCCTGACTGTGAAGTGTAGGTGCGTGCGATGACAGTACATTAGGCATGTTTCTATATGCATTCTAGCTTCATGATTAAAATTGTAGGTTGCTATTGTGATGTATGTTAATTGATTATGACATCACAAACCTTAAAGTAAAAGTCAAATTTGCTATACAATGAGGTATGTAGTTGGTAAGAAGTAGACACTGAGTAGTAAATAGGCCTATCGATTGTGGCATGTTTTTGTTGATTTCTGGGTTAAAGTAAGTATTCTCTTAATGTTAGGAATCCATACAGGAAATAAGTAAGCCGCATTATTTTACTTTCGTTGCAGATTTTTGGAGCAAAAATTAAGCATGGTTACATCATCTCTTAGGTGACATTGTTGACACAATCCAAAAGTGTTTTGCTATTTTTGCAAGGAATATACATTGCAATCCAACAGGAAATGGATCAGTGAATTTGTTAAGTGTGCTTATCTTGCTTACTTCAATATAATGCTGACTGATCGATAAGACATGGGCACCCCATATTGTATGCAAGCAATGTGTTGAGCATCTTCGATAGAGGATAAAAACGATAGAAAGTCTCTTTGCTTTGGTATTCTAATGGTCTGGGGTGGACCAAAAACCATTTCGATGATTGCTATTTTTGTGCAGTCAAAACGAAGGGAAGAACAGGAATTTGTTGGTTTATCAAAACCTGAAGTTTGTAAATAGACCAATTCTACATTGCAATGAAATTCCTGTTCCAGTGTTTAAATGCTTGCCAAAATTGGAATTGCCTGGTTCTGAAGAAGACCAAGCATCTGTTCTGTCCACTGACAATAGTGGAGCCACTGTTTCAGATATCGGTTTTCCTCCTTCTTCACTACCACAGCTTTTTTCTCAAAGAGAACTTAATGATCTGACTAGAGATCTCAACCTTTCCAAAGAATCTTCTGAACTTTTAGCTTCAAGACTCAAAGAAAAATATCTACACCAGCTTGGAACTCTCATAACCTTCTACAGAAAACACCATATTGAATTCTTGCCATATTTCACCCAGGAAAATGGCAGAATACGTTGTCGGCTTGCTGCAGCATCTTGGTGTCGAACAGTATTATTCTCAAATTTGGTGCCTTTTTATAGACAATTCCAAAAGAAGTTTAAAATGTGTTCTTCTTCACAATGGTAACCTTATATGGATCAGTTCCTCCAGGCCTCAAAGAAAAATATGATGAAATCAAATTTATTTTGGAATAGATTTTATACAGACAGCACCAATGGATCATATGTGTCGATTTGAAAATGGTTAGGTTTTCCTTGCACTACAAGGTGGCTACACAAAATTTCCTTATTTCTTGTATTTGTGTGATAACAGGGCACTGGGTAAAAAAAGATTGACCTGTGTGCAGTGCACTGATAGGTGTATCAGAATTTTTGTAGGAATTTTTGACACCCCTAACACAAAACTGCGAATAAAATATAAATACTCGTAATTTCTCTTTTAAAAGTGGGTTGTTTATTTTCTTTATGGATTATACTTCCAAAATAAACTATTGAAGTTGTATAAAATGTAATAGAAATATTATTTTTTATTTTTTAAAAAACTGTTATGAAATTAATTGATTTTATGAGTTCAGTATTTTTCAATTTTTAAACTTTAAAAATTTATCCAAATTTTTCTATTAATTCTATTTTTACGATATTTTCAGGGTCAATGTGAAATGTTATGCTCTTTCCAATAAACCGAATATGATATTTTAGACAAACGTTTTTTTTTAATTCACGCCTCCCCCATTTTAAAATGTCTATTAAAAAGTAAATAATTAATTTACTCACCAAAGGTTTATATATCACAAATTGAAGATAAAAGATCAATAAATAATATATTCAAATTTAAAACAAAAAAAAAAAAGAACAGTGTTTTTTTAGAAATTTATCTTGGAAAGACAGGGGGTCAAATTAATTCACGCCCCCCCCATTTTGAAATGTATATTAAAAAGTAAATAATTAATTTACTCACCAAAGTTTTATATATCACAAATTGAAGATAAAAGATCAATAAATAATATATTCAAATTTAAAACAAAAAAAGTAGTGTTTTTTTTAGAAATTTACCTGTAAAGTCCGAAGTTTAAAACCTTTTTTTTTTAAATAACTTTTTTTTTTTTTTTTTTTTTTAATGAAACCTTGGTCCTTGTCCATTTAAATAAAAAAAAAAAAAATTAGGGTTTGAATTACATTTTTCGAGTAGTTATAAGCTTGGAAAGACAGGTGGGTTGAATTATTCAATATTTTTCACAAAGTTTCGGACACACCTAGCGCACTGATTCTTAGCTCTCTTAGTGTTCTGGCTTTTCCTTTGGTGGAGCATCCCAAAATTGTGTTTCCTCCTCTTCACATAAAACTTAACATCATGAAATAGTTTGTGAAGGCTCTTGAGAACGATGGCGACTGTTTCAAATATATTTACATGAAATTTCCAGACCTAACCATAGAGAAATTAAAAGTTGGAATTTTTTATGGACTCAAGATTCAGAATTAAATCAATGACACAAATTTCTGTAATTTTATGAATCCTGTACAATTGAGTGACTGGACGGCGTTTACAAATGCAGTAAAATTAACGACAAAGCGCTTGTTGAAGCATTACTAATAAGTTTCCGTCAATTGGGTGCAAATATGAGCATCAAGTTACATTTTTTGCACAGCCATCTTGCCTGTTTTCCAAAAAATCTAGGTGATGTGAGCAACGAGCAAGGGGGGCGCTTCTAAGACATATAATTTAATATATGAGAAGAAGACGAAAATAGAGGGACTGAAGTTTGAACTATTCTTGTTTAGCTGTTATGAATAAAACAAAAACTTACTTTCTCTCGCGAATCAATGTCCCTGTTGAGCGATTTGGCCACACACTGACCAATCAACTTGCAGGGTTCATTGATTCCATCTGACTCCTAAGGAACTAATTCAGCTCCTTTGGGAATCACGGTCGGTCAGCAAAGAGAACCTTGGAAGCAGTGAAGAAATACCCTTTCTCTTTCTCTCTCTCTCTCTCTCTCTCTCTCTCTCTCTCTCTCTCTCTCTCTCTCTTGTCTCTGTCCAGCATTGACGATCTTCACCAGTAGATAACTGCTGGCCGACCTTCAACAGCCCAAAGAACTTATAATTTTTCCTTTTCCTCACTCGGACATAATTCAACCTTCTTCCACGTAAATAAATCCTTTCGTTTTTTTTGTTTTTTTTAAAGAGGTTTTGTTTTATCTTTCGTGCAACGTTTTCATTTACTACTAATATATAGAAATACATCTCACATTTCTAAACCTCATCTATTTTCGAACGTCTGTCTTTGCATCACATAGTTAAACCTATATTTAATATTTGGCGCTTCTACACTATTAGGACGAAATTTCACAAATCTAATACTGAATTTCACATGAAAACAATGACATCTACGTATTCCTCATATTTTTAAGATGATCATATCCAAAAATTATGAAAATCGATAAGGTAGAAAATTATTTATTAAAGAAAATAATTAAAAAAATATTTGATGAAAACGATCGTAAGACACAGGAGAGTTCAAAAAGGGAAGTGATTTTCCGTTTCGATTTAAACAAGATGGCCGCAATTTTTCACATGCTAACACGATTAAACTTTTTTTTAATAATTCAGTAATATGCAGGTAATTTTTACTGCATAATTTGGAAGCTACCATTGTAATTTATTAGAACTGACAAAAAAATCAGTTGGGACTATTGTTTTTTATCTGAAGAGTCCATTTACCGACTACAAAATTTCGTACTAATAATGTAGACTATTCTATACATATATCTCTATTGTCACTGCTGATTTAGTGTTATTAAATTGAGTTAGCGTTCAGGAGTAGTTAAGAAAAATTTTAAGTCATTTGGATCATCCAAGGATCAGGGACTAATTACTTAGATTGGAGAAAGAAGTACAATGTTTATGAGACCTAATTTTTGGCGACCCCCACCCCCCACCCCCAGGAAGACACCACTATCCCAACCTCTGTCCCGGTGCATTGTTCAAGTGTATTTTGATAAATCTCGTTAGGGAAGATGAGAGAGAAAAATTCCTTTATAACTGTCTTTCTCTATTCTTTCAATAAATAGGAAAAGTTAAAGAGGATGAGGATGAGAAGAGTATATCAATAAAGGTGGAGGATTTTTAAATGTATCCAAGCATCTCTATGAAAGAGGGTCTTTCGATTAGGCATGGTTAAGTTTGAAATTATAGGAAAAAAATATTTTTACTAAAATTTCGCTATTTGTTAAAGTTAAAAAATAGTAAGAGTAAAGACCAACGGTGTAAATGTAATTGTGATAACTTTTTTTTATAGGGAATAAACATTTTTTATAGGCAATAAAAAAATTTTATAGGCAAGAAAAAAATTTTATAGGCAATAAAAATTTTTTTATAGGCAAGAAAAAATTTTTTTATAGGCAATAAAAATTTTTTATAGGCAATAAACATTTTTTATAGGCCATAAAAAATTTTATAGGCAATAAAAATTTTTATTAGCAATAAATTTTTTTTATATGCACTAAAAATAATTGCTTTTTTCTTAAATATCATTAAATGAGGAACCATTTCAAGTTAAAATCTATTTAACATTACGAACGTAATCTGAAGAAAACACGTTTAAAATATGTAAATATGTTACAAAATTCGTGCTTGTCACAAAATGGAGTTCTATGGGATGCCGCCATATTGTTTTTGGTATCTCTCAAGACAAAAATGTATTAAAAGTTTTTTCCCACTATTACTATATAATCATGCGTTGATTTTAACTTGAAAACGTGCTTTGTGTCATAATCTTTAAAACTTTCACGAAAAACACTCGTCTGGCTGAAACCACAATCAATAATTTCCCCCACTCGTTATCTGTGCCGAAACCTAAATTCCATGAACAAAGCTTCTTTCTTAGAACTGCACGCCTGTAAAACTCTCTTCTGTTTGCCTGCTTTCCAGCCTACTACAATATGGTCGTCTTCAAGTCCAACGTAAACAAGTTCTTGATGAACCATCTCCTTAAGTAATCCAATTTACCAAATTTCCACTACTAACGATTACTACAATATTTTCCCATTGACTACTGTATACCCATTAACCCTTATCCTCGAATGGCATCCGGACCTTGAAAAGTGGTAACTCTTTATATACATATATATATATTAATGCTTATATGCTAATTTTATTCGAATTTTTTACTTTCTTTTATAGACATGTGTGTGTGTGTGTGTGTGTGAGAGAGAGAGAGAGAGAGAGAGAGAGAGAGAGAGAGAGAGAGAGAGAGAGAGAGAGAGAGAGAGACTTATTCTTTAGTTTTACCGTTCGTCCGTATATTGTAATTCATTTTCTCTTTTGTTTCAGGTTTGGACAACTTGGATTCTTACCAACCTAAACTTTCCGATTTTCAACCACGGAAATCTTGTGACTATTTAATTCCCGGGAAATGAACGCAATCCCATTAAAGTGCAAAGAATAAACGATTGGAATATATGTATATGCTTTATTTGGGACAAACCTCACCGTAATAATTGCCAAAATCAACAGAAAATGTGTGTATGCGGGCTATTTCCCAACTTTTATTAAATGAACCCTGCCAAGAGAATTCAATTTCTTTTCTGACTTTAAGGAATGATTTGTGTTATTAATAAACTTCGCGGAACTCGATTAATTTTATATATTAAAAACAATAATCTCCATCTCTCAAATTGGTAAAGGGTAGGTTTTTGTTTTCTGCCTAGATTTTTTATTTATTTATCTCTCAAATATTTCGTCTCATTCACTTCTGCAATCTTGTTACCTACAATTTGAACTTTCACAATGATAACAAAAATGAACATTTTTAGAATCTGAATGCAAATAGCAATAAATTCAATTTATACAAATTGAGAAATTCGAAGTGCTGGTTAAAAGTTGACAGATCGATTTTCTTTTTAAATATATGGTTTTAAGCAAAAATTAATGAATAAATAAAATCGGTACTTACTTGTCATTGCGAAAATAGTACTATATCTAAAAATTGCGAAAATTCATCGAATAGAACAACTGCTATTGTGTTTTTAGTAAAAAGTCTATCGCTATGGTTTGAAACACTATGTCAGTCATTGAAGTGGCGAAAAGGGAGATAAGTATGTCCCCTGCATTTTTTAATTTTCACATCTAGTGAAAATGCAATTTCCCCAATTTTCCATGAAAATCACTTTTAACTGTAAATATTTTTCTATTCAAATTTTCGTATTTTTAAAAAATATATTACTATTTTCGATATGACAAGTAAGTACTGTTGATTTTTTGCTTAAAACCACATATTTAAAAAAAAAGTCGATCTGTTGACTCTATCTTAACAAGCACCAAATTCGACAACAGAAAAGAAAAAAAGTTCAAATTTCAAATGCAACTGTAAAAAAAAAATAGTTAAAAAAAAAAAAAAATCAGAGATTATTTTTATGGTGCGGTAAAACGATGAGATACAACACTCTTACTATTGATTACAACACCATTGTCTTTAAATCTAATGTCAACCTATTCTTGCCATAAACTTTCCCATGAATAATCAAATGCAGTTCATACCATTGATCAAGGTTAGTACTTTCATAGTGTTCCTCATCTTTTGATTGAAAATCATTCAATCTTATTAACTCTAATCCTCGAATGGCTTTTGGACTTGATAAGTGGTGATGCCAAGATTAAAAACAACAAAACAAACTTGAAAACAATACCATTTCTTTCAAATGCAATGACTGATTTTCAAGTTATAAAATTCATTTTTTGGGGTTTGTATTACTGTATACATAGATTCGAAAAAGTTGTCAAAAAAACAAATATATAACAAATAAATGTTATCAAAGGCAAGATAAGTTACTTTTCTACCAAACTGGATATATTTTTCGTGTTTTTATTCAATGTAACATGTTTATTCAGCTCGAAAACCATACAGTGTTTACCGATGTATTGGAAAATTCAAGATGGCGTCTAATTTTCTCTTTAACACGGTAAGTTTCGGAAAAGGTGTTATAAATTAAAAAAACTGGATAAAATACTGTTAAAACTCGCTCAATATATGTTACCGTGACATAGGTTGACATATATTCGGCGGGTTTTTAACCGTATTTTGTCTAGTTTTTTATTTATAGCACCTTTTCCGAAACTTACCGTGTTAAAGAGGGAGTGAGGCGCCATCTTGAATTTTGCAATATATCGGTAAACACTATATGTTTTTCAAGCTGAATAAACATGTTACATTGAATAAAAACACGAAAAATATATCCAGTTAGGTAGAAAAGTAACTTATCTTGCCTTTGATAACATTTATTTGTTATATATTTGTTTTTTGACAACTTTTTCGAATCTATGTGTACAGTAATACAAACCCATTTTTTTTAATACTGATCTATCATGATTTACCAAGGCGAAAAGCCACTAGAGGTTAAAGGTTAATGAAATGGATAGATTGTGAGTTGAATGATAAAGAACATTATGAGAGGATTGCATATGATGTTTAGAATGGAAAAAAATTGATTTATTAAATTTTCATTTTTCACCCTTGACTTGGATTTATGAAAAAGGTTTGATCTAAAGCTGATTTAACAATTGTCAAAATTCTGATCAACACAAATTGAACTATGAAACTACCTCAACTATTATTCATACCAAGTAATTATAATTGATATTATTTTATGAACTTGAATAGATACACACATAAAGACACATCCACAGAAATGTATTTTGTTTTTTCAAGACTCATCAGTGTGGCTAGACACAGCAGGCTTACCATCCCCTAGATTCGAACTATCTCTAATGACAGTCCAAGATTATACCCCCTAAGCTTACTTGCCTACTGGTAAATGGAAGAAATGCACATTGCTTATAAACAAATTATTTTATACATTTGTTTATTTTATTTACAATGTTGTTACCAGAGAGGATTCAATTATTCTTATCATAGCATTTTACTTTTACGTTTAAATGGAAACTTTCATTTCTGCCATCAGAGTGCTCTATCTATAGAGGAGTGTATTTAAAATATAGTCATTCATAATTATGTTTCGTCTATATATATATATATATATATATATATATATATATATATACTAGCAAGGCTACCCCGGTATTGCCTTATTGTAAAATACGCATGAATATTGTAATTCATGCAGAATTCTTATTTATTATAAACAGAAATACCGTAGGTATTAAACGAAACGTTAAATTCCTTTAAGAAAAAAGGAAGTAAAAGAAATAAAAACGGAAAAAAACCGAGACATGTGCATGCGAGTATTGTTTTTTCTAAATAGTTCACTTCTTGTAAGTAAAAAAAAAAGTACTCAGGCTGAGATCGAAACCAAAACCTAAAGACATTGAATAAAGTACGACAGCCATTAGGTCAGCTTAATACGATCTTTAAAATGTGTTTTCAAATCTACTTATTCTTAAAATGTGAACAATTCACGCATGCAAACAGATTGTAAAACGTTGACAAACAGATAAAAATTTGATGAGCCCCCCTCCCACATACCAATTTTTCAATTTTTACTCCATAGAAACCTTTTTTCTGGATGAAAACCGATTAAAAAGTTTTCCACATGTCTGAATTCCCTATATACCAAATTTCAAGTATGTAGATCAAAAGTTTATTGAGTATAAAGGCTAAGAAGTGTCTACACGCGCACACACATTCTCACTTATAGTTAACAAACTAAAATGAAAAAGAAAACTAACCACTGAAGCTATTACACACACACACACACACACACACACACACACACACACACACACACACACATGTCTATAGTATTTACCATCACCCCACTCCCTGAAAGCCTACATGCAAAACACAGTCGATGGATGGACACTAATCCTCAGCCAAAGTGCTGATTCATCTTCTTCTTCAATGGTTTATTTTATTAACACACAGGTCAAGGAGCATTATGCAGTGAGGAGAGGGGGATTCCAGGAAGCTGGCTTGCCATATGCATGGAAATATCGATGAAGGTTTATCTAAAGCAAAAGTTATACAAATGATGCCCTTCCTTGCTCAACGTTTTTCATGATCGGCGCTAAGTATGCGTTTTATGGAGATATACCACATGCACATTCTGAGTAGACTGCTAGTTGATTCAGGTCAGCTTATTGGTATTTATTTATAAACGTCATATTTGAAGGCTATTCCTCTATCTGTCACCTAGAGACCAAGTTGATAGGAGATAGTCAGGTTCTTATTCAAGTTGACACTTATGGCAGCATTTAAAATTTAAAAAAATACAGAAATGTCTGTATTTTGTATGTACCAGTTACGGGACAAAGATGAAAATTTCCAAAAATCATGTAATTTGATCATATAGTTTGTTTTTTTATCCGAGAAAATCAAATTTTACTCTGTTTCGATGAAGGTGAAAAAAGCATCCAATGAATCGAAGAACAAGAGCAGACAACCCTAATGCAGAAACTGATGGAAACTGTCAAAACAATCACTGATTATTTCCTCTTATATTCTCTATATGGCCACATCTGTCACTTATTGGTAAAAAATGGCAAGTTTGTTTTTCATAAAAAAAACAACCACTTGATCAATTTTTTTGATTTTTGGAATATAAAATCTTCAATCCGTGACAAGTGGGTACAATATAAAAGTTTTTCTTCGTTTTTGTTTATCGATATAAGTGCAAATCTGAATAAGCACCGATAGTCATTATATACCAGAAAAAAAAGAAGAAAATTCAATAAGCTTTTATATGTAAAATAAAGATTGAATTTGTAGCAGTGGTACTACAAAAAGCAGCAACAACCCGCCATTACAATTTTAAATCTATGCTGAATTTCTATACTTTGCACTGATTGATGCAAGTATTTCGCTTCTTTTCTGGCTTGCCCAATCAGAGGCTGCCTCTCAGGTGAACTGAGTACACAAACCAGATGATAAAACAGAGTGCCCGCTAGATTCTTCCTCTTTTCTTAGCCAGGACAAGGCACTCCAGAAAGGAGAATGGAAGCTATATTGGAGAATTCCTTCGTAACAAAAGATATTTTGGAATGCTAAATCTTAACAATTATAAATTCTTTTTTCTTTACTAGGATCTCAAAGGCTTTCGAATGTTTACACATTATTTTACCGTGTGAGCTATTTGTATCCAAGACAAACACCAAACTTTTTCAAATCTGTTGACAGTGTTTTCTTAAGTATTACCCATACTGTAAACATTAGGGAGTGCCTGGATTTATTTGCATAAAGCACTTGCAGTTGTGTGGGTCGATTCACTCCACTTTGATAATCTTGCTTGAAATATAGAATGAAAAGCAGGCCTTTGCAAACAGAATGGGAGAAACAGGACTTTTGATTGGGAAAACAGAATTCCCCAAATTCTTCTAGTTTGGAAAATTCTGGGGTTTTACTAATTATGTTTGACAAATTAAGGCACGACAGATGTATGACAACTACTATTACTGATTCTCTATTTATGTGATATTTAGGCATGTCATTCGAGCAATCTGGGATTCTCGTGTCAGGAATAGGTAGAAACTGATTTTAATTTAGATGAATTTGCATGCTGTTTTTTTTTTTCACTAAAAATATTTATAAAAGTATTTTGTCATTTTTTTTCAGACTAAAATGCCGAGATTTGGTGGAATTAAATAATTTGTTGATATATTTACTTTTCATTGTCATTTTTTGTTTCGTAAACATCTACTATAAAAAACAACAAAAAAACACACTTACTCTACAAAATACAAAAACATCTATGATTTAAAAAAAAGCATAAAAAAATAAGTTTTTCCTTTTAACTTAAAGGAACACTTTTTCTTTTTATGTTTGATTCGTATTTTTTTTATATTCTCCTTTAGTTCTTGTTTACTTTTTACGAAGATTTCTATTGAAAACAAAACAAAACAAAAAAGCAAGAGAATTTGTGCCTTAATTTGTTTTGCATAAATTTGTTGTGCATAGATTTGTCGTATCTAAATTCCTTGTGCCTAAATTCGTCATGCCTAGATTTGTTTTGCCTAAATTTGTCATGCCTAGATTTGTTGTGCGTAAATTTGTCATGCCTAAATTAATCATACCTAAATTTCTTGTGCCTAAATTTTTCCAACCTAAATTTGTCATGCCTAAATATCATATGAATAGAGAATCAGCAGGAGCAGTTGTGCCTTGCAGTACATTTTTCATGCCTTAATTTGTTGTACATAAATAAACCATGTTATTTATCATATGAAAAATGTACCATTTATAGAGAAGTGTATTACAAAAAATTGACTCCATTCTATCAGACAATTTCTTATTTTAAACATTCCATCATTTTTCTTTTTATTTCTAATATATTTTTACAGCAATTCTACAATAAAGATTTTGTCAAATTATTGTTGATTATTCAATACTTAATGAGTATGTTCATAGGAATGAACTCGTTGTAAATTTCTTGCCATGTGATACATTCAAAAGTTGATGAAATCTTTTGCAAATTTGTATTTAAATAAAAATGATTCAGTTGATTATTTGTTTTATTTCTTTTGTTTTTTCAATTTGGTTTTACTGCATATCAAGCATTTATTTATAATGATGAATCCAGTATTTTTGGTAAAAAATTTTTATCCTTCAAGTTTTCATTATCACAATATTTATGTGCATACCAAGTGGATGCAATTCCATGTTTAACTCAGGATAAATTATACCTCATCCGGAATGGTAGTATGGTTAGATGACCTGTATATACTGAAGTCTATGATGACACAGTGATTGCCTCCTTACAAACTAAAGTATAAGAAAAAATACATTGTGTAACACCATTCAGGAGCTTCGGGAGAAATAAAACAAATACACTAGATGACAATCTCTTAATGAATATAAAAAATGAAATAAAAGAAAAACGCAGACAAATCTCAGAAATGTATTCCATTGTGATGAATGATTATTCCTGGAGCATCACCTTAAAGAATACAAAAAATTTCATGTCGGTCACTCGAGATCCAGTTATTTTGGTAACATATTTTACGGTTCAAGTTCTTAGTATCTTCAAATATTTATATATGGTGTTTGGTTTTATGTGTGTACTAATTTGATGCAATTCCATATTATATCGAGGACAAATTAGATTTGATCTGGAATAGTAGTATCTGTGATAGTTCTATCTACATGTTAAATGAATTATGAGGATTCCATCTGAGTTGGATGACCGTTGAGGGTTCCATTTACATGTTGGATGACCTGTAAAGGTTCCATTTACATGTTGAATAACCTGTAAAGGTTTCATCTACATGTTGGATGACCTGTGAGGCCTCCATCTACATGTTGGTTGACCTGTAAAGGTTTCATCTAAGTGTTGGAAGTGTTGGATGACCTGTGAGGGTTCCATCTACGTGTTGGATGACCTATGAGGGTTCCATCTACATGGTAGATGATCTGTGAATGTTTCCTCTTTTTGGATGACTTGTGAGGGTTCCATATGCATTTTGAATGACTTGTAAGGGTCCTATCTACATATTGGATGACCTATGAAGGTGCCATCTACATGTTTGACTTCTATATATTGTATAATCTGTGACGGTTCCATCTATGTGTTGGATAACCTATGAAGTTTCCATTTTTTTTTTGCACCATATAGTCACTGCTTATCGAGGCCCAGAGGCCATTCAAGGATAAGGGTTAATGGATACCATGATGGTCTGTGATAATGGAAATTGCATAAGTTAATTTATTTTAGAGGATGGTTCATCAAGAACCTGTTTTCATTGGTCTTGAAAACGACCATGTTATAGTCAGCTGGGAAGCAGCTCTGCAGTATTGTGTTACACAGACGATCATTTCTGGGAAAAACTCTGCTCATGGAATTCAAACTAAGAAAAAACTCTGCTCATGGAATTTTCACTTAGTTTTAGGCACAGATAAAGAGTAAGGGAAATTACTGGTAGTTGTTGTAACTAGTCGAGTGTTTTCTACAAATGCTTTATAGGGGGGCATATAGTGAAGCTCAGTCAAGTACCTGTCATGAAAATAACAATAGAGCAGAGATAGGCTCACAGCAGCTATTCTTTGAGAATGAGGTTGAAGAGAAGAGAAAAGGACATCACCCACTAGATTTTGAAGTCTGTTTTATACCTTGTCCAGGCAAAAAAGGATGCTCTGAGCAACTCCTCTCCAGATGTGGCAACAGTGCTCCATCCTAGGACATGCTTGGCTCTCACACAAGTAGAGGATTGTATTGGGAGTGAAATACTTACTGGAGCAATAGAATGATCCAACCATTTTTTCTGACCATCTTGTCAATGGATTTGATATATGTGTTCCATTTCAGATCAGGAGTGAAGTTCAGTCCCAGAAGATCGTCAAAACATGGTGCTTTCCCAAGACGAGAGCCATTCATTTCAATTAGAGAGAGATGGGGATCAAAGTATTGGTGATGGAAACTGTGAAGTGTGGTCTTAGATGCATTAAAATTAACCACCAATTTTTTTCATAATTGCACCACGTGCTCGTGGTCAGAAGAGAGAGAATCAGAAAGTTCTTGGCTTTTAAAATGTTGCCATAGGTATAGATGGTAGTGTCGTCTACATAGAGGGAGAATCAGAAGGTTCTTGGTTATTCCTGGCTTTTGAAATGTTGCCATAGATATAGATGGTAGTGTAATCGGCATAAATGTCTACGAATGATCTAAGAATGTGATTTGGGTGATCATTGATGAAGATCAGAAAGAGAGGTGTGCCCATGACGGAACGCTGAAAGTGTCATGCATTGACATTATGAGCGTCTGATTTTTGCCCATCGATGACTACTCTTATAAACCTATCAGAGAGAGAGAGAGAGAGAGAGAGAGAGAGAGAGAGAGAGAGAGAGAGGATTAAATAGTTGGGAGGAAATTTCTAGATATCCTGTAGCTGAAAATCTTGTGAAGTAGACCTTTCTGCCATACTCTATCAAAAGCCTTTAATATGTCAAGAGAAATTTCTCTAGAAGCGAAGCCCCCATCAAGAGATTCACCAATCCTGTGTGATATTACAATTAGCACACCAGCAGTAGATCTAGAAGGCAGAAACCATAGTGAATATCACTGAGTAGGTTGTTTTTGGTGAGGTGGTTGACTACTTTTCTATTTATCACAGATTCAAGCAACTTACTCATGATGCACAGGAGACTGATTGGTTTGTACTGAGAGGCAGATGACCGCTCTCCAAAATTTTTAAATACAAGGAAAACTGTGGAGCATCTCTCCTTAAAGCAACATTTAAACTGCTTTGCAAGAATAGGAGCTAGTTCCAGTTAAAGCTTTTTGAGCACCATGATTGGAATGCTGTCAGGGCCAGTCGCTTTACTGGAATCAAGGTTTTTGATAAGTGGGGCAACATGATGGACATATACATGGATGTTGTACAGCATATTTTCAGTCATGGGCGAAAATACGGAAGGTAGGCAGCCCTAATTGCAAAGGGTGACAAAATTGATAATGGTTTGGATAGAGGACATTCATCTGTTCAGGACCCTGTTTGTTATTCACCAAAACTCGTGGGAGCTAAGCTGCTGCTCAGCTACTTGAGACTTGATCGACTGAGCATATGATTCTCTTGTGCTCTTTATTACACTTTTGCAGTCGTTGCTGGCAGTTCTAAAGGCAGCTTTAGCTTCAGAAAATCTATTTCATTGAAAGCAATAGAAATAGTAATTTCTGTGAGTAATGGTGACAGCACATTTTGGAGTGAATCATGGTTGGGTGTTTAGTATTTGGTGGAGTTTTGTGAAGGGTATGAAGGAGCCTATACCAACAGTTAATCAATCAGTTAGGTCTTATACTATAGAAGAAAATATTTTAAAATTTATAACGCAGGGGTATATCAGATATAAACGTTCAGAAGCTATCCCAGTCAGCCATAAAATATTGATACACTTCCCACTAATATGGCATCGAGAGGCCCCACCAAATGGTTCAAATCCATTCACCAAATGGAAATGCAGCAGTCCTAGTACTTTACAATTGCTGAGACGATGGTCTCCTTTAGGGTTAATTCAAGGTTCAGGTCCCTGACTATCAGGCGGGTAATATCAGCCCAGGTAAAAACGTTTATCTCTAGCATTCTTATTAGTAGGGCAAGACAATATTCTTTCATTATATTCTTTTCATTATTTTGACTCTCGACTATATATCAGTTAATATCTTATATGTTTTTAGATAGAGTGATGTGGTTCTCAATTGATTAATTGTGTCGGATATATACTCGAGAGTCAAAACAATGATAAGAATATTCTCTTGTCATAGCCCTACTTATTAGTGATATGAAAACAAGCACTGAAATAGAAAGAGAAAATTAAGTCATCTTAAGCGACTACTCAAGGAAAAACTACTGACTGAGTATACAGTTTTTTCTTCTCTTTTTGTCAAAAACATCACTCACGGTTAATGAAGACTGAGGGATAAATAGGAGAAGCGAGAGTTATGAGAACTGCCGAGAACACATACACATACGTTTTCTGCTCTCCATTAAAAAAAAAGAACTAAGTATTTTCTCTTTTTTAGGAGGAAATGGTGATAAGTCCCCCTCCCACTCACAGTCTATTAAAGAGAATAAGAAAGGACTGTGAAGGTTCTATCTGTATTGGATGACTTGAGAGACTTTTATCTAGGTGTTGGATATGCTGTGAAGGTTCTACCTACATATTGGATGACCTCTGAGGACTCTCTCTATGTGTTAGATTACATGTGAGGGCTCTATCTACCTGTTGGATGACTTGTGAATAATTACAATTAAGTGGTGACTTCAGACTCCCCAAAGCCTCCAAGTTGAGGCTTCATCATTCTTTCAGCATATCTTTCTTATTGCAAGTGGAAATTAAAGTTGTAGAGAGTTTAGAATTCTTGGTTTAATTTTAAAAATATTCTGTAAATTAAAATGTTAAAAATTTTTTAATAAACAGATTTATTGAATCTTTGACTTTGTGTAGAAGCAAAGTCACTTATTATTTTGTCAATTTTTTTTAAGGACCTCACCAATAAAAAGGTGAGATTTTGTTGTTAAGTGTGTTTATCTGGGGTATATATGTTTTGTTTTTTTCTTGCTTTTTACTCACATTCACCCCAAACAAGGCACATCACGATTTAGGCTACTATTTGGGACCATGTTTAGGGAAGATGAGCAAGATGTTGGCTTACGATACATTTAAACTTATGCATATATATATATATATATATATATAGATATATATATATATATATATATATATATATATATATATATATATATATATATAGATATAGATAGATAGATAGATGGATAGATAGATTCACCTGTCATTCTGTTTTTTGAGAGATGGAATTGTACAATTGTCGAAGACAAGATTCAGGCAAGCAAGCAAAGAAAGACTCCTGGATGGTCCAGAGTTTTATATTTATACAAATTTGTCCGATTTAGTTTTATGCTCAATTGATAAGAGCAACAAATTTAAAAGGCGATCTTGTAACATGTTTGATCTTAAATGAGTTTTAAGTTATGGTGCGCTGATGATCTAGCCTATTTTGATTCTTCTACACGTATAGAGGAGCTTACAAAAACGTCTTGAAGCAGTCTCAGAGAAGTCTTTCTATAACATACTATTCTCTACTTCTGTAAATACACACTAAAGCAAATATATTACCGGGGTTTCTTATTTATTATTGTCCCTTCAAGGTCACAACAATTTAATAAGCTTTCATTTTGAGAAGTTTCTCTCTGTACTGGCAAAAGAAACTATATGACTCAAAAATAGCCGCAGAACAATCACAATATCTGACACTATATCTTGCCATTGCCTCTGATGGATTCATCTCAACCATTCAAATAGCACATAAGTTAGTTACCACTGTTAAAACTGGCCAGTCAAAATCAAAGCTTGAATTGTCAGCTTAAGTGCTATTTAAGTCTAATTTTTAAAATCCAGCAGACATAATTTTAGATGAGATTTCAGGTGTGTAGAAATGTATTGGAATTTAAAATAACTTGATCATTAAAAATGCAAAAAGGTGAAACTTTGCAATCTGATAATTTACTTTTACCTAAAGTGTAAATGTTAGCTTTTTATGTTGAAAGTGGTTTGCAAATATTTGAAGTGCAGGTTGTTTTTAAATGTTGCTTATTTCAAGATAGTTAGTAATTTGATTGGAGAAGAAGTTAATGATATTGTGCAGTTTGCATTCATGCCAGGCATCCATAATCCAACGCAAGCAATTTTTTGTTGAGTCTTAAATGATCAAAATCGATCCAATATATATATATATATATATATATATATATATATATATATATATATATATATATATATATATATATATATATATATATATAAAATAAAAAATTGCAATTAAATTTACCAAAATGATCCAAGATGGTAAAACTAAAGTATATTATAAATATTAAAGAATTAATATTTATAAAGTTATCTCAACCAGATGTAAAAGCTTGATAAAACTAAATAGGAGATAGAGCTTATAATACGAGCAAACAGTTAATAAAACATGTTAAAAAACACTTTGAAAAAGAGTTAACAACATATTTAATCTGAAAAGGAAACACTTGATAAGTGGATAGTCCTTAATCCGCAGAGTTTCGAAGAAATACTTTCCTTCTCATCAGAGGGTAGGAATTAGCAAAATGCGGGATTGGATTTTGCATACAAAAGTATTTGATGAAACAACAAGTAAGTCAAAGATCTTACTTGATAACAAAAAAGTGAAGCAGAGGGAATATGGTGAAGAAAAAGGTGATTACACGTGAATGGATAGTCTGGTGAAAGATAAATAATCCAATGACGGTAAAATCCAAAAATATAACTTCAAGAAATTTATGTCTCCGTAGCAGTGTGAAAAGCATATCTTATTTTTCTTTTATTAATATTATTGGAATTTTTCCTCTTTTCCCTTGTACATATTTGTGAATTATTCCATGAATTTCGGCCTTTGGATTATTTTGGACCATCTTCCAATTACGGGATTTCCTTGGATTTAACTTGTGCAAATGGAAATTCAATTAACTTTCTTGAAGTTATATTTTTGGTCTGTTGCACAAGAGAAGGTGCTATTGTTTTGCTACAACAATCTAAAGTTTGAAAAGTGGAACAAGACATCAAATCCTGGCTGAGAAGATCAAAGAATCTGAGCTCCTTGAATAGAAAATATATTTCGTTGTACAGCATAAACTCCTTAACTAATGAACTAATGAACCAATCATTATGAATTTTAGAATATATACATTCAGCAGCCTGGTAACATAGGGGGCGTTTTTTTTTTTTTTTTTTTTACATAGGCATCACTACTTATCAAGGCCTTGAGGCCACTCGAGGATAAGGGTTAAAGAGTGTATAGTAGAAATTGGACAATATAGTAATCGTTAGTAATGGAAATTTGGTAAATTTCTTAACTTATATGGAACGGCTCATCAAAAACTTGTTTACATTAGACTTGAAGACAACCATATTGTAATCAGCTGGAAAGCAGGAAAACGGAAGACAATTCCATAGGCGTGTAGTTCTAATAAAGCAGCTTTAATCATGGAATCTACGTTTAGGTTTAGGTACAGATAAAGAGTGGGGGAAATTATTGATAGTGATTTCTGCTAGATGGGTGTTTCTTGTGAAAGTTTGGTGAGGGGGGACCATAGATTGGAGTTCAGCCGAGCACTTGCTATGAAAATAACGATAAAGCAGAGACAAACTCGCAACATTTCTTCTATGAGAAAGAGGTTGCAGGAAAGAGAAAAAGACATCCCCTATGAGGTTACGAAGCCTATTTTGAACTCTATCAAGGCAGGATAAGTCCTTTCTAGCAGTTCCTGCCCAGATGTGGCAACAGTACTCCATCCTTGGAGTAAACTTTATTATTTAAGGGATGCATCCAACTAAACACTTAAAACGAATTACTCTACATCAAATTTGGAGTTATATTAAGTAAAAAAGATAAGTTTAAAAAGATTTATGTGTATATGAGATTGTCAATTATATGTATGTGCTTGGTAAAATCCTAAACTATTAACCTAATCATTATGAAATATATATTCTAGGCAACACAGTGAATAACGTGGGTATATAGAACAGGAGAGGGGGGGAGCAAAACAGTACCATACCCCCAAAGAAAGAAAAAAAAAACTAATACTATATTGCTTATAATAGTCCTGTGTATTCTTCTAGTAATATATAAAATAAAGTCAGTCTCTTTATTGTTTCTTTGTTCTCAATAGTTTTATTCTGACAAAATCAATACTTGATTCTTGTTTGTCAGTTTTGTTTGTGGATCATTGAAGCTTGTTACCAAAAATAAAATTTAATTGGATTTAACTCCCTTTTGAATATACTTTGTCTGGGTTGGAATCATTTTCAAATGGTTGCTATTATAAAAAAGGGATGTAATTCTGTATTACTCCATACAGAGCTACAAAAAATATTTTAAAAAACATGTTGCATAGTTTAACAACAACAACAAAAAAAGCAAAACAAATTTCAAGTACCGAGCAATACTGAGTCAGGACAGCTAGTTTAATATAAACCAACTAAAATATGTTGTTTTCTTATTTGTTATTGAATGTAAATAAAACATTCAGAAATGGTGATATGAAGTTGCTTAAAAGATGGCAGATGGGAGGATAAGAACAAAAATGTCTGATTTTTTTTCTTTCTTTTCCTGTTGAGATTTGTTTTCACTCTGTAAAGGCACCATTATAAAAGCCTTATGATGTGGGCAAAAGGATTTCGGGCTTGATTCTATCAGGAAATGATATCTGCAAACGCAGACGAGAAATTACAAACTGGTCAAAAAAGGAAATCCTGAAAGGAAAAACAGAAATATTTTTTCACACTTGAGGTTTATTTTTAAAACTTTTAATTTCTGAATGTCAACAATGACAAACCTAATTGTGTTACGTTACCCCCCCCCCCACCTCTCTACGATGGGTGGAACCTGCTGATTTTTCAAGTAACAAGATGATTTGTCAAAGAGAATTAACTATTCTTTCATATTTGCAACAGTCAATTTATTCTATTGCTTACACAGTTATTTTTAAATGAGTTAAGTATTTGTTATCTAAGTGAATAAATGTGAAATCTATGGTCACCTCTTGCCAAACTTTCACACACACACAAAAATACTCGTCTAAAAAACGTGATAAAGAACACAAAAGAGTTGTATGCTCAGTCCATCAAGTCCAAAGTAGCTGAGCAGCGGCTTGGTTCCCATCAGTTTTGGCAAATAGCAAACAGAATCCTGAACAGGAACGTGTGCTCTATTCCAACTATCATAAATGTACCTGAGGTAATCTTGTCAGCATCAGACAAAGTCAAACTCTTTGCCAAGAACTTTGCAGCTAATTCTACCCTTAACGACCAAGGCCATCAACCCTCAGCATTTCCTCATGTAACTGAAAACAAACTATGCGACATACAAAGATCTGTACGTGATGTTGCCAAGCTAATCAAAAACCTTGATTTCAGTAAAGCAACTGACCCTGATGGCATTCCAATTATAGTGCTAAAAAAAACAGAACTAGCAAAGTTTTTTAAGCATTGTCGTAAGGAGGAATGCTTCTCAACCCCATGGAAAATCTCATCAGTATACCCTGTATTTAAGAATTCAGGTGATCGTTCATCTCCCTCTCAGTACAGGCAAATAAGTCTTCTAGGTGTCATGAGTAAGTTACTGGAATCTGTGTTAAATAGAGAAGTAGTCAACCATCTCAGCAAAAATAACCTTCTTAGTGATATGCAATATGGTTTCCATTCTGCTAGATCTACAGCAGATGTGCTTACAGTTTTATCTCACAGGATTAGTGAATCTCTCGATGGACACTTCCTCTCCAGAGCAATTGCTCTTGACATATCAAAGGTCTTTGATAGGGTATGGCACAAAGATTTACTTCACAAGATCTGTAGCTATGGTATAGCTGGAAAGGTCTTGTCAATTATTAAATCATTTCTCTCTGATAGGTGACGGGCAGAAATCAGAAGCTCTAGGTATTAACACTGGGGTCCCCCAGGGGTCCATTCTTGGCCCAACTCTCTTCCTAATCTACATCAATAATCTTCCAAATCACATCCTTACATCATTTGTAGACATTTATGCTGATGACACCACCATCTATGGTAGCACATCAAAGACCGTAAACGACCAAGTTCTCTCTGATTCTCTTTCCTCTGATCTTGAGCGTGTGGTACAATGGGGAAAGAGGTAACTGGTTACTTTTAACACATCTAAAGCCAAGCTTCTATCTTTACATCATCAACGCTCTGATGCCCCCTGGCATCAATTGAAATGAATGGCTCTTGTCTTGAGGAGGTTTCCTGTTTTGACAAGCTTCTGGGCTTGACCTTTACTCCTGATCTGAAATGGTACACATATATCAAATCCGTTGCCAAGGTCGCTGGGAAAATGGTAGGATCCTGCTACCGCTCCAGTAGATATCTCACTCCTGATGCAATTCTCTACCTATATAAAAGCCAGGTACGTCCAATGATGGAGTACTGTTGCCACATCTGGGCTGGAGCTGCTAGAAGCAGCTTATCCTGCCTTGACAGAGTTCAAAACAGACTTCGTAGCTTAGTGGGGGATGCCCTTTTCTCTTCCCTGCAACCTCTTTCCCACAGAAGAGACATTGCGAGCCTGTCTCTGCTTTATCATTATTTCCATAGGTGTTCATCTGAGCTTCAATCTATGGTTCCCTCTCGCCGAACTTTCACAAAGAGCACTTGTCTAGCTAGAACCACTACCAATAGTTTCCCACACTCTTTATCTTTGCCTAAACCTAAATGTAGATTCCATGAGCAGAGCTTCTTTCTTACAACTGCACGCCTGTGGAACTCTCTTCCGTTGGCCTACTTCCCAGGTGACTACAACCTGATTCTCAAGTCCAATGTAAACAAGTTCTTGATGAACTGTCCCCTATGTAATCTAACTTACAAAAATCCCAGTACCTATGTTAAAAACGCTATAATCACATTGACTATTGTATACCCATAAACCCTTATTTTCCTAGTGGCCTCCGGGCCTTGATAAGTGGTGATTTCTGTGTAAAAAAAAAACAACAAAGAACACTATCAACAATTTCGCCCACTCTCTATCTCTGCCTAAACCGAAATGCAAATTCCATGAACAAACCTTCTTCCCTAGAACTGTCCCCCCTGTGGAACTCTGTTCTGCTGGCCTGCTTTCTAGATGACTACATTGGCCTTCGGGACAAGATCAAAGTGTAGTATCTGTTCCGGCAGATACTGCACTTAAGATAATTTGTACCAGTCAATGGAGGGGAAACCCTCTATACTGGGACAATTATTATTTTTGGTAACCAGAGTGCCCCCTTTTAGGGGAGCTGGTTTTTACCTCACATTAAAAACGGCCTTGTGCCTAATTTGCTCAGTGGGGGAGCAAATAAATACCATCTGTTCTTCAGATGCTGCACTTCTATTTCTTGTTCTCTTTCGGTGGAGGAGAAATCCTTCACGACTGAGACAATTTTTATTTTTGTACCTTTTCTCCACGTTAAAAAACGACCCTGGTGTCTAACTCTGTCCCGTGGGGAGGCATAGTAAATAGGTACAATATGGTTGTTTTGAAGACCTATATAAACAAGTTCTTGTCGAACAAGCCCCTCAAATAATCAAATTATACCAAATTTCCACCACATTATTTCTACGTTGTTGTCCCGGTGACCACTGTACATTCATTAACTCTTATCCGTGAGTGGCCTTCAGACCTTGATAAGTGGTAACTCCCTTATTAAAAAAAAAAAAGGTTTTTCATTTATCACACCTATATCATCATAAAATGGTTCAGTATTTAAAACAATAGTACAATGTATAGTTTTTAAAATACTGTATATACAGCAGCAGGCAAAAACCAAAATACAGCTATTTGTATGCATAATTTACATATGTTTAAACAATTCATAATAAACTAGTGCGATCTGTGAAAATTCCACAGGGGACTTATTCATATGCAATATATGATGCTGGCATTCTTTTGATATTCAGCATAAATGGAGACATATTGTAGCTCTTTTGTTAAAACTGCAAAAGTATTTATCCAAGCTAGCAGGGATGCCTGGCGTAGCCAGGTCGTAAAATATGCTTAAATATGATTCTTGCAGATTTCGTATATATTATTATAGAGTTAATGTTCTATCAATTTTTATATATATTAATGTTTTGATTTCAAAAATAAAAAATATATCTATATGACTTGGGTTCATCAGCTTGAACCGAAACCGACTCCCAAATTTTATATATATATATATATATATATATATATATATATATATATATATATATATAAACTTTAGTTCCTTCAGCTATAAGTGAAACCGAAACCAAAACTTATGAAGAATTCTTGATAAAATTATTTATAAAAAAATAGATTATTAAGCTGCCATTAGCTAAAATCGAAACCAAGACTTATGAAGAATTCTTGATAAGATTATTTTTAAAAAATAGATTATTAGAGTGCCATTAACTATAATCGAAACCAAAACCAAAACTTATAAAGTTATTTAATATATTCCAATGTTGAGGAAATTTAATGTAGATGAACATAGGCACTTAACTTTTTAATCATTTAATTTCAACCATTCTCATTTCTCTGCCTTCGTAGTATCGTGGTAAGTTATAAGGCTAATCACCTCAAGGCTTTGGGTACGAGCCTATCTACCTACCAAAACTTTTTTTTTTTTTTACTTTTGCCCCCCTGCTCGTCTTTTATATAAATCTCACTTGTCTGTTAGTGTGTGTGTATGTATATATGTTTGTATGTCTCGCTAAAACTTTTGACACATGTAACCAACACTGACAAAATTGGTATCGTTTGAAAGCTCAGTCTCTTGGCCGACAAATATCCAAAAATTGGCCAAAAACATTCATTCTTTTACCATCAACTGGGCCATTTTCTACAAGGAGGTGTCAATTTTTTAGTCGACACTTTTGCAAAGTCATTCATGCCTTGTGATATCGACGTACGGATAAAACATGTTATTTCGAACACCTGTGACATCACAAGTAACATGAGCAAGACAATAAAATGGTTTCCTTTTGTTCACCTCCTTTTTCTCTTAGCATTACAGGTTCGTGCCTGCCTGCTTGCTTACTACTGTTTTTTGTGCTTGCACGGGTACTCTCTGCTATTTTCATTTTTCTTGAGGGGGGGGGTTGAACCATTTTTTTAATGCTCTGTTTATCAATACCCTTACCATAAAACCTCTCCACACCCAGGCTATGCCGGGTACCCCTGCTAGTCATCTATTAAAGTAGAGAGATGAGGGATAAGTCATTTATCAAAGCAGAGAGAGGAAGAGTTGGGATGTATTATTATGTCTTATTTCATTTGTTAATAATTTTTGGTGAATACAATTATTATAAAGTTAAAGACTTTCATGAAGTCAAAATACATTATAGCCTTTTTTTTTTTTTTTTTTTTTTTAAAAACAAAGTTGTCACCACTTATGCCACTTAAGGATAAAGGTTAATGACTACAGTCATTGAGACAATAGCATACTAATCGTTAGTTGTGGAAATTTGGTAAAATTTGATTATTTAAGGGAACAGTTCAACAAAAACTTATGGTCAGTTGTCTGTATAGTCGTCTTCAAGTCCAAAATGTTAGATTTGAAGAAAACCATCTTGTAGTCAGCTGGAACGTAGGCCAGCAGAACAGAGTTTCATAGACAGGTAGTTCTAGGAAAAGTGGGGGAAATTATTGATAGTGGTTTCAGCTAGACGACTGTTTCTTGTGAAAGTTTTGGCAAGGGGGCAGGGACCATAGATTAGAGCTCAGACAAGCATTTACCATGAAAATGATAAAGCAGTGATAGGCTAGCAACCTTTCTGTGGGAAAGAGGTTACAGGGAGAGAAAAAGGCATCACCTAATTATTCACATTATTCTATTTCTCTCAACCTTTATTTTATCATTCATCCATGCTGTCTGCCCTTCATCTCATTATCTTAATGTAGAGATTAACTGTGCATGATTACAAGCAAGCAAGATAACAAAATACTCAGTTTTAGTGATATACTAACGTTGGGTCAGTATGTTATATTTGCTATGGAATTCATGTATGAGCGTGACACTTGTGACATAAAGAAAATATTTTTTTTTACATAACAGAAACATTTCTATGAGAATATATTAAAATGAAAAAAGAATAAAGATAGATTTCTAGGAGTCGTTCTGTTTATTATAATTGATTATTTTTGAAAAAAAAAAAAAAAAAAAAAAATTACAGTTACTGAATTATAAGTGGTTGGCCATACTTATAGGTAAATGTGCACTGAGCAGATACCATAATATAGTTAAATTCAAATTTTGATATATATCTGCTTTTTTTTTTTTTTTTTTATATCGTTCATTTCTGTATTACGTTTAAGTTATTTTAAACCCCACTCTTCGCATGTTAAATAATAATTTCGAAATAATAGCAGTAATATTTCAGTGTGCAGGTCATGCGCGCATGCGCAACCAGATGTCGTAAACCAGAAAGTGGGTTACATACATCGTTACAAGGTCATTTGAGTTTTATAATTATATAGATTAGTAAAAACTATCTAACTCCCACCATTAGAGGCAGCAATTAATCTATTTTCATTTTACATTTTGATAATTTGGAGAAAAACATAAAAAAAATGTTTGTCATAAAGTTATTTAATACATTCCAATGTTGAGGAAATTTAATGTATATGAACATAGACACATTTTATTAATTAGGAAAAAAAAGGAACAAAGTGCTTATTTTATATGTTTTTTATGATATTCAAAATCATTGGATTTCATTTTGTATAAGCATAAGAATGAAAATATTGAATTTAAAATAAAACTAATGTTATCTAGCTAATTGTCATGTCACAGTAATGAAAATATCCCAAAATTAGGAAAAACAATAAGGTTGAAAATTAATTATCAATGAAAATAACTTTCAAAGACAATTAGCGAAAATTGAGTTTTGCTAAAAAATAAACAAAAGAGTTTGCATTGTACCAGGGGGGGGGGTAATTATTTTCTGAAAACTTAAAATCTTAGGCCACTTTAACAAAACTAAATTTTTGCTAATTCGATTTTTGAATTTTTCTCCAATAATGAAGAAGCACCAAAACTTATATGATGAAATGAATAAGCAAAAAAGCGTAATGTCGATTGGTTAAATAAAACAATTATTTATTACTGAGTCATTTGAAATAGTTACTTTGTGTTTTTCACTTTTAATACTTAAGATAGGAAAATGAAAATAAATTAAATGATGATTTTTAAAAATATAAATCTATTTTTGTTTTTGTAATTTAGAAAGATGTGAGGAGGAGGGGCTTTTCTGTTTTTCTTTTCATGTCAAATGGCCATCATCAACGTTATCATCACAATCACTAACAAATTTACTTTAAAAAATAAACATGTTTATTTAATTATTAAATGAAATACTTTGTTAGTCATTGCATTCAATTCAGAGTTTATATTTTTAAAAATAAATTATATTAAAGCAATTGAAGTTTTCAATATTCATGAGTAAACATAATCGGAAGTTGTTCATAGGATTTCAAAATAATGTGAAAATTATTTTTTTTGAAAATTTTTAACTTTTTAATTAAATCACTACAATTTATTACTGACTAGCGGTGGGGTGGGCTCGTTCGGGCATAAAATACACTTAAATATGATATTTTAATTTGTCCAGATTTCATACATATTATTATAGTCATGATTTCAAAAGTAAAAAAAGAAGTATTTAGGTGCCATCAGCTAGAATCGAAACTGAAACTAGCATTCAAAGCTGGTGATGTTACCAGTGTACCAACATGACATGCATATAAACCGATTAAAAATTAAAAATAAACTAAGATAAATGCAAAAAATGTTTAACGACCTTTTCAATTTTTACCCATTTTTGACACCTTAAAAACAATTTTAACCAGCTAAAGACCCATAAAAGAATAGCCCATAAAAAATCCAATCATTTGAGGCCCCTTGCGCCACTCTACAACTTTTAGTTTCCGGAAGAGATAGAGTTTGAAAATATGGAAACAGACAGACAGACTAACAAACATATAGCCGTTTATACATTAGATAATAATATTATTATCTACAAAAATATTGCGTATACATAAGAGAATAAAATTATAAATGAATTGCACTGGATATTAATTTATTTGAAACTGCTTATGAAATAAATATGCTGTTTCAATATTTTGGGTATAATTAGAAGGTATGATTAAAGGAAGTTGAAAAGTTCTATTTATAGACACGATAAAAACTGACCAATCAAATGGAGCCATGTTCTGCTAGCAACCAATTAGAAACCGGAATCACTTCATAAAAATACTGGATCTTTTAGAATTCCTTGCACATAATTTTTTGTGTCCACATGAAAAAGATCATTGCTTTTCATCTGCAAACTTTTAAAGTTTAAGACTTATGCGGATTAGCTACCTATCAGAAACCTTTCTAAACTTAAACATGGCTTTCAATGGGTTTTCAAAAGTTTATATATATATATATATATATATATATATATATATATATATAGCATACTTGAAAATATTTCGTTGTATCATTGAATTAAATAAGTCTAAGACGTTTTGATAGAAAAATAGTTTGGAAAAAAAATGGAAAACCATTTATTCATTTAGGTTACCATCAAATTATTAACAACTGTGAAAGAATCATCTAACAAAGTTGTATTATCAGATTTTTAAAATCAAACCCAAATAGCATTTATGCTAACACATTGATATTTGATTCAAACTAGTTTTTTTTTTCTCTTGACTATGTATTGCCACAAATATATTTTATTTCATTTTAGTTTTTCTGAAAATACTTATTCCAGCCAAGAAAATTGTTAGAGAAGAGACATTTTGCTAACTTACTAAAACAGATTAAAGAGAAGTTATCATGTGCAATTATACTGAATTCTCTCCCTTGAATTCTCTATCTATCTCTAAAAACATTAAATGATTCTATCGATTAAAAAAAAAAAAAATTACGAGCAGGATGTTTTCAATGATGTGGCCAATAACTTTGATTCAAAATTGTACCAACTGTGCAATACAGATCAGTTCGAGTGGGCTAGCCCTTGTGATTAATACCAGCAAAATGAAAAGAAAACAAAAAGAAATAGAAAATATTCTTTGAAAAAGACGTATAACATTGAAAGTCTTAGAAAAGATTTAAATAAATGATTCTATTCATTTAATATAATCAAAAAATTATATAAAATTATTTAGTGTTCTAACTTTACAAAAATGTTTTCAATATGACCAATCTCTTCTAATATATTAATTAAACCATGCAACTTTGAATTGGCATATGCATTTATTTCTCGACTTCTTCGTATGTGTGTATCTGTATTTCTCAATTTGTGTGTATGTGTGTATATCTCCATTTCTTTGTATGTGTGTGCATTTCTCAACTTGTGTATATCTATATCCGTATTTTTCAACTTTTGTGTATGTGTGCATATCTGTATTTCCCACCTCCACATTAATTACACATTTGCTCGTTACTGTTAATTTGTGTAAAAAAAAAAAAAAAAAAAAAAAGAACAAAAGAAAAACAAAACGAACATAATAAAAATTCCTATTCCACAAAATAATTTGATTATGAAATTAAAGAAACAAAAACTAATTTCCACTTTTCCATAAACAAGCCATTTTCCTATTACTCTGAAATGTTAAATATAAAATTGTATTTTGTCAAAATTTAAACACATCACATTAGAACTTGTTATTTCTGTTTCCTCATGGATTATCAATGCATTTTCAACAGACCCATTTTGGATTTTTCCTGTTCTGGATTTTACCATCTTTCCCTTTGGATTTTTATTTTTATATTCTATTTTTTTTTTTTTTCGTTTCTTGCTTTCTCAATCTCCTTGAATCCCTATAAACTGTCTCAAACTGTTAAATGACTTTTTTTATGCAAATATGATAAACTTCATATTATTTGTTTCCCGTAATGCATTAACCTGCAAAATTTATTGTTTATTTTGCAAACCTCTTCCCTCTGATGAGAAGAATTGCATTCTTCAAAACTCCATGGAATAAGGTTTTTCTTGTTTTATTCGTACTCCTTGAAGAATAATTAAAATTTTGTATATCTTCCTTGCAGGTTTATAAGTATTTTTGTTGTTGAAAATTTGAATAAATTTTCAATATCAGGATTTATATATATATATATATATATATATATATATATAGGAAATTTATTACTGTGAGTCCAGAATGAGTTTACAAATTGTTTCAACTAGAGGAAAATCCTCAAAGAGAGGAAAAATCCAACTAGCATCATCAGAATTCATAGATGGACTCCATCTATGAATTCTGATGATGCTAGTTGGATTTTTCCTCTCTTTGAGGATTTTCCTCTAGTTGAAACAATTTGTAAACTCATTCTGGACTCACAGTAATAAATTTCCTATATACTGCTCTGACTACACATTGAGCACTTTAGTCCGGTTTTTTTTTTCACCACTGGTAAATATATATATATATATATATATATATATATATACACACACACACACACACACATTTATGAACAATGTATAAATTCAGTATCCAAGACAGCAACACAAACGTATGCAAAAAATAGAACACATTCAATCTGTTTTAAGAATGAATAAAAGAATTCACATTAGATGCATATTTGTCTATAAAACATGTATAATTGAAAATGACTTTGAAGAAGAATAAAAAAAAAAAAAAAAACTTTTTTTTTTTATATAAAAAGATTTTATGAAAGACTGAACAGGAATTCTTCTGGTTAGAAAACAACCAAACCCATATTTGGATTTTCTGTTCTGAATTAAAAAGAAAATTTATACAAAGATAGAAATGGTTAATGAGATTTGTGGATTTTAGTTGAATATAAATATAACACCTATTATGGATTATCATGGACGGAGGATTATTAGTTAATTCACAAGATAGGATTTACCAGATCATTGTTGGAGTCAGGAACCATTGTGGTTCATTGACAGGATTTTTTTTAACATTAAACTCTACTAGATTAAATGCTACCAGGATATATATATATATAAGTTAAAATCAATGCATATGTTGAAAATAAAACCAGTTAACAAGTGGTTATTATACTTTTAAACAACATTTTAGAGTAATAGCTCTTTATCAAGTTATTTAGAATAGTTTTTTTTGTGATTTTTTTTTTCTTATTTTTCATTTCTACATATCTATTTTTTCTGGATTGAACATTTTGAAAGCTGATTTTTTTTCCCATTGTAGAAACAATTCTTCAAAGATAACAGTAAACCAGCTTTGGCTAAACTGAGATAATAAAATGTTATGGTTTACATTGTGGAACTGGACATCATTTAAAAAGATATATCGATACATATATTGAAAATGGAACCTCGTAACAAGATGTTATATGGTTATCACTATATTTATTCACCTTGTTTGTATTATTCAGACTACAGTTCTCATCTTGAGTATTACTTTCATGTTTCAACAGATGTAATCTCCGACTTTCTTCAGGCATATTTTTCTGAACTCGGCTATCTTTGTGTCAAACTTGGGAATCTGTATGGAATTTTGAAGGGAATCTTTTATTGAATCTTATTTAATTCATAAGAGAGTAGTATGCTCTCATTCCATCAGCCACAACTTAAGTAATTTGCAATCGTATTCTTAGCATCACCCGCAATAAGGATTGATGATGAGAAAAATGATGCTTACAACTGAAATTTATCAAGTACTTTTTAACGCTTCTACACTATTGGGACGAAATTTTGAAAATCGTAAAACTGAATTTCACATGAAAACAATGACATCTACATATTCCTCGTATTTTTAAGATGATTATATCCAAAAATTATGAAAATTGATAAGGTAGAAAAATGATTTATTAAATAAAATAAAAAATAGAATTTGATGAAAATGATCAGAAAACACAGAAGAATTCAAAAGGGAGATAATTTCCCGTTTTGATTTAAACAAAATGGCAGCAATTTTTCACCTGCTAACCCGATTAAAGTTGTTTTGTTTAATAATTCAGTCATATTCAGGTAATTTTGACTGCATAATTTGGAAGCTACCATTGTAACTTATTAGATTTGACATAAAAAATAAACAAAAAAAAAAAAAACAGTTGAAACCATTGTTTTATTTTCTGAAAACACCATTTATCGACTACAAAATCTTGTCCCAATTCTGTAGAAGTGCCTACTTTTTCTGTTAAGCAACAGGACCTTGCAGTGGAAACATGAAAATTACACTAAAGATAATAACAGTAGTCCAAATAATACAAATTATCAATCCTCATCTCAAAATTTAGAAACAAATTATTATATTTAAGTTGTTAAAAAATGTAATAATGACATAACATCTGCAAACCAGATTTTATTATTATTTTTCAAAAATATAATACCAATTTCCACAATAAACCTTTTATTATTGTGTATGTGAAAAGTATATTTGGCAGTCAACCCTGCTTCATACATATTTAGTTGGAAATAATGAGCAAAGAATGATGCACATGTCATCATATGAATCTTTGATAAATTCAACAAGACAATACTTTCCCTTCACAGGATTGTTCCTGTCATGTTGGGCATAATTGTTCATAATGTTCAGGTCAGAACTAAAGTATAATATCCGTCTTATTCTTGATTGGAGAAGGAGAAATCATCCTCAACTAGGGTGGTTTTTATTTTTCCATAGCCCTTGAGCCCCTGGAGGGGCATAAACCATCTACAACTTTTGTAGATGTTTTTGTAGCGAGGATTTTCTTTTTTTTTTTTTTTTTAACAGGGTGAGGGTGCTGGCCCCATGCCCAACCTTCTCAGAAGGTACATACAGCACCTAGCCTTCTCATCTGGTACTGGCCAGACTCAACGTTGCTTAACTTCAGTGATCTAGCGAGAACCAGTGTGTCAACGTGATTGTGACGTACGGTTTTTATTTTTACCCATCTTAAATTCCCACATCTTTAGAGTTGAACATCTTCCACATTGAACTGACCTTGTTTCATATCCAAACTTCATGGCCAGGTGATGAATAGAAAGTGTATTTGATTTACAAAAATAACAGTAAGAAATCGTTAACTCATGTATTCTGTAAGCTAATCTTTCTTATGTATTTAACATAAGGGGGTATAGGGAGCTCTGGTAGAGGTAGCACCTTTCGATTCCTAGCTGCTGCGTGCAACAGGACTGACAGGGGTCACTGGTCCTCACTTATTCCCTAAATCTCTCACATGTTAGCTCCAAGAGCTATACCCTGGGTACTGGCCTCAGCAGGCCTGCCAAACCTTATGAGGGGACGGTGCTGGTGCAGCACTGTTGGGCAGAGAGTTCACCAGACTGGATTAACGGCCAGGACTGAACTTTGTTTAGAGTAACTTCCATGCATCCGTGACCAGGGCAAACCATCAAGGAGGAGGAATTTGGCTGTGGACCTTGGAGTGGAACCCCGTAGGCGGTTGGCTGGCATACTCATCTCCTTCTGGCAGCTCCTGCATCCCTACCTGGCCCTCAGCTGTCTCGACTCTGTCTTGCTGCTGGATCAGGCTGGTTTAGGACAAGAGAGCGAGGCTGGCTCTGCGCAAACCAGCTTCACTTTAAACAAACTCTCAGCCCATGTCATCCCCCCCCTCACTTCCTCCAAGTCCTGCGGCTTTTGGTGAGTGACAAAGCAATAGGTGTAGACACATTGGAAGTTGTAGCCACAAACCTGAACACAGGCGGCTCATGCCATAGGGCCGCTCTCCACTAACGGGAGCAGAAATGGAGTTCGGCAGCCGTCTGAGCAGCCTTCTTTAGAAATACAATATTGACATTACTGCTCTAACTGAAGACTGGCAGGTGAAGGTGAAATTAATGAAAGAGGTCAGTGCTATACCTTCTTCTGGAGTAGCAGAGGACCTGAGGAGAGGTGTGAGGCAGGAGTTGGCTTGCGGTGAAAAATGCACTTGTGAGTAAACTGGCTGAACCTCCAAAAGGAGTGAATATCCATCTACTGTCACCGAGACTCCCTCTCTCCAATGGAAAGAAGTTTGCTACTCTTGTCAGTCCATATGCTGCTACGATGCCAAACCCTGATGACATCAAAGACAAGTTCTACGAAGACCCCAAAAATGTCATAGGTGCAATAGTAAATCTGGACAAACTCATCATATTTGGTGATATGCAAGAGTAGGCTGTGACATTGCTGCCTGGGAAGGTGTGATAGCAAAACATTGGATTAGAAAATGTAATCGCAATGGTCTTCTCCTTTAAAGCTGCTCTGAGTATGACCTGCTGATAACAAATCTGTGTTTTGCCTCCCTATTTGCAAAAAGACATCATGGATGCACCCTCACTCAAAACACTGGCATCTAATTAATTATATCATCATCAAGAAATGGGACAGGCAGGATATATGCATCACCAGGACCATGTGTGGAGCAGAGTGTTGAACAGATCATTGTCTCATATTTGATTATCCAACCAAAGAGAAGACCTCAAGGAAAGAGAGCTCCCAAAACGATTTAATATCAACAAGTTGAAAATAAAAACTGTCAGAGGGCCTTGAACCTGCTGGAATAGACAACCGAGATGTGGAAAAATTATGGAAGACAATCCGCGAGACAGTGTACAAAGCCATGGAATGTCTAGAACCAGTCTCCAGGAAACACGAGGACGGGTTTGATGAGAATTGCCTGGAGATTACCCAGTTGCTAGAGGGGAAGCATTCTGCATAGAAAATCCATATTGAAGATCCATCCTCCAAACTAAAGAAAGACATATGGAAGAATTTGTGTAGCAATTTTCAGTTGAAGCTCAGACACATGCATGATTCTTGGCTATGCAAGAAAGCAGACGAAATTCAAATTTATGCAGATAGAAACGACATGAAGAATTTCTACGATGGTTTCAAGGAAATTTATGGTTCAACTCCATCCAAATCATCACCTCTCCTCAGTGTAGACGGATCCACGATCCTCACTAACAAAGACGTGATCCTGAGAAGATGAGCGGAGCATTTTAAAAGTGTACTAAACCGACCCTCTACCATCATTGATGAGGCTATTGACTGCCTCCCCCAAATTACCATAAATGAGGAATTGGATGAATTCCCAACCCTCGAAGAGATTGAGAAAGCAATCCGCCTGTTGTCCACTGGGAAAGCGCCTGGTTCAGATTCTATCCCAGCTGACACATATAAAGAGGGTGGCAAGACCCTGACTGAAAAACTCCATCAGCTTTTCCACATAATCTGGCAGAAGGAGTACTTCCCTAAGACTTCAAAGATGCCTCCATCATACATCTATACAAGCATAAAGTTAACCACCAGGCCTGCGACAACCATTGGGGAATATCCCTGCTACGCATTGCAGGCAAGGTACTGGCCAGAGTAATGCTGAACAGGCTCATAGTTCAATTGGAAAAAGACCTCTTGCCAGAGAGCCAATGTGGATTCTGTAATGATCGTGGTACTACCGATATTGCGTTTGCCGCCAGGCAGCTCCAAGAAAAGTGCCAAGAACAAAATGTAGACCTTTACTCCACCTTTGTTGATCTGACCAAAGCCTTTGACAATGTAAGCAGAGAAGGTCTCTGGAGAATAATGGCAAAGTATGGTTGTCCTAGAAAATTCATTGCCATCATACGTCAGTTTCATAATAGAATGATGGCCAGAGTGCAAGATTGTGGGGAGACCTCTGACCCTTTTGAAGTCACAAATGGAGTGAAGCAGGGGTGTGTTTTGGCTCCCACTCTGTTCAGCCTCATGTTTTTTGCAATGTTGATGGATGCTTTCGGAGATGCTGATGTGGGCATTGGAATCAGGTACAGATTTGATGGATCAATTTTCAACCTCAGGAGGCTACAAGCAAAATCTAGAGTTACATTAAACACTGTATATGATCTTCTGTTTGCTGATGACTGTGCCTTTAACGCTACCTCTGAGGCAGGCATGCAACACAGAGCAAACATTCTCAGAGGCTTGTGAAACTTTTGGTCTCACAATCGATACCAAGAAGACTGATGATGCATCAGTCTGCACTGGGAAAACCATATGCAGAACCCAACATTTCAATCGGGGGACAAAGACTCAATGCAGTTCACAAGTTCACCTACCTTGGCAGTACGCTCTCCCGCAATGTAGTCATTGACGATGAAAACAACACCAGACTCACTAAAGCAAGCGCTGTTTGGCAGACTCCACAAGAATATATGGGACAGAAAAGGCATTACCTCCATCAAAGATCAAAGTCTATAAAGCTGTCATACTCACCACCTTAATCTATGGATGTGAGTTGTTAACTGTCTATTAACGGCACGCTAGAAAATTAAATCGCTTCCACACCACCAGACTTAGGAAACTGCTTGACATAGGCTGGCAGGAAAGGATACCAGACACAGAAGTCCTCACTCGTGCTGAACTCCCAAGCATCCCCACTATTCTGATGAAGGTTCAGCTTTGCTGGGCTGGTCATGTATCCTGCATGCCAGACTACAGACTACCCAAGAAGCTTCTGTTTGCTGAACTCCAACATGGCAAGCGCTCTCATGGCGGCCAGAGAAAATGATTTAAAGACTCTGAAGGCATCACTGAAGACCTTCAACGTTGATGTCATCATGGGAGCAGACAGCTTTAGATAGAGCCAAGTGGTGGGCCGCTGTTCATGACTGTGCCTGCAAATATGAAAGCAATCAAAAAGTCGCTGCAGAGAAGTGCAGAAAAGACAGGAAGAATACTGTTTTGAAGCCGTCAACATCTGCTATGATTCCTTGTTTTTACTACAATAAAACTTTTCAAGCAAAGATTGGGCTTTTAACATAAGACCCATAAAATGACCATCTTGGCAATCTTTAATCATTAACTTCAACCAAATATGTATATGAAAGAGAAAATTATTCCTTATGAATGAATATAAAAAATCTGAAAACAAATTTCCAAAATAATTTCAGCCAATGAGTTTTTTTTTTTTTTTTAATGTGAAAATTATGATGGATGAATATTTTTTGTGGTTTGAGAAATTGAAAAAATAATGTTGAATAAGTAAAGTTTATTTTTGTCACTTGGACCAAGTAAAGAATAGATACCCTGTAACAGGAGATGAGAACCGGTGCACATTTCAAGTGACACCGGTGGTTCTACCTTGACATTGGCGTTGGTTGTTTGTAAACACGTCAAATAACATGGTCGAATGTTCTGCGAATAATATTTTTTTAAAAATATATTTACAAAACTTTAATTTAAAAGAAAAAATATATATTTACAAAACATTTTTTTTAATATTAAATATTTACAAAACTTTTAAGGATTTAAAAAAAAAAACTTTTTTCTATTTACACAAAACTTTTTACTGTAACAAAACGGACGTATTTAAAAAAATATATTTAAATAAATGGGTATCTTTCTGAGTGCATGTTTTTAATATATTTATGGAACTTTTAATAAAACTAATAATTATTATTAGTTGTAATAAAAATAAATAAATAATAAAAAAAAAATAATGAGCTATATGAATTACAAAACATTAAAAACCAACGTTATAACTGAGAATTTTGGACACTAAAACTTACTTATATTTAATTTGCCCTTGTGGAGAAGTAAGCAAATAGTAAGTTTTTTTAATAAAAATAAAAATTATAAAACGTTTGTATCATGTGATACTACACTTTATCTTTATGAAAATAAAAGTTATAAAAAGATATGTGAATAAAATATATATTTTTTAAATCTCAATTGTTTATACTTGTGATTTTATTATGCATAAAAACTGCCTCGGTCTACAAGGATTTCTCCTTCACTGACCACTGACATACATCACACTTTAAATAAATATTGAATTGCATTAAAAATGCACACAGAAAGAAAACAATTAAAAAAAACACACTGTGTATAAAAATTAATCTTGCTTACAAAAAACTGTGAAACATTCGCAAAAATCCAAACAAATCAGTTATTTTATATTTGTTTCTGCCATTAAAAAGTTTGAGTTAAATAATTTTATTTAAAAGTTTTTTAAAAAATTATGTATTTTTTAATAGACAGGAGAGATCAGTGGCCGAAATTCTCAGTTACAACATCAATTTTTAATGTTTTGTAATTAATATAGCTCATTCTTTTTATTTATCTTTATTATAATTATAATTTTTATTATTATTATTAGTTTTATTAAAAAATTCTGTAAATATCTTTTAAAAAAATCTTGCTTGCAAACATTCGACTATATCTGCTATTTGACGTGTTTATAAACAACCAACGCCAATGTCAAGATTGAACTACCAGTGTTGCTTGAAATGTGTGCTGGTCCTCATTTTCTGGTACAGGGTCTCTATTCTTTACTTGGTCCTGTCATTTTTATGACATATTAAACTTTTTTGAATATATAATGGCAAAATATGAACTGATTCTTTGGAGAGGAGATTCATATCTTCCCCCTCCTCATGGCATGATGGTATATACAACTGATTCAACTAGATTTGAATGCGGCAAAGCTGATATCATAGTCTGTGTTGTATTCATTGCACCATTGGTCAAGTCTTGTAGCTGTTTAATCAATTTCTCCATCTTTAATGGATGACTAGCATTGACTAATCAAACAACAGAAATACTCCATTGCTTGATTCCAAAGTCGATTCAATTTTTAAGTGGATCCAAAAGGAAGTTTTTACCTTCTTACATAAATCCAGTCATAGAGATTTCGATGAAGACAGAATGTTGCTCAAATTAAAAAAAAAGACGTTTCAATTCTTTCCCATTGTATTTAAAAAGGAAATTGCAGAAAATCTCCTGGAAGAAATCCAGATTCCATAATAGCAAAACTGACCAAAAAGACCGTTGGTACCAAGATTTAGAGATGGACGGTTATCCTAGTAAAAAGGTTTTGTTATCGACGCTTTTCAAATTCTTCTCTCAGCCACTGAGATTCTTGATAGAATTTTGGATCTCCCAATTTAAGGGCACTCCTTTTATAAAAATAATAGTACAGTACAGAACCTGCAATAAGAAAAAAGGAGAAATTTAGATTAGAAAAAACAAAAAAAAAAAAGAAACAATTTTTTTGAATAAGGAATTATTGCAGAGATATTTACAATAATAATAATAATAATAATAATAATAATAATAATAATAAACTAAGGAATTTCATGTTCAGATGGACATTATCACTTTTTACACACATTTAAAATATACAAGATCATCCGATATGACTCAAGGTAAACAATTCCAACTTCACCTATTTCAAAATAAATTGTTCCAAAATCACATTTACGCCATCCTGTCACATAAAACAATGAACTTTTTGTACAGTTGCATTTTAAGAACTGGATTCTCATAAATATCTGCTTGGTTTGTCTGAAAGCTGATGGAAACTGCCGGAATATGCCGAGCACTGATCCAGTTGACCAGCCAATCAAAAAGCAATAATAGACGTGGTTAGTCAATAATGAGCAAAGTAAATGACTTTTGATAAATTGGAAGGAAAAAAAATTTAAGGTTTTAATTTTAATCAGTCATAACACATGATAATGAATTTAACCAGCCTAGATAGAATATTACATATGCAGGAGCAAGTCCTAAAATATTGTCAAAAAAACAAATTAATATCATTAGAATTGAATTGAAGGAGATGTGGCAGGAAGTGTAGCATACCCCCCCCCCCCCAATGAGCTTCTGTTAGCGATGGTTCCGCTTAGAAGTGTACAAGCCTCTCCCGCAAACCGATGCGTAAGGTACAATAATAACTTAGTTTTTAAATCACATGAAAAAAAAAAAATGTTTCTACTTATTTACACAAAACAGAAAACAATATTTATTCACAAACTTGTTAGATTTTATTGTTTTTCCAGTTTGTTTTTGTTTTAATTGTAATTAGTCTCTGATAAACGATCTTATTTTCCATTTCCTAGCGTTTTTTTTAAATTTTGATCGATGCTTGGCATATTCTGGCAGTTTATGGTAGTTTCTGGTCAATCATGAGTAGACAGTTACAAGAATCCGGTTCTTAAAATACAACAGTATAAAAATTTTAAATACATTTAAAAACGTGACATTCATTTTATTGATTTGAAAACTATTGAGCTGACTATTATTTTTATAGTAAAAATATTTGTCTTTTTTTTTTTTTTTTTTTTTAATTACATTTCTACAATTGTAAATTAAGAAAGAAAGAATGTGAAATGTTTTTGACTCCTGATGGGGGGGGGGGTATGAGACCAATGATTTTGACGACCGTTTTTATAACCACAAGTCATGATGAGCAACCAATGAAAAGCTTCTAAAGTTACTATAAAAATTGTCGAATTTTGGATTCAATCAGTTTGCGCCATCTTTGTTACTGGCAATTACACTGAGGATCATACTACACTCTGTTCAACATAATATCTCAACACTTAACACATATTTATTTATTTAAAGAATAAATATGTCTATTTATTTATTTTAAGAATATTTAGCTCACAATGATAGTATTATAGTATTGACACTGAGAGACATTTATTATTTTGGGTTCTGCAAGTATAATAATAATATACAAATTTTGTTTAATATGGTAGAATAGAATTGTCAAATGAAGAAAATGTAATTTTTGTAAGCTAACAAATTAAAAATTCTTCATTTAAACTCATTTTCAATACCAGATTCTAAACAGTTAATTCTAAGCCCAGGATAACAATTTTCAGCTTTCAATTTTGCTTAGAAACAAAGATATGCTCTTTCAAAACCCTAAACATTTTAGAAGTGTTTTGTGTAAGCAAAAAAAAAAAAAAAGGACACAAATTTCTAGGTCCATAGCTTTTTTGTTTTTTAAACAAGGGAGTCACCACATATCAAGGCTCAAAGGCTATTTGAGGATAAGAGTTAAAGATTACTACACTACCACCATCTATTCATTAATTCTTATCCTCGAGTGTCCTCTGGGTCTTAATAAGTGGCGACTTCCAAATAAAAAAAGAAAAGAAAATACTTCATACAGTACTGCCCAGATAAGAATTTGGTCACTCCCTGCATTATCAGGTAGAGGTATACAGTTTCATGATTGACTTGTTCGTGTTTTATTTTGTAATAACTAGGTGACAAATTTTAAATTGACATCTTTTTTTTAATTGCAGATTTGACAACTATCGGTTATTTGGAGTTCAACTTGATTTGGCAATTCATCATGAAGAGACAAACACTCAAGTAGCAATTGCAAATGGCAAATGATACAATCAATTTACTGAGAGAAACATTTAATGAATGAATAATTTCACAAAATGGACCTGTCGATTGACGACCTTGCTAATGCAATTTAACCTCATTAGATCATTTTCTTTGAATATATCTAAAGTCCCATGTCTATGCTAATAAATCAGACCAATAGACTATTTTGAACACAGCATTCGATTCGTAGAGTTTGTGAAAATTCGACCTCTTAGATTATGCCATATATGTACAAGGCACAGAGCATATTCCCAAAATTGTATTTAAATTATGAATGGTAAAAATTATTCTTTGAAATAAACCGCATATCTATATAATAATAGTATTTTTTTTGCGATTTATTTTAATTTAAAGTTCATTACCTCTAAAAACACCTTATATAAATTAAAAATGTTTTATTTGTTTTTGTTAGCGATACTTTCTTGAATGAATTCAGTTATTTATACGAAAGTGCATTTTTACCTAAATGCGTGTTAAGAATAATTTTCCCCTTGACCAATTTGGTACCCCCTAAATGGGGAGCGGCATATATATATTACTTTTTTAATATAATTATCCACTGACATGTGTTTCGTCGTCTACGACTCATCAGAGTGGCTGAATCTAGCGAGATTCGAAATCGGGAGCTCGTGATAAGAAGCCTAAAGCTCTACCATGCGGTTAACCTAAAAGTTTGTATAGCAAGGGAGATAATTTTGTTTTAAGAATTATTTCCCTTGAAAAGAATTTGTTGATTATTTGATTTCCTAAGTATAAATAATTACTTGTGAGAATAAAAGAAAATATTTATGCAAGTTTTTTTTAATATATAAATAAATCAGTGATATAATTAAAAAATTTTCTTATCTATCTGGCGATAGCGCAAATGGTAAGGAACACGTCTGGAACGCTAAATGTTTTGGTTTTGATTCTGATCGCACCCAAGCCATTTTTTTTTTTTTAACCTTTTGAAATCAATACTACATATTATATACAATATAATATTCAAGATAGAATTTGTTCTGTAATAATAAATACTAAATCTGCATGAATTTAAATATATTTAAGCATATTTTATGACTGGGCAAGGCACAATCATAATTTTTATTTTTGTGAAGGTCTATATTTTTTTCTTTATGATCTTACAGTTGTTTCACAACTTATAACAAACAAATATGGATGACAGCTTGAGAATCTCCCATTGTGGTGTCAGATATTTTTTGTTTTTTTACAGGGGGAAGAATTTTCTCTGATTGTCATCTTTAGAGTGAGTTTTTCGCGTTTGCAACTTGCTGTTTTTCTCATCTTTTGTCATCACCTTGCTCTCTCTGTTTTGGAATACTGTGTCCGTTTCTTTTTAAATATTTGAATTTGATAGTCTCTGAAGAGTGTCCAAATAAACCAAAGACAGTATTCTTTGTATGCGTTGCGAAATATAGAAATATGTGTAAAACAGTAAAGAAAAAACATAGGTATTTACCAAAATAAAAATTACTATTGTGGACAGATTCTTTCCTTTGGTCAATGGGATGCAAACAACTAGAATATATATACGTGTGTATGAGTGTGTGTGAATTAAATCCATAAACAGAGGATGAAAGAATATAAATACTTACTACATCGTTGAAATATATATAGTGCTTGGATTCCTTTCACATCCCAGATATAGATTTTAGGATTATCCCAGCGTAGTGTCTACAAAAGAAAATCAATAAATCAAGTAAATAATAATAAAAAATTCTATTTTTGACTTTGGAAACTGTTCTTTTGATCGATGGTGTATGGGCAAAGCATAGCATCTGTTTTATTAGCATTTCATTCAATTTATGTTGGCACTGTACATTTCATTCAATTTATTTTGGCAAAAATAAAAGAAATTAAAATACAAGAGAAAATTTAGACTTGCTCAGATATCTAAATTTCTAAAGATTTTGAAAAAAAATTATGAAAGGATGAAGCTAATTATTCGAGTTTTATATTTTTTTAATTTTATTAATCATATTTATTTGTATTTACACACATTATCTATGATCAGATCATTTTATAGACGTAATCTATATAAAAAAGTTGGGAGCTTCTACACTATTGGGACTAAATTTCGAAAATTGTAATACTGTATTTCACATGAAAACAATGGTATCTAGCTATTCCCCGTATTTTTAAGATGGTTATATCCAAAAATTACGAAAATCCATAAGGTAGAAAATTATTTACTAAAGAAAATAAAAAATAGAATTTGATGAAAACGATTCACAGGAGAATTCAAAAGGGAGATAATTTTGAAAATATATTACCAAAGTAATAATGGATAATAATGGATAAGTAGATTTTATTTTTGATCAAAGAGAAACTAATAATATTGTATGAATCTGGCATTTGAACGAGACATTTTCTATTTTATTGTATTTTTAACTTTAAAATTTCTATCTATTTGATAAAGCTCGAGTTACTGTCTGTTCATAAATATTTCCAAGTGAAAGTGAAACAAACGTAAAATTACTGACTTTAAAAGTTTAAGATAATACAACAAAAGAAGGTAATAAAATATAGACAAGTCCTTTAAAACTAAATTTTTCCAAGAAACAAGTCTCATCATCAGAAAGCCCCCCCTCCTCCCAATTATTTAACAATAAAAGATTTGGTTTCAATTATTAATTTGAAAAAAAAGTTTATAAATCATGGATGAATTTTAAGTGAAAAAATATAAACATATACTTGAATAGCAGGTAAAAATATTTTGCAGTAATAAATCCACGGATATATTGTGAGATGCATTCATTGAAATATTAAATCAGAAATTGTCCAAAACGGATATATCTGAATCCGAGCAAAATTAGTGAAACAGTCAAAGTTCAATATATGTAAATATTTTCTGCTCCCAACATCTTCCTTAGTATTATGTGCAAAGTAAAAGAGGAAATAAAAGAGAAAAACCAACAATTAGAAAAAAAGCTAAAATTTAAAAGAAAAGAGGAAAATTACTATTAAAACGGTGTCTCAAATATACATATTAATTCTGAAAATATATTACTCCAACTACTTATATAAATATATACATATTTGATGCTAATTCCCAAACTGAACATTATGAAATATAAAAAAATAAGAATAAAAACGCATACAAATTTCTCCAACAGTCATGGTCTCCTGATCTCACAGGAGACCTTCAACAGTTTAAATGTTACAGTGGCTCTCTTTCTGTCATTTATAGTTATCCAATGTTTACAGATTGTATTGTTCCTACTTAGCAAAAACAAAAAAAGAAAGAAAAAAGGCAGTCTTTAAATGACTGCATTTGGGGCATTAAGGCATTAATTGAATTAAATCAATAACCAGTATTGGTCAAACATAGACACAGATATTGAACCATGTAAACATGTAAAAGGACATGGGGTTTCCTTACTCAATTCTGAGCAATGCTGGATAGCCTTTCTAGTTGTATAATAGTACTATAAGATCTTGAAAATAATTTCTACCATGGTACATTTCTTCGGGTGGACAAAATTTGAAAAAAGTTGCTTACAACACACACACACACATATATAAATATATATGGTACTTGTTAGCTGCTACCTAAAAATAATTAAAAAAAAAACGGGGTTCATCCGCCCTTTGGAAGATCTGGTTTTTAATCCTTCTGGAGACTAGCCACCCTCCTCACCAAACAAGTCTGGTGGGGGAACCAGGTTAGTCACCGGTGACCCGACTTTGAGACAGGTAGTACTGTGTTACATGGTACCAGTAGCACATGACATGACCTGACATAAATGTGTGTGTGTGTGTGTGTGTATATATATATGTCTCAAAGTCGGGTCACCAGTGACTAAACTGGTTCCAGACCAGACTTGTTTGGTGAGGAGGGTGGCTAGTCTCCAGAAGGATTAAAAACAAGACCTTCCAAAGGACGGATGAGCCCCCTTTTTTTTTTGAGTCAACGGCTAACAAGTACCATATATATATATATATAAATAAATAAATAAATGTCAAGTCAGGAGTCCCACTCCTGCTACTGGTACCAAGTAACCCGGTATTACTGGTGTCATGACATGCCAGAAGTGTTGTCCTCTTCACTAATACAGGCCTGGTACCCGGTGCTGTGCTGGACCTCTCAAGGGTGAGTTGTCCCTTCTGTGTAATACTAAACGGCGGATGAGCTACTTGACCAATTAGAGGCTATCACTTCACCACACGTTACCTGCATGAGTGTGCAGGGCACAACATTCAGTTATTCACTCAAGGAATCTAAGCTTACCTTTGCTACATGGAATGTCCGGACAATGACCACTGGAATGAATACCGATAATGATTCTGACCTTGATGATGCTCAAAAAACTGCTGTGATTGATCGAGAACTGCTCAAGTGTACTATTGATATTGCAGCACTGCAAGAAACGAGGCTCTCTGCAAGTGGCACCATCAAAAAAGGAAAATTATATATTTTACTGGTTTGGAGAGACCAGAAGGAGAAGTAAGAATGCATGACACTGGGTTTGCTGTAAAGAACAATCTCATTCAGAGCATTTGGCCTCCATCAGCAACATCTGATAGGCTCTTCTATCTGAGGCTCAACACAGAGCAGCATAGTGTTCTTGTCTAATTTGCTTACACACCAATTCTTAATACCAAAGCATCAGTGAAAGATGTCTTCTATGAGCATTTTGGTGCCTCGAATGGTGCTTCAGCCAAAGCCATACCATGGTTTGAATTCTTGTAATGCAGAGCCAACCCTCTTTTCAAGACCCGAAGAATGTTGATGGTTTCAGCGGCCGAAACGTTGTGCTAATAACACCTAAGATGAGAATAGTAGTCCGATTAATCAACATAACACATGTATTCACATCTCATCTCAAAAATCCAGAATTGCATTATTGAATAAGTAGACAAACAAGTATTAAATTTTTCTTAAACGAATTAATTATTGAAAAATCATCTGCACTATGGTGACAATAAAACAAGAAAAATATGGTACATAATTTTTTTGTGCAGAGATTCTCAGGATTGCTCCACTTACCTTTGATCCTTGTATTATAATGCTGAGTGTTTAGCGAGGGAGCATCAAGTATTATTTTTTAAGCATTTGGCATGATCTGACTGAGGATTGAACCCTGGTCTCTTGACTCATTAATGTACCCTCTTAGCATTATGCCATATAGACAGGTTAATAATTAAAAGGAATATATTATATGATATTTACCACCTGAATAATAAATGTAAAATGTGAAAGTTATGATATATAATTTTTTTTTTAAACAATTTATTTTAAGGGGCCCATACGGTTAAGAAGGATTGAGAAACGCTAGATTAAAAGATACACAATAATATTGTGTAAGTTATTAATTTTCTTTATTTGCTTATATTTTATTTTAAACTAGTTGCATCTAATTAGTATTGTATGTCTTTTTACTTTTAGTTTTGTTTCACCTGTTTTACACAGAAGGTAAGCTATGGAGGATCTGAAAGCAATTAGTGAAAAATCGTTTCATGTTAAAAAAGGACTGAACTGGAATAAATGATTTTTGAAAAAAACTCAAAATACATGTTTGTATATAAAAAACACTCAGTCCAAGGAAAAAAAAAATGTTTGGCTAGTTAGAATCAAATATTGATTTATTAGATTAATTGCTATCAATGACAAATCCAAAAAATTTAATAAAATAACTTTATATATTAGATGATATTCAAATGAGTGCAAGATGAAAAACGAACTTACCAATGCCCATCCATGCAATGTAGCACAAAGAATAAGATAAAAAAATGAGACAGCAATGGTAATGCGAAACTTTTTGACCAAAATGCTGACGAGGCCCGCTTGAAAGATATATGTGTAGAAAAATAGTAGGAATAGAACAATGAGAGCAAAAATAATGCCAATGGCTTGAAGTCTGAAAAAAAAAAAAAAAAGAAAAAATGGAATGAAAATTTGGATGTTATTTATTTTCAAGACAAGAAAGAAAAATAGTAAACAGATAAACTTATTTTTGGTAAGAATCTTTAAACCTTACTTTAAAGAATAGTATTTTGTATGCGATAATATTTAAATAATTCTAATAAAACATTAGTTGTAATATAAAAAGAAAAATATTTTCATCTGAATTTTTTGGATGAGAAATGATCATTAATTGCATAGTTGTTTTTTTCATTTATTTTTTTTTATTGTGTTTTGTCAATGTGACCTTTTGGCACAGCTATGGAATTGGAGACACATTCATTGGTCGGAATCAGAATCAAGCATTTTGACTAGACTCAACAAATCCATTAATGTGTATAAAAAATCCTGAAGTAACATAGTGAGGTGCATTCAATTCAGTGGTGGGCCTGGATATGACCTTAAACTATATCCAGTGGTGAGGTCCCAGCTTGCGGGCTTTGGGGAATGTGAAGCCACCCTTTCATTACTATTGCTCCCAGGTCCACTCTGACCCGGAGTGGTAGTACCTGTTAGGGTCCCAACTATGGGTTAAATAGAAACCGACTTGAAAACAACAAATATATTCTATTAAAAAATATTTCTTTAAAATCTTTGGATTCAGCATTAAATAACCTGAAAACGGTTAATATGCCATAAAACCCAACCAACCATCAATTCAGCGGCAGAATCAGTTGGCTGTATTTCTGTAGTTGCAGTTGTGAGATGGTAGCCAAAGCTTCTGATTGTTCTTCTATCATTTATCATCTCACTAACCATTTTTAAGGACAACATTAAAAAAAGAAAATAAAAAAATCCATTTAGTCTCTACCTCCAACCCCATGGGAGAGGAAGACGAGTACTTCTGGCAACTGTATTTATATCACGGCTAAATTATCAGCTACCATTAAAAAAAAAAAAAAAACAGTATCAAGTAACATATGTATAGGAAATTTGAGACATAACTTACTTGGACGGGATTTTATCAAGTTACTGTATCTTCGATATAACTTTGAATGCTGCACTCAAGCAGAGGCCAAACCATCTTCTAAGCCTGTTTTCAGAATCAAATTCCCTGATGCCATATACTACATTACCATTGGAGGACCAGGAAATAAAATGACTTAAAATGATGGCTATCATACTGGTAACATATTCACATTGTAATGATAAAGAAAGATGATAATTCAGTTTGTTTATGTGCTGATTTTTCAACTGGTCTTAATGCAGAATAAGAGGATCATAAATACTCATTGCCAATGTCAGATGATATCTATGATATTTACACCATACTCAATGGTGGCACTTGGTGTGAAAAATTAGATCTCACAGAGGCCTATCTGCAAATCAAAGTGACAGTAACCTCCAGAAAACTGCTTACCATAATTAGAATCGATATAAAACACAAAACAAAATCCAAAAGCATACAAATTTCTCCAACAGTCATGGTCTCCTAATCTCACAGGAGACCTCCAACAGTTTAAATGTTACAGTGGCTCTCTTTCTGTCATTTATAGTTATCCAATGTTTACAGATTGTATTGTTCCTACTTAGCAAAAAGAAAAAAAAAGAAAAAAGGCAGTCTTTAAATGACTGCATTTGGGGCATTCAGGCATTAATTGAATTAAATCAATAGCCAGTAGTATAGTCTATTGGTCAAACATAGACACAGATATTGAACCATGTAAAATTTGCTACTCATATCAATGGTTTTAGTTTCCTTGTGGCCAGAAATTTTTACTTATGCAATAGACTGACACTCAGATCTCACCAATTCTTCAAATTGTGTTTTTAATACATGTCTGGTCATCACTGTATCATCCCCAATCAAATGGGCAAACCAAAGGGGTTGTGGACATTAAAATAGGAACTACTTAAAGCAAGGGGAGAGGGAACAACAGAGGAGATATTAGTCTGGTTTTTCACGTCACCAGAAATCTGATTCTGAGAAACCATTTTGTTTATATCAAAATTGTATCAACATTTTATTTCCAATAGAGCATTCAAGTTACATACGAGTGAGTGCTGTTTTCTCGCCATATTTTCCAAAGTTTTGTTCTTTGAATGAGAGTTTGTATGTCGGAACAGCAAAGTATCTGATCATTCTATGGATGATGCACGATGCATGCTGAAAGTTAGTTTAAAGCGAAGCTAGTTTGTACAGAGCCGGTTTCACTCTCTTGCCTCCAACCAATCTGGTCCGATGGCAGGACTGGGTCAAGACAACTGGAGGCCAGGTGGGAGATGCAGGAGCTGTCAATGTCCTACTACATATAGCACCTGGTATTCCAAAAAATGGTCACCCATGTGATACTGCCAAAGCTCAATGTTGCTTAACTAAATGAGAACCAGTGAGTGAACATTATTATGCCATATTTTGTTTAAGTACAACTTTAATGTCTTCCAAGATTGAAGGATGTCAATGATGATACAGGAGAGAAACTAAAATCATCCAATTTACTTACATATACATGATGAGCAAGACAACATTTTCCAAACGAAGTAATTCCACAGATATATTAAAGAAGAAGTCTGCGATTAACAAAATGTGTTGCAGAAAGAGAATCGCTTTATATCGTGTAAGCAACATGGCCGAATGTACCTAAAATAAACAAGAAAACAAAGTTTTAATTAAAATAATAAATGGTTGATATAATGAATATGAGTACATCCGGGTCTTTCCGCCTTACAAAATGGTGATTGGTTGAGCCATAAATACTGACTGGGAGAGCCATCTATGAGAGGCATATAAAGGTACACAAGCTTCACATTAGGAACATCTGCTTTGATTATAATACTTGTGTGACACTTACGTCACCCGCGCATCGTCCAGTGGTGGAATGACCCCGGTTGTCGGTTCTGGTGTTTCCTCGGCGATGATGTCAACGGCCGGTTTCCTGAAACAGACTTGTCATGCAAAACAATTGAAAGGACCAAGTCAATAAGCGTTTCTTTTTGTACAAACTTCCTTGTATTTCAATCAGTACAATCGCAGTTAGCTGTTCAGTTAGGGACTGGCCACTTGTTAACTGCAAGGTTTTCTCTTCTCTCTCCGACAGAAAACTCAATTATCTACGTGACAGGGTCAATCGATGGGGGAATCTTCGTTCGTTGGACCCAAGGAAGCAAAGCTCTCTCTCTAACTAACTGTCAATCTTTCAAGGCTCGCTGCTTATATTGTGGGGGCGTGGACGGGGTCTCTTCCCGTTTCGGGTCGTTGGCCAATCAGAATTAAGGGATCGCTGTCCGTCAAATCTTCGCCAGGCGGCCTATACCCAAAAAAGGAGCTGTCTTTCTTCCTCTGTTGGCATTCGGGCGTTCTCAATTTCAGGGGCCTAATGGAACTTGACAGGTCGTAAAAACAGAGATGTCTTACTTAATTATTTTTGAGAGGACATAAAAACAGCTGAATCCGATTCCACAAAGGCCACGTGTCTTTTCAATAGGGTCACTTATCGCCCAGCTGTTCGTCGACACTGTTTGCTTTGTACATCGGAATTTTATTGGTATCCTCGCCACCCACGGGCTGTCATGGCCAATTTATCGTCATCATGTTCTCCCACCATAAGCTATGATCTTATCTTTTTTTTCCTGTCTTTCTTTCTCTTCCTTTCGTCGTTTACAGCTACCTTTTTTCCCTTTCTTTTTCCATGCCCGTTGTTCGGACTCACCGCTACTCTTGGCCTTTTGGTCAGGATCAAAGTGCAGCATCTGTTCTTCGGATGCCGCACTTCCATTTCTTGTTCTCTTTCGGTGGAGGAGAAATCCTTCACGACTGGGACAATTCTTATTTTTGTACCCTTGAGCGTCTCTCACTTGTTCCGCATGACAACTTACTAGATTTATTAGTGAAACGGAAGCAAAATCACTCAGCTACTTCAAACAATATATATTCCTTTCACGTGATCATATCAGGATCGTATGCCAGTGGTGATTAAGTTAGCTAGTGCTAATTTTGACAAGAGTCAAACTGAGTGCATTATAACCCAGATCTGTAAAACAGAATTGTCCCCAGGGTTAAATGAAGAATGTGCGACATAAAGTTGAGGCAGGGAGAAACAGGTCAAACGGTAAACTAAACAGGAGTCGAACAATAACAAATGACATGATGTTTTTTAAGTAGAGATAAAACTAAAGTTTCCAGATCAGTCTCTCCATGGAAGCTGTGTGAATGAGATACCGCCAATAATGTAGAACACTTGTGATTTAAGACAAGTGTTATAGTCCGTGTATGTCACTTCATTTCAGTAAGTTAGAAAGTAAAGTAAATAATTAGATAAAATAACATTAGTTTCTTTCTCTCCTGTGTAAATTCTTTCCAAATAAAACCTTGAAGAAAACTCAGTGAATGTCTCCTTGTGTCATCTTTCTTCATGAAAAGAAGCTTATTTCTGTAGCAAACACTAGATGAAACGGTAACAATGTGAGAGCATCATACAAGGATGCATCTTCTGTGTCTACTGGCAACAGTTTATCCTCAATAGTACAATTTTCACTTACTGCAAGGTCCATTCTCTCCAAAAATGTTTCCTTGCCAGATACCTTTGTTGGTTCAGTCATGCCCTTTGATTTTGATGACACCCAGCTGACTTCCTCTGTAAAGTCATCAACTCAGCACCATCATCAGGCTGGAAGAAATGTTGTGGTGGAAAACTCAAAACTTGGCTCAAAACAATGAAGCAGAATGCTGCATTGATTCTAGGCTTTTATCTTTATGGGGTCCTTTACTGAAACTGCAAACAGCTTGCACTTAGTCTTGGATCATTGTGCCTGGTCAGCCGGTGTTCAGGATATAGTGAACTTGTTCTAAAGTGCTGGCCCGACCAACCCAAGGTGAATGCCACAACCATTACCATGACATAAACACCCTTTCACGTGAGTAGAAAGAATTACAAGATGGAACGATAAATTTGTCAAGTTAAAGAAAACAACACTACAGCTTTATTTTAAAACTTTTATTGAAAAAAATCAATTCAGGTAACTTGATTATGCAGTAGAGCTACCTTGATATGGGTCCAGAACTGGGAGTATGCCTTTTCCACAAGTGTTGGCAGGAGCTTGGCAAATACTAGGTGGATGGTGGCAATCAGGCTGACTTTGGTATTGTGGGAGGTCATGTTGGTGATGTTCTTGATGTATGACCAAACAAAGTAGTCCAGTGGGTTCAGATCAGAGGAGATGGGGAGCGCCAGTGAGAGACAAGTACAAAGTCGTAGCACTCTTTCTGAAGCCATGCCTGGGTCTATTTTGACGTTTGACCAAACAAGTCATGCCTGTCTATTTTGACATATGACCAAACAAAGTAGTCTAGTGGTCTACTTTGATTTCTGATCAAACAAGCCATGTCTGGGTCTATTCTGATGTATGACCAAACAAAGTAGTCCAGTGGATTCAGGTCGGGGAAGCACCATTGAGAGACGAGTACAAAGTTGTAGCACTCTTTCTGAAGCCATGCCTGGGTCTATTTTGACTTATGGGCAGGCGCTGTCCAGAAACTTTGTTTTCATTACCCTGGGCACATCCCTGTTATTCATGGCAATCCAGTGATACATTTTGAAAGTGCTGGCAATAGAAATAACAAAAAAATAAACTAAATAAACTTCCGGAAAGAACCATGAAAAAAGAAAATAAAGAAAGTGAAAGAGAACATATATCCATAACTGTTTAATTGGAAATGTTTCGATTTAATTAATGAAAACGGGAAAGTTTTTCATGGAAACGTGTATATATATATATATATATATATATATATATATTTTTTTTTTATTAAAAACAAAAAATGAAATGACATATTCATAATTGGGTACTCTTGCATAATTTGACACGAATTTTCATGAATTCCCGTCAAGCATGGATCGGGCGAGACAGGCAATTAGCCGAACGTCGTAACGGACGCAGACTAATGAAAAAACAAAACAAACCGGAAAAAATAAAAATGCAAATAATTAAAAATAACAAAAAAAAAAAAAAACCTACCTTGAAAAATGAAAATATGTTTATTCCGTTTTAGAATTTTTTTTTTTTTTTTTTGCAAAATATTTATCAACAGAAAGTTTTTTTTTTTTTCTCCAAGACAAGATTTTTTTTAACTGTAGAAGTGTTAGGTAGTGTAAGTACAAGTTTTTTTGTTTTCTTTTTTGTAACCATATTTTTTTTCTTGCTTTTTATTTTATTTTCAAGACTTGTTGCTCAGACAAGTTCTTTTGGTGGCACTGTCCATTTGTACATTTCCAGGAGAAACAATCCTTTACACACAATCTTTTTTAAAGTAAACATTTGTGTTTACAATTGTTGCACCTCATTTTTTGGGGACAGCAATTTCTTCTGACAACATGAGATTGTCTGCATCGATGTTTTCATTTCTTTTTCTAACATGTATAGATTTATTTTCTTGCCTGTCATTTTTCTGTTTGGCGAGTTTGAAAATTTGTTTTTCAGCTTTTTTTTTTTTTTTGGTTTAGTTGCTTTCTTCCAATTGGAATGTCATCTGCTTCCATTTAGATAGCGCTTTTTCATTGGCTAATCAAACTCCCAAAAATTCAATTAAAAAATAATAATAAATGGTACTCCTTGGGCGTTGAGTTCCATGGCGACCAGCAGAAAAATTATAAAAAAAATCCTCCCCCTGTCCCTCCACCGCCATACCCCCAATGTAAACAGAATTTTTGCTAAAAATTAAACAATTCTTCTGCTCGGTGTATGTCGGCGCGTTACTTACGGAAAAACGGTAAGTTAAACTGCAGAAGCAGAACTGGTTCATTTTTCTGTACTTGTGCACTTATTGAACCGTGATGAAATAACGCTATTATTTCGAAAGCCATTCTTAACATGAGGAGAGGAGGGTGTTTTGTAACTATTCTGTACTTTCAGTTAACAAATTAATAAAATAAAAATATTGTAAAACTTTAATTTAACTTGAAAATACTATTTAAAAATAACACGGTTGAATAAATGCTGTGTTTTGCTGTGTTACGGAGTTTTTGATGCTTTTTTAATTGATCTAAAAAATTAAGTTTTCATGAGCGGTCTACAAAAGCATTTTTATTTTTCGTTTTTTTTTTGGAGGGGGGTATTTCAATTATAAAACTTGTACAACATTTAACAGGTGCTTAATGAACCACATTTTATTTTTGAAAACTTTCTTGTTATTTTAAATGTCTGCTAAAAAATTCTTCCGCGATGTGACACGTAACCTTACTACGAGCGTCCATGCGCGAACGCATCATGTAAGAATAGCATAAACGATGGCGGTGAGTTGGCACAAAATAGTGCGAGGGTTCAGGGGGTTAATACCATGCAAACGGTAAATTTGCGACGGATTTGAATATCAGATTCGTTGTCAGCGACCCCGAAAACCTCAAAAAAAAAATTATTGGTTGGTGTTCTGTTGTAGTTAAAATAAACATTTAAACATTTACCCATTAAATTTTTCTGCTGGTCGCCATGGAACTCAACGCCCAAGGAGTACCTAATAAATAACTAATCAGAAAATAAGAAGTCATCCCGCCCCCTTAATATCACCTAAAAAATTACTAAAAACATAACAGGAAAAAAAATTAAATGAATAAAATAAAAAGTCGAGTTAGCGTTTCAACATTTTAACAACGCTCGCCGCTCGGCTGACACCGATGATTGCCGGTCTCGCCCGATTCATGCTTGACTGGAATTCACGAGAATTCGGGTCAAATTATGCAAGAGTACCCACAATCGTTTAAACTGGCGACGAGCGCCATTTGAAAACCAAAACATTGTATAAAACTTTATCAAAATATAATTGTAAAAACATTTATATTTGTATATATTTTTATACAATAAATGTTTTGGTTTTCAAATGGCGACCCCCCCCCTCCAGTTTATGAATGTAATTTCATTTTCTGTTTTTAATAATATATATATATATATATATATATATATATATATATATACACACACACACACACACACGTTTCATGAAAAACTTTCCCGCTTTCATTAATTAAAATCGAAACATTTCCGGAAGTTTATCTAGTTTAATTTTTTTGTTATTTATTTCTAACTTCGGCCATAGTTTAAACTACTGATTTCTCCCTTGCATTTTAATGGCAGGTGCGTGAAATAAAATGGCGTCTCCAGTTTTGGCGATAACGTGTAGAACTACCGAAGTACCGTTCCCGGCGTTTGCCGAGCGAGACTCACGAAAAACGGGCACAAGTACTAAAATAAATAAATAAATAAATAAAAATAGAATGGTTACATATTTCCTTAAAACGCTATTAGGTTAGGAATTGGATTAATCCAAGATTATCATCACCACAGAGTCGCCCGGAAATGGTTGATTATTTTACGTTAAATCTGTATATACATATTTATAAAGGTTTTTCCACCAAGATTTTCATGGTGTTTACATGTAATCTCTAAAAAAAAGTAGAATCTTATTTTTACTTTTTGGTTGGCTTGTAAGAGAAAAAAATTACTAAAATTTAAATAAATGCAACCAAATTGAAAGTTTAAACTTAATAAAGCAAACAGTTCGTTCGTAAAGCATTTACCAAATAGTAAGTTGATTATTATAAACTTACCTAACAAGCCTCACAGATTCGGAAATAATTTAAAATCAAACTTTCAACCAACAGGTTTGCACTTCATGTTGTTTACGCTAACAACCAAATATACGGTGTTTATCGAAAAATGTTCCTTACCTAAAAAATATCCATCAAGAAAATATACAGAGGGGAAAAAGAGAAATAAAAAGAAATAGAATGGTTTAAATTCATCAATCCTATTAAAAAATGTATAATAATATTGATAAATTATAAATTCCTTTTATAGATTTTTGGTGTTTGTTTCATTTCATTACAAACGTTTTGATCAACAAAAAACAAAAAACGGCACCGTTTTCATCACGTGACCAAACATGGTTCCATTAAGGCGCGAAGGGGAACGGCCAAAGAAAACTAATTTTGAATTAACTTTTTCTTTCTTTCCATCACGAAGACTCTATTTTTTATGAAGGAATACCATCAACATTTCGACATTTTCACTATAAGCATCGAGGTGAGAAAATAATCTTAAACAAAACTTACTTTGATTGTATATATACTTTACTTCAGGTCAATAACTTTCTTTTTTTTTTCAATGTGTTAAAATGTCATTGTGAAAAGTAAAAAAAAAAAAAGAAAAAAGAAAGAAAGGATAATTAATAAGTTTTATGGGTTAAATTCAAGATGAATTCCCCGATGTTTACAAAGGTTTTGCCCGGAGCTGTCATCTGCAAAAATTTTCCGTTCGTTTGCTCATTTAAAAAAATATAATTTGAAAAAGAAAAAAAGCTCCTTCCATTTCGCACATGACAGCTAAAGAGCAAAACCTTTGTAAACATCGGGGGATCAATCTTGAATTCAATCGTTTTATTTTTAACTAGCAGCAAGTTCCGGCGCTCCCGCCGCTCCCTGTAGCTTTGTTGCAATGTTGCACCGAGTTCACAACAACCCTTTGCAATTCTGTTTTATTACAGTTACATTATTGTTCACTGTTCAATTTTTGAGGTGGAGCCTAAAAATGTATTTTGCATTGACTGGGTGGGAGATGTAAGTCAGGTAAGATTAACGGAAATGGATTTCGGTGAATTAATTTTCCCAAGCACACCCGGCGTTTCTGAAGACTTCTATACACTCCAGCTCTAAGTACTGATTTGTGATTTACATATGTATTCTTATTTTGTCATTTGGGTACTTGTGTAGTTTACGAACCGTTCTGAAATAAAAACCTTACTATTTAGAAAGCCATTCTTGACATGGACAGGAGGGCTTTGTTAACTATTCTGTGCTTCCAGTAACAATCCACCAATTGGTATTTTTTCAGATTAGGTCCACCTCCACAATTTTCTTTTAAATGACAACTTTTAAAGGTTTTCGACTATGCTGAATACGAAAATCGCATGGAAATTTTTCAGAAATAAGTAGTTATCGAAATATAAAAAGTTGTATTATGCATTGTATTCTTTGGCGGCCATCTTATTTACGCGCGTGTGCGCGCTATAAACAAATCTACTCATCTATGACTGACACTGCACGCACGTAAAAAAGATGGCCGCCAAAGAATACAATGCATAATACTTTTTATATCTCGATAACTACTTATTTCTGCAAAATTTCAATGCTATTTTCGTGTTCAGCATATTCGAAAACCTATTGTGGAGGTCGACCTAATCTGAAAATTTACCCACCAATTAAATATCAATATGACATTTATTTGAGTGAATTTCTATCAGTATTTTATTTTCGAGTTTTGAGCGATTATCGGGACTCCAAATGTGAGAGCCTCATGTCGCTATCTTTGTTTTCGTTTTAACGTAAGCGCTCAGGCTCAGCAGGCAGCACTACTACTTAGGTTTTAAACTTAAAACACACTTTAAAATAAGTTAAAGCACCAACATTTATCCAGCTAGGTAGGAGAGTAACTTTTCTTGCGTTTGGTAACATTTATTTGTTATATATATATTAACCAATTTTTCGTTCTGTCGTGTATTTTAAAACATACACAGAAATTGTGTCGTGTGTGCCTCTAGACTTTCTGGACGACTTTATAAAGATAGCGACTATATTTTCCGGCCCAGTTTCCATTTCGACGTTTCTTACGATTAAATTTACTATAACTTCATAAGTTGCTTGGGAGTAATGGCGAAATACATTTTACGTTAAATAATTTGACATAAATTATCTAATGTCTCTTAAAAAACAAAACAAAAAATCTGTATTAAAAAATCACGTAAATTGATCAAGTAATTTTATTTTTAACTAAAAAAATGAAATTTTATGAGTAATTAAAAAAGACTGTCTCCTGTCGCTAATCTTGAAAAAAAAAAAAAAAACACAAGGGCAGATAAATCCACAATAATTTTAATTTGCGAGATCAGCCTTGTAATGCTAACGATTTCCCATTAATCACTTAACATCGTTTAAAAATGATTTTCTTATTCAAAAACAAAACTATTTGATCAGTTTACATGATTTTTAGAATGTTATCTTTCCGTTCTATTACTGGTACCTACATTATACAGATTTAAAAAAAAATTGTTTTTAATATAGAAGGAATTCTGGACAACCTCCTTATTTAGAGTGAAATGTAAATCTTACGTGACTGAAATTGGAATTAACCAAGTTTGGAACAAAACAAATGACAATCTTGACTTAGGTTAGCGAACATTTCAAGTTGAAACACGATACGGTGAACTTGTTCGTCTTGATTGTCATTTTTGTTCTTTTAATTTGTTTGCTCGTTCTTATTTACTTAATTTGCATTTAGTAAGAAAAAATGAACGTATTTTGGAGTTGCTTTATTATATAAAAATAACGTAAAATGATCATCCACTTCCTGAGCAGAAAGTGTTATTAATCACCCAGTTCTTGCCCACAAAGCGTAGGATAGAACAAATAACCATTTTTTTTTGTATTTCCAAAATGGCTGCCAATTTAACCTCAACAATAACCTTATGTTTAGGTTGGCAATGAAAAAAAAAAAAAAAAAAAAGAAAAAAAGTGGGGTGGCAATGAGTGGGAGGAGGAATCTGACAGTTCTGAAAATTTTTTATTTTTATGTAGTTAAGAAATGGGGTGGGGTGATCATTTTAAGTTAAATTTATGTAATAAAATGAACCTCATTCTAAAATATTTAATTTTTTAAAAATATATTCTAGGTATTTCTAGGGTGTTCACATGTCAAAAAATAGGGTATTTTTTTTTGTTTTTTTTTTTTGTTCCATTTACAGCATTGGGATAACGAAGAAAATCTACAGAGATGCAAGACTCTTGAAGACATAGAATTTGCAAATCAGAACCCTTACCTTTGAATGGATTCCTTGATTCGATCTGTAGTTGCATAAGTGATTTGCCTTGTGTGCCCTCAGGGCTATTAGTTACCTTCTCCATGTAGTCCATCCTTCTTGACTGAAGCAAATCAACAATTTGGAAGAGTGATTATTCGTATAGCTGCATTGGTTGAAAATCTGTAATTTAAAAAAATTCAAATTCCCCACAATTAGGAGTCATCCACAGAAAGCATGCGTTTCTGAGAATGCTTTCTGCAGGAATAAGGCGAGAGAAGGCCCCTTGAATTAGACACAAATGTAACACATTCTTTCATTTCGAAATATAGCGGGAAACTAATTTTGGTGTGTCTTTTTAAAATGAAACAGTTCATGTCGCCGTGGCTATCGTAATATATATCGATGTCGGCATGGCTATCGTAATATATATCGATGTCGGCATGGCTATCGTAATATATATCGATGTCGGCATGGCTATCGTAATATATATCGATGTCGGCATGGCTATCGTAATATATATCGATGTCGGCATGGCTATCGTAATATATATCGATGTCGGCATGGCTATCGTAATATATATCGATGTCGGCATGGCTATCGTAATATATATCGATGTCGGCATGGCTATCGTAATATATATCGATGTCGGCATGGCTATCGTAATATATATCGATGTCGGCATGGCTATCGTAATATATATCGATGTCGGCATGGCTATCGTAATATATATCGATGTCGGCATGGCTATCGTAATATATATCGATGTCGGCATGGCTATCGTAATATATATCGATGTCGGCATGGCTATCGTAATATATATCGATGTCGGCATGGCTATCGTAATATATATCGATGTCGGCATGGCTATCGTAATATATATCGATGTCGGCATGGCTATCGTAATATATATCGATGGCCTAGCGACGACTATAATTTAGTCTGGTGACGTCATGAACATCGGTCTGTTGAAATTTGGTCACATGTCTCATGACTAAACCGGAAGTTGGTTTAAAGTTTTGGAGGGTTAAATAAATTTAAACATGCCGTCGAGATGTATAGTTTCAAAATGCTAAGGTAACTACGAAAATGGACCAAAACTTACTGTGTTTTCATTTCCCAAAAAAAGGAAATAATTTACCAGTGGATTAATGCTATAAAAAGAAAGGATTTTACTCTATCTAAATATAACAGAGTAAGTGTTAAAATGTTTGAGATATTTAAAAAAAAAAGTGCCTTTTTTTTTTTTTTATTTATTTTTTTAGAACATATTTTAAAATAAAAATGAAAGTATGTATATAAAAAAATGAATTTTACATATAATTTAAGTTATGTGCTGAAATAATAAATTATTATTTAGAAACTTATTTAAAATGGGGAGTATGGTGAAAATATTATGTACTTTCACCTCACAATTTAATAAAAGCGATATCGTAAAAACAGGATTCCTTGTTTAAATAATTCTAAATAAGAAAAATCATTTATCTTTTTAGTTCAACTATCTTACTGTGCAATATTTATATCAGCCTGAAATAGATTAAACTTTTTTTTTTAGTTTATGACCATTTTTGTCATCCCAAAAGCTTATTAATAATTATTTGTGGTAAATGTCGTGGCCCCTGTAGGTGTCAGAATTTTGGAGAATATACTTCCAAAATAAACTATTAAAATTGTTTAAAAAAATAATAGAAATATTATTTTTTATTTAAAAAAAAGTGTTTACAAAATGCTGGCAATAAAAAAAATAATATTTCTATTATTTTTTAAACAATTTTAATAGTTTATTTTGAAAATATATTCCATAAATAAAATAAACAACCCACTTTAAACAGAGAAATTACGAGTTTTGTATATGTTATTTGCAATTTTGTGTTAGGGTTGTCAAAAATTCCCCCAAAATTCTGATACTGCTAGTGGCGCTGTAAACAAAAATAACGTTTAAAATTACGGCAAACAAGTAGTTTCCAAGATATGAAGAAATGTTAGTTTAAAAAAAATGGGGAATCACTTTTCTATGAAAATTTAACATAAAATGAGCACCCACTTTATGGCCATCGTTATTTTTTTTTTTATTTTTTTTTTTTTAGGGCGCTTCTTTTTAACAAATAAAAGCGAAGAAAAATGAGTATGGCCACCTTTATGTTAGGGGTTGGGAGTCAACGTGCAATGAACACAGTTTACGTAAAATTAGCACCCCCTTTCAAAAAGTGTAAACAGAATTTTTGTCGGGAAGAGGGGGTCAACCGTAGGTGCTTATTTTACGTTTAGTTGTGTTCATTCCTACATCAAAGAAGCACTTCGCCATGTTTGAGACGAAAATGTAATTTTAAAAAAAAATTGCTCGTTGCCCATGTGAAAAAAAAAAAAAAAAAAAAAAAATAGCCATAAAGTGGGTGGTCGTTTTAGGTTAAATTACCCCCCCCCCCCGCTTTTTTTTTTTTTTTTTTTTTTTTTTTTTTAATCTAACATCTCTTTATATCTTGGAAACTACTAGTTTGCCGTAATTTTAAACGTTATTTTCGTTTTCAGCACCCCCGAAAACCTATATAAGTGGTAATTTAAAAGGATTTTTCGAGGGTGAATTAATTCTGCACATTTACCTTATTTTTTTTATTTTATTGTTTTTTTGTCATGTAATTTTCTTTTTTTTTTTTGTATTAAGTCAAACATGGTACGATTTTCTTTGAAATTATTTCTTTAGGTATGTGAACTTCATTTTCGACCTGAAGACATACAGCAAGAGGCATCAGCATTTGATGAAAGGACGTGAAAGACAATTAGTGTTAAATTAAAAAATCCCTATCTTAAGGATGGTGCTATTCCTCAAATATTACCGAACTGTCCCTCCTATTTATTGTCATCAACCACTTTTAAAGAGTCTCCTAACGCAAAGAAAATGCATTTAGAAAATTCTGCTCTTAAGCGTGCATTATATGGAAGTGTTGCTGACGAGTTAGAGTTATGGAAACGTAAAACTTTCCATAATATTGATGATTTAGAAAAAAAATTAACGTGTATAGATAAAAATTATTGGACTTCTATTAGGCAAGACAATACCATCATTATATTCCATATAAAGAGATGCCCATGCCCCAAAATAAAAATGTCTATGGTGATTGAACCGGACTTGGCCGTTAGAGTATTCTGTAGTGATGTGGAAATGAGTGCTATAGGGGAGTATAGAATTCCTAAACATGTAACAGAGGAAAATACTCTGCAGATTTTGATGGAAAACATGAAAAAAAAATGGACATCAAAGAACAGGAAATGAAAACTTCTAATATAAGTTCTTTATTAAAATTAATCTTATCGTTTTTGCTATTAGTGTAAGATGAATCATTCAAATATTTTAATGCCATTAAGTTCATATATGAACAAATTAACATAATGACAATGAATAAGGTTAATTATTCGAGTGAAATGATGGTATTTTCTTCCTTATTATATAACTGCTCCCTTAGAGGGTACAGACTGTTAAGAGACACTAAAAATGTAATTTTACCATGCTATTCAACCATTCGAAGATTAACCTTATCAACTTCTATGAGTCCTGTCATTGAACAACATGATAACAATTTTCTCATGTATATTAAAAGTAAGTTCAAGTTACTAATGCAGAATGACATCATAGTATCTTTACTTGTTGATGAAATACATCTCAAATCTTATCTTGATTATAAAGGTGGTAATATTGTTGGCTTAGCTAACAACACCAATGAACCTGCCACAAGTGCATTTGCTTTTATGCTTAGCAGTGTATTCTCAAAATATAAGGATGTTGTGCATGTTATGCCAACTAAATGTCTTCTAGCTGAGAACTTATTTGACATAATTAAACGTGTAATAATTGGCTTAGAAGATATAGGGTTTAAGGTATTATCTGTTATAACAGATACTAATGCAATAAATAAAAAAGCTATGTCTTTCTTTTGTAGCCCATCAAAGCTTTCAATTGTATATCCCCATCCAATTAGAACGTCTAGCCCTCTTTTCTTCTTATTTGACTCAGTGCATATATTAAAATGCATTAGAAACAATTGGCTTGGCCAAAAAAATGGACGTAAATGCATGATGTTCCCAAAGTTTTGTTATAATGGAAATCATGAATTAGATAACATCCAAAATGCTCCATTTTCTAGTTTACATAAACTTTATTCCCTAGAATCTCAATCACTTGTGAAATAAGTTGGTTTCAAAAGCTCTTTCTCCGACTACTTTTGAAAGGCAAAATATTAATTTGGTTTTGCAAATTTTCAACGAATATACTATTCAAGGTTTGCTAACCTTAGGAAAACAGGAATGCTTGCCAAATTATGCAGAAATCGCAGAATACATTCAAATATTCTATATTTGGTGGACAATACTGAATGTGAAAACACCATATAAAGGTTGTCGACTTCGTAATAAATATGCTAATCCACTTACATTAAATAGTGATAATTATAGTTTCCTAAATGTGTTCTGTGACTGGTTAGAAACTTGGAATAGCATTCTTGGAAGAACTGGTAAGTTAACAAAGGAAACATATACTGCTTTGCACCATACTACTTACGCAATTTTAGAATTGATTAAATATTGTAGAAATGTACTGAACATGGTGTATATATTACCAGGAAAGTTTCAGAGAGATAACCTTGAGGCAAGGTTTGGCCAGTATCGATAACTTAGTGGAGATCAGTATAATATATCAATATGTCAGGTGTATGAATGTGAAAAAAAACTCAGAATGTTGTCAGTTTTAAAATTGAGCTTACCAGTTAATAATCAAACTATTGAATTGAAAAATTTAAAAGAAACTAACTGGGATGGAATGACAAGGGAGCAAGAGTTACATGTTTATAAATTTAACATAGATGTAACAGAAGATGATGTTAATCAATGCAAGGAAGTACTTCCTGTTATATTATACTTAGCAGGTTATTGCTGTCATGCAGTTTTCAAAAAACTGAAATGCAATAGCTGCAAAAATTTAATATCCTGGAGAGAGGCTGTTAAAGAAATAGCTGAATTAAACAGCTACTTTCAGGGTATTAACAGAGGTTCTCTGCTATACCCAAATGATATAACTAATAATTTTGTCTTGTATAATTATACTAGCGAGGGGTGCCCGGCGTTGCCCGGGTGTTTGTAGGTGTGTGTGAAAAAAAACGGGTGCCCGTGAAAAAAAAAAAATCCTTGACGATACGCAGTTGGAAAATAGTAAAGTGTGAAAAAAAAAAACAGGTGCACGTTTTTGATTGACGTGACGGCGATAGCTATTTAGCAGTTACTATTTTGTGCGGGACAGTTTTTAATGAGGTCAATAAATCGGTTTGTTTTTAAAAACCCGCTCCCTCGTCTCGAAATGAAAGCTACCGTCTGATATGACAAAGTCGACATTGACCAAACGTTACTTAGCTCTCTAGAGACCACTGGCTCTGGGCCTGTGATTAGAGTCGAGTTTCGCTTTTTGTTTATACCGAAAACCGAATGTAACGCGTGCCGATGCGGGAAATGTGGAATAATTAACGTTTGAAAGTCAATAAAATTAAATAGACAGGCGAGCTCCGTGGTTAAGTGTGAGATATTACAATTTATAGATGATATAAAAAGTTTTAAGAAGTTGTGAACCGAGCGAGCGCTTCTCTGAAAGAAGCCTTTTGTGGACATTGAGGAAAAGCATACATACATACATACATACATACATTTTCGCTTTTATATTTATAGATAGTTATAAACAAACTTACGAAATGTGATTTTTTTTTTTTTACATTCGATTCATCAGAGAAAATTAGCCATATACATAACTTTAAATATTTTGGCTCATCAAAATCGATTATTTCATGTTGACTCTTGTGATGAGGGTCACACTATTCAGCAAATTGAAAAGATGCTGATATGGAGTTCATCGAATTCCCTTATAAACAATTTTTGTTGCAAAGAGAATGACAATATTAGTAAAAAAAATATCAGAAAAAGAAAAATTCAAACTTTTAATTAAATTCTACAACAGATTTTTGAAAAGTTTTAATATTCAATGTTTGAATATTTCTGCCTTAGTAACTTTATTTATACTAACATTTGTTTGAATTTAATTTTTAACTTATTGTTCGTTATTCAGTTAAACCAATTTATTGTTCGTTATTCAGTTAAACCAATTTATTGTTCGTTATTCAGTTAAACCAATTTATTGTTCGTTATTCAGTTAAACCAATTTATTGTTCATTTTTCAGTTAAGTAATTCATTGTTTGTATGGCTGTTAAACTAATTTATCGTTTGTTTTTCAGTTTTGATTTTTAAAATATTATTTTTTTGATTGAAAAAATATTTATTGTTCATTTTTATTTATTTCTATTGAATAAACTTCAGTTTCATACAAATCAAATTGTATTCCTTTTCTTTTTAAACTTCTTAACAACTTTTCTCCTTTCAATTCGTTTTTTATTAATATTTTTATTATTAATATTGGATGAGTTTCAGTACAAAGTATCATGTTTATCTTTTTTAATCCAATTTTGAAGTTTTCTAACGCTTTCTGTAAAAAATTTCTGCTCATTATCGACAGCCTGTGTTCCACTTATCTTGCTTGCTAGGACCTATGGCAATGACGTCATAGATGGCCTGTCAGCTGAAAAGCTGACAGGCCATCTATGACGATGGTCACGGTGTCGCGCATACGTATAAAAAATGCAAAAAAAACCAAAACATTCAAACTCACGAAATGCAAGTGTTCCAGATGATGTGGATTCCAACAATAAAAATTAAAATATTTTTTGTAGAGATTTTTTTTCTTCCCCTTTATTTTAATTTATTCAAATAAAAACAAAACTAGAGCAGCAACCATTATTTTGTGCTTCTTGACATAATGCTGGCTAAACGCATGTAAATCTAATATGTAAAGTAAAGTCAGTCTGTTTTTTATTTCATTGCTGTAGTATGAATAAAATGTAATTCAATTTATTTCCTTCGAGAAAATATGTTTTCTAGGGTGGTATTTTTTTCAAATAATTGCCATCTTTTAAAAAGCAAAGGGGATATAATTTCATATTCGGCGATATTTAGTTGTTTCCCTTTTATTGGAACAAAAATTAAAAAACAAAAATGTCTTCTTTTTCCTTCCAAAAATAAATTCTTTTGTTCCTATAATGGAACTGAACCACATTCCATCGGTTCCACAGAGATAACAAAATAGGATGGGCACAAAAGAACCGCTCTCATTCAAACCTGGAATCCGTCCAGAAGAAAGAAAAGAGAGATATTCAAATTGTGGTACTGTCGGGATTAAAAGTGACTGCATATAAGGATTGTTTTTTTGTGAGAGAGACGGAATGTAATCTTGTTGATGCAATCAAACTTAATTGTGATTTTGTGAAGAAGAGAAGAGTATGACTGTTGACTGTGTGGGCGGCGAAAGACTAGCAAGGAAAAGTTCTGACCCTTTTTTTTGTCTTCAAACTATTCTGGCACTATCAGTATGACGTTACGACAGTTCAACAATCAGCTGAATTCTGTGATGTGGTGACGGACACTCTAATAATGGAATGGTTGGATTCCACTTGGAAGATCTGGAGTTGACGTGTGAGCTATGCTAAATGACTAAGGTGAAATGAGTTCTGCCACTAAAATTGAAGGGTATGGCTCGAGAAATGTACTGGCAGCTCTTGGTAGAACAACAGAACGACATAGAGGAAATAAACATGCTCTTATAAAAACCTATGGACCTAACCCATTTGCGGACTTTGAACGATTCACCACTCACCGTCCATGTTCGGCAGAGACTGTAGACTAGTTTCTGACAGACTTGCAACAGCTGGAATGGTTGGTGGGCAAAATGCTACCAGAATGCTGGATGAAATATGCCTTCATTAGTGAGCTATCATGCCATATCAGAGGACTTTTGCAGTCGTCAACTAGAATGGGTACCCTGTCATTGTAAGAACTGCTCAAAAGCGCATGTGCTGTGTTAGTGGACAACAGGTGCGAGGATCTTGCCGCTACATTGCAAACTAGATAGGCCCCATGACACACCAACGCCTGGCCAGGGTAGCAGGAGTGGCTGTGTTAACTGCTTCAGATGCAGAGACCCATACCATCTGGCCAGAAACTGCATGCAGCGCGACAGTGGTAGCAATCAGAGATAGATCGACTATGTACTGTTTTTTTTTTTTTTTTTTTTTTTTGCAACAAAACAGGACACCTGGCAAGAGAATATCCGGGAAACGGAAACAGGGGCAAGACGTCAGCACCACTCTCTCCCCATCCAAATTAAAAGTGATGGAAGTCATTGTTTATGACAAGAAGCATGTGGTGTTGGTAGATTCTGGATGCTCTCGGTCTCTCGTGATTAGATCAGTGTGCGACCTCTGAAGTCTGTCAGCATCGGAGGTCCTAACAGTCGTTGGTGAAATCCTCCACATCAAGGGTGTTGAGACTATCGCATTGGTAATAGAAGACGCAAGTCCCATGAAAGTTGATGTTCTGGTCATGAACACATTGCTGTTACGCTTCAATATGCTAATCAGAATGGACGTAATTAAAATGTTGGGTGGAGTTTGCATAAACCGATTCGGTGATGCTACTTTTGCTAAAGTGGAGCTTTGTGTCTGCGCCGCAATCAGAATAGAGGAACCAGACTTCAGTGTTGAGTTCTGAGCAAACCAAAGCTTGGACGGCGTTGTGGCAATGGTCAAGCAATCAGCCACCCAATGGACTTACCAAAAATGCCAGAGTATCTGATGTCCGACTGAATTCAACAGGAGTACTGTTGTGAATTGGAAACGTGGTTTAGCAATGGATGGCTACTTCCCTATCCTGAGGAAAAGTCCTCTGAAAGGCCTGATTCCATTCATAGCTGGTTTCCAAAAACATAAGTCCAAGGTCTACCTGGTGTTGGACTTTCATGAGCTGAATGAACACGTCGAGGCTTACTTGGTGCACACCGATGTCTGTGCATAAAAGCTAAGAGAGTGGAGGAGGAAAGGCTCCAAAGTGTCGTTACTTGAGCTTCAAAGGGCATATCTACAAGTGCGTGTGGATAAATCCTTTTGGCCATACCAGACTATGATCTTCGAGCAAAAGAAGTACTGCCTAACGCGCGTGGGTTTTCGGCTCAATCCGTCATGCAAGCTATTGTTGAAGCTACACTCTCAAAGAAGAACGATATACAGCAGGCAACATCGATGTACATTGACGGTGTGTTTATCTACAAGGATGATGGTTTCCGTAACCACAGTGAGACAACATCTGGCTGCAGAACATTGCGAGAGTGCTTGGCCTATCAGCTTGGGAAAAGGGCAGTATGGGAACGAGAGAATGAGGTCCACAGTGTACCCTGTGTTCTTACCTGATGAAGTGTGTACTCATTTTGTGGAAAATTAGTTTAGCACTTCCCAGTGGTTAAGTGGCTCAGAGTGGCTGCAGTGTTTATTAAAAGGAGAGTAGTTGATGTGACAAAAGGCTGAGATGGCAAGGCGACTAATGGTCCTTTAACAACAATGTAGTTAGTTTGTATTTTGTAATTTGTGTTATTCCGTTGGTTATTGACACAGCTGAGCTGGAGCTCCACTGCACCCAGGCTTTCCAGTTGTATCTTGAAAGTGTTGGGGGACACTCTCCTTATATTTCTTATTGCGGCTGAATACAGTTGAATGTTCTTGTACCACTGTAGGTGAAGCTGTGGTGGATGAGGGACTTGATCCTCCGTGTAGTCTTAGGTGTGGTTTTTATATAGCAGAGCTTTCCTCACTGCTGATGGGTTATTTCTACTATTGTTGTTTGGGATCCTTCCTTCCAAGATTTTCCATATGTAGATGATACTATATCGTTCTCTTCGGTGTTGTAGTTACCGTTGCAGCTCCTTCAGCCTTCTTCAGTAATTCATTTTGTCTACTCCACATATTTTGGTGATAAATGTTCTCTGGGGTGTTTCTGTTTTGCAGAATTCTGTTACTTTATGCCGCTGATGACCTTACTTGCCTCTGATAATCTCCCTCAAATGGTTACTTTTTGTGTCCTATCCGATAGGAAGCTGTGTATCCATGTCCCAAATTTTCCACAAATTCTGTGCGAGCGAATTTAATGCAGGAGTATGCTGATGTCTACTTTGTCAAAAGCTTTTCCATAATCTATATAGATTATGCCTATGTTATGCCCAGGATTGAAGAGATTGCTGCCAGAGTGCACCAAGAAAACTATACGAGGAAAGTGGTGTATAAATCTGGCAGAGGTTGATGCTGTGCTAAAAGGAGTGAACATGGCATTGATGTGGGAAAACAACCGTGCTGCATTTTCACACTAACTCTGCCTGTGTGCACAAATGGATCACGGACACCCTCACGAGGAAGGCTAGGGTGCGCACCAAAGTGGCAAGTGAAATGCTTATCAGATGGTGACTTGACGCACTTGCAAGTTTGATTAAGGAATATAAACTGTCTGTAGATGCAGTTCTAGTGAGATCAGAACATAACTGAGCGGACGCTCTAACGAAAGTACCACAACAATGGCTTTATCTCGGCAAAAAAGTGGTTGAACCTTCGTACTGTGCGGGAGCCGTGTTGCCAAGTAAGTACGACCTTGACTGAATGAAGTTTATCCATCACCAAAGTGGCCATCCCAGCATAAGATGTACATTATACTTTGTCAAACAAGTGGATCCCATGATTCCCAAGGCGTTGGTTAGAACTGTGGTAAGAAATTGCAAAAAATGCCAGTTGATTGATCCACCACCCACACATTGGCAAAAAGGGAAATTAGACGTTAGTGACACTTGGTTCTGAGTAAGAATGTATGTAACTCACTACTAAAGAAACACTGTTCCATAGCGGAAACAGTCTATTAGTACAATGTTACCTCTAAGGATGATATGTCACCACTTACTGCCCTAGCTAACCTGATTCATCACTATTGCATTCGACTGAAGGACATCAACGTACCCTCTCCAGGCAAGCTCAAACAGCAGCAGAATAGATACAATGTGAGTGATCATGTCTGGGTGAAAACCCTAATTGGACGGTGCGGGACCCCGTTTACATGCAGACACATCACAGGAGTGAAAAGCCCCAAAACGTTCTTGTTGACCGGTTGCCTTGCCATGTAAGGGACTTGCGTCCCGTCATAGGCCTGGATACCACAGAAGATGAAATTAACAAAGTGTGAGGTTGATTACCATTAACGAGGCATGTGGCGATTCCTCTGAAGAAGATGACATGTCTGCGCCAAATAACACTTCTCCAGATGAATCATCCGAGGAGGAAGTACCATTACCTTGAAGGAGTGCTAGACGGAGAAGACCAGCTCCGAATCGTCATTTATGTGATCATAAGATCACTGTGCGGGGGTGTAGAGGAACTGAACAGCAATTTGTTGGTTCTGCAGAGATGACAAAATATGATTCACAAAAGAACTGTTCTCATTTAACCTGGAATCCGTCCAGTAGAAAGAAAAGAGAGATGAAAATTGTGGTACCGTCAAGATTAAAAATGACTACATATAAGAATTTTTTTGGGGGGGGAGGGGAGAGAACATAATCTCGTTGATGCAATCAAACCTAACTATGATTTCTGTGGAGAAGAGAAGAACATGACGATTGTGCAAGGAAAAGTCCTGACCCTTTTCATTTTTGTCTTCAGTTACAATCAAAGAAGTAACTCTAGACAAATGCAAAATCATCTTCCTCACCTCCATTTTTTTTTTTTCTTTTTGCAAGATAGTGGGCGTGTGAAAATAATTCTGATCTGGACATTGTTTTTTTTTTTTCTGGAAAGAATAATAAAAAAAATGCAAGTAAATTACACTAGCAAACTATGCCGGGTATGTAAAGTTAGTAAAATTATATTTTTATTTTATGCAGATTTGTTATTGTATAGCCAAGTAATTTAATTTATTTGACAAAAAATAAGCATACTTCAGTCGCCATGTAAGAAGAGGGTAGTAGAAATTGACACAGAGGAGGCTAGAGTAGTTGAACACCTGTCCAAATCTATCTTCAATTGTTGTATTGTCGGTGCATTTATTACCTCACTTGGAAGTTTATTCCAAGGATCTTAACTGAGAAAATGGCCCTCCATTGGTTTAACCGAAATCGTAGTGTCTGCATAGATCTTTTTCTGGTGCAAGAGTGAATAAGACCTGAGGTATATCATAATACTGATCACTACCAACCAACATTCAAAAGATTGGATTTCCAGTAGAACTATTGAACAGATGGATAAAACTGAGAAGAAAGATTGCAGTAACAATTCTGAGGCATACAAACGCCTATGCCAAGAAACCACTCACTAAGTCCCAGCGGATCACAACACCTACTGGTGTTCACTTGCTGATGATATGGAATGAGTGGCGTCAGTTGGCGACGCCCACAAGCTCTATAAACTTTTGTAAAATCGTGCATGGGAAACAACTTTGCCATCAATGAAATGATCCTCGCTCTGACTAGCAATGTTACCACTGCCCCTAAGGACCGTTGGAAAGGTAATTTTGTGACCTTACTCAAACATTGGTTTGTGTTTGCTCCAATGTCGTTTCATTTGAGTCTTGCACAGATACTTTCACCGTCGATGAAATGAAGCAGTATAATTGCTAAATTGAAGAATGGTAATGCACCTGATGAAAACGGTCTTCCTGTGTAAATTTTCAAGCACTGTCAAGACAGCATCACCTCTTATTGCATCATGTCATTGCACGTGTATGGAGTACCGAATCTCTCCCATAAGACTGGAGTGATATGGTTCTTCTTCTCTTTTTCACGAAAGGTGGTCAACACCTGTGCTACAATTACAAGGCATCAGTCTCATTGATATATCAAAGATCTTTGTGTGCTCATACTGCTGAGAAGATTCCAACTCAAATGTGACCGTAGAACCCGTGCAAACTTATGCGGAAAACACTTGAACAACACTAGTGCTACCAACAGTGTACAGCTATTTGTGGATTTTGCTGCAGTATTTCACTCTGTGAACCAAATCGCACGATGCGAGATGATGTATGCAGATGAATTTCCGCCCAGGCTGCTTAACTTCATCAAAGCGTATTACTGCTTCACGTGCACAAAAATTTGCTGCTATGGCCAGGAATCAGAGTTCTTTGACATTCACTCCGGAGTTAGATAAGGTTGTGGTCTTTCGGCCACACTTTAATTATGCCATTGACTGACTCAACTGCAATGCACTTGTGGAGTTTCCTGGTGACTCTAGTGATTGGAACTTTGTTCTAATTGACTTTAACTATGTTGACCATATAGCCATTCTTTGAGAAAACTTTACCGACATCCAGTCAGTCATAGACAAAATGCAACACTTTTCATCTAGGATTCGTATGAAGGTAAATGCTATGAAAACAAAAATCCTCTTTGCAGGATTCCTATCTTCTGAGAATAGCATGATTCTTGTCAATAGGGAAACTATAGATGAAATTGATCATTTTTTTTTTTTTTTTTTTTTTTTTTACATGAAAGTCACCACTTATCAAGGTCCAGAAGCCACTCGGGGATAAGGGTTATTTTGTGTACAGTAATCAATGGGACAGTGTTGCAGTATTCATTAGTATTGGAGATTTGATAAAGTGTCATTACTTGGGGGGGGCATCAGGAATTTGTTTATGTTGTACTTGAAGACATCCATGTTGAAGTCAGAAGGGAAACAGGCAAGCGGTAGAGAGTTCCACAAATACCTTGCCTCAATGTTTGTTGCCACAGGTCAGGAGTTCGATAACATCACAGCCCTGCTTTCAGTTTTGTACCACCCTGTCTGGTCTCATTCTGAGATTACGAATGGTACAAAAGTCCTGATTTATCAGGCACTTGTTCAGACAATCCTGTGTATCTCAAAAGCTTGGTAGTATACTGTCTCCGCTGAATTCTGCAGATCTGCTGGCACCATTTTGTCTCCAACAGACAAATTTGGATCCGATGCAAGACCATCCCTCTTAGCTAATCTCTTTTAAAGAGATTTCATTTAGAACACTTAAAAAAGAAAAAAAATGGTGATCTCCCATCTTGACATTCAATTCCTACAAACAATATAATGGAATAATCTTTCACGATAAACACCTGTCTAGTTGAAACCACTGTCATTAATTTTCCCCACTCTTTATCTGTGCCTAAATCAAATGTAGATTCCATGAAAAAAGCTTCTTTCTTAGAAGTGCACGACTGTGGAACTCTCTTCCGTTTGCCTGTTTCCCACCTGACTACAACTTGGATGTCTTCAAGTACAACATAAACAAATTTCTGATGAACCGCCCCCTTAAGTAAGACATTTTATCAAATCTCCAATACTAACGATTACTACGATACTATCCCATTGATTACTGTACATGCAATAACCCTTATCCCCGAGTGGCTTATGGGCCTTGATAAGTGGTGACCTCCATGAAAAAAAAAAAAAAATAATTATCAGCATAACATGTTTGTATAAAATTAGGATTTTATTTAAATTTTTAACAAAAATACTTTGATCTATTAATAGTGTCTTGCTGCACTAGTTGGGGAGAGTTTTGGAGAGTGCCTAGAGGTTGGTGAAAACCAATCCCTTGGATTCACTGGCCAGTTGCTTTTTTTTCAATCTCGCTTGAGCCCATTAATGTTACCTTAACCCATCCTAGAATTTTGACAACACATTCAATGTAACCCCCCGCCCCCGTGTTCAGTGCTGAGTCTCCTTTACCTGTAAGGTGGGAGATCATTAAAATTAATGCAGGTTTCTGGATCAGGTCATAACATCTTATCAAGACTAAAATTCATGAGAGGATTGAAAATGATGCATGTAGTGAACAAAATATGAGGACAGTTTAGGTTGAGTATTTGACGACATTCAATTTGAAGATGACCATGTTGTAACCCACAGAAAAGCAATCTAATGGTAACCTGTTCCATCCCATATTAAAAATAAAAAATAAATCTGTATAATGTACGTATCTGTGATATTTAAAAAATTATGTGGATTGATTAAGTTTTATTTCTATGAAGGAAATCGTTTTTTAATGGGAATGTGTAGGCATTACAACATAACTCAGTACGTGATATTTATCTCCCTTGTTTTTTTAAAAATTTTTTTCAGAATGTTAGACAAGATAGCCGCTCTCCTATTACTCATAAAATTTTATTTTTATATTGAAAAATAACACTACTTGATGAATTTATATGATTTTTGGAATATGATATTTTTGTTTTGTTATGAGTACGTACATCATGCAGATTTTTTCTTATGTTTTTTTTTTTAATATAGAAGGAATTCTGGACAAGAACAAAAAAAAAACTATTCATAAAAATTTTAGTAGGATTAGTGTTTTTTTTTAGGAGAGGTGAATGAAAATAAAAAAAATATAACCTCTGTTAGCCATCCATAACTATAAAAGTCCTATATTCATAAATAAATGCTAGATAGTTTTTTTTTTTTTTTTTTTTTTAAAGTCAATTTTATGTTTTGCTTAGTCATAGCATTTTTATGTTAATATCATATACTCTGACTCATTTTGTTTCTATCTTTTCTAGTAAGATTTGCTTGCCAATTATTTATTTTTTTCTTTTTTATTACTCATGTTCATCCCTTACAAAGCATATCACCACTTGGACGTAAGGGGCTACTATTTGGGGCCATGTCTAGGAAAGATTAACAAGATATTTGTTTATATTACATTTAAACTTCTGCATATCAGTACAGCCAGGGAAGCAGGCAGCAGGAAGGGAATTCCAAAGTCTAGCTGTTCGAAGGAAGAAACTATTAGAATAGAAAGCTTTCTGGCATTTAGAGACATCGACACTGAAGGGGTGAAATCTTATTGCTAAGCAGGTTTGTCAAGGATATGTACATCGAGGGGGTACAAGTGAAACAAGTTCATCAGAACACATTCCATTAAAATATTTGTAAAACAGGTACAGTGATGCAACATTGCAGTGATGAGACAGGGGCTGGAACTTAGTTGATAAAGTGGGACCGATTAGATTGACAACTCTTTTTTGAACTTTATCTAAGAGGAAGAGACTAGTGGTAGATGCACCAGCCCAGATGTGGCAATAATACTCCATGCATGGGAGAATGGTGGGCTTGTTAAGGTACAGGATACTCTCAGGTGTGAGTAGTCTTCTAGCTCGATAGAGGGAACCCACCTTCTTTACAGCAGCCTTTGCAATGTCCTCAATGTATTTGTTCCAGTTCATATTGTCCGCAAATGTTAGGCCAAGGAGTTTGAAGGTAGAATTCTCCAGTAGAATGCTATTTGTCATGGATATAGGCGGCTGGAGAGATGTATTGTAATTGTTAAAGGAGAGCAGCTTAGTTTTACTAGCATTAAATGTTACCATCCATTTGCGGCTCCATTCCGCTATAGAGTTTGGGGGTCATTTTCTAACAATTCTGCCATTGTCTTAGATTTATATACATATGTCCTTCCCTGATGCATATTATAGAGCGTTGTATTATCAGCAAATATACCCATCTCAGACACAATATTATCAGGGAGGTCGTTTATGAACATTAGGAATAATAATGATCCAAGGATCGACCCCTGACGCACTCCCACATTAATGTTATGCTGCTTGGATGTATGTCCGTCAATGACAACCTGGATGGTCTTATTGTCTAAGAAGGATCTAATTATATTTAGTATATGTCCAGTTATACCATAGGATTTAATTTTCATTAGTAGCCCTTTATGCCAGACTTTGTCAAAGGCCTTGGATATATCAAGGGCTTCACCCGCCTTATCCAATACATGGTAAATATGTTCAGAGATGACTGTTAAAATATCTGCAGTAGAACAACATTGCCTGAATTCATACTGCTTATCAGAGAGAAGATTTGCTTTTGCAAAGTGGTGAACTAGTGCTTGATAATTAAGGTCTCAAAGATTTTAGCGAAGAGTGGGAGGAGACTAATGGGGTCATAATTGAGAAGGTCTGTCCTTTCACCAGAATTCTTGTAGACATAAACACCCTTTTTCCTTCTTTAACTATGTATGATATTTGGTGGTGTCTTCTGAGTCTTTGGCTTATAAATTGAATTGAAATTTAGTTTTAATATCATTCATCCTGTTTTGCTGTATGAACAATCTTTGGAAGATTAATTATACACATTATAAGAGAAATTCTTATGTACATGCACTATGGGTTACTTCCCTTGATTGTAATTCTTCATTAGAACTTCATGCTATTATTAACTTCTCTATATATGTTAGTATGGAAGTGACGTAGTGTAGGTGTTGGGTTCAAGTTCTGTCAGGGCTACTTCATCATTTTTGCTAATACTCTTGAGAAAGATATGAATCCTTATATTTTCCCCTCAGTTATGGATTAAATAGTAGGGCAAGTTAGATTCTCAACCATTTTGGTTGTGCAAAAGAGAAAGAAAACTTTGAAATAATTGCAGTCTTCTGCTTATTTCAGCACTTCAGCACTTGTGACATTTTGCCACTGGACTTGAGTGATATCGGTTCAGAAGATGTGTGGTTGGTGATTGTACAATCCTTGCTTCACTATAAACTCTCTATGCAGACACCCTTACATCTCAAGACTCAAAAATGACCTGTATGTGTGTTAAAGAAACAATTTTGATTTGAGTTAGTTCTTGTCATTTTGGTGTATGTACTGTCACAGCCAACTTTGTATATAAAGACCTTTGTTAAAATATATTCTGAGTGGACATAAAATCAATATTGTCCATTTTTATTTACAACTTCAAATAAAATGAATAATGGGTTTATATATATATATATATATATATATATATATATATATATATATATATATAAATATTTTATAAAATGTTGCAATTTTTATCAACCTAAATTTATTTTGTTTAGTTTTCATAACATGAAATATAGGGGGAGGGGAGATACTACAAAAAAATTCCCCTCAGGTATTTAGTGGAAACTGTCTTTAGAATATCAGTTAATTTATAAATGAGTAAGTATAAAAAATTTCATGAAAATCTGACCATTAATTGATTTTTGCAAAATTTTTTAAACGTGGGTAGTTTTACGCTTTCATATTGATAATTAGATAGGAAGGTTGTTTTAAGGCGTTGATAATGCAAACACAATTTTAATCTCGCATTTTCATTAATTTCATATGTAGTAAAAATTTTAAATAAAATTACTAGTTTATTTAAAGCTTTTTTTAAAATGGTACAGAACTTATGATATTGAATTAGATCACAGTTACATATGGGGAGGGGGGGGGCTAAATCTTTCGCATGCTTTGGGGGGGTATCTATTGAATACATTACATTTTGAATCAATTGTAAATCGTCTGATTGAAACATGCCACACACCCACAAAAAATTTTTGCTTGTTATGTAAACAAAAATAGAAAGAAAATATTGAGGAATCCGTTCAAAGATTGGAATTACTAGCCAAGGAATGAAACTTTCAGACAAATAACGCTTGGTAAAACTGAAATGACTGCATTAGATATACATTCGTAACCGGTCCACATTCAAAATACATTTGATAGCACTTATTAGAAAATAAATCTGTTGACTTAAACACAACAGGTAATCAAGTCATATCTTCTTGTTGTATGAGGTTCGTCTGTCTGCAGATATTAGCCTTCTAATCTAAAATGCACGAAATACTGATATAACAGGGTGGAACAATAAAAGTGTCATCCTAAAGAAAATAACACAACATTATTTTAGAACTTTTATTGAAAAAATCAATTCAGATAATTTGATTCTGTAGTAGAACTGACATCTATTCAATGTAGTCACTTTCAGCTTCAATCGCTGCCTCAATATGAGTCCAGAACTGAAAGCATGCCTTTTCCACAAACACTGGTGGGAGCTCGGCAAATACTCAGTGGATGGCGGCAATCAGGCAGCTTTGGTGTTGGAGGAGGTCATGTTGATGTTTTTGACAGATGACCAAACAAAGTAGTCCAGTGTGTCCAGGTCGGGGGAGGAGGGGGCAGTGAGAGAAGGGTGCAAAGTCGTAGCACTCCTTCTGAAGCCAAGCCTGGGTCTATTTTGACTTGTGGGTCAGCGCTGACTCCTGCTGCCACACCCAGGGTCTGCCAGTGGCCACCTTATTGCATCAGGGGATCACAACACTTTTCAGTACATCCAGATACACTTTAGTGCTGACTTTCAAGCCGACTTCAAAGATGTAAGGTGGCATGATGTGGCCCTCGCTTGAAATCACACTAAAGACTATATGCTGAGCACATCCCTGTTATTTGTGACAATCTAGCGATGCATTTTGAGAGTGCTGGCAATGGTCCTGTCATCATAATTTGGATCGGTAGAGAGCATGAGTTGTACAGTGGTGCATCTCTGATCTTGCTCATTGAACATTGTGTCACTCCTATTGCTCTTGGGATTTGTACACAACTGGCTAACTAGTAGATGGTCTGCAACAAAAAAAAGAAAACCGGTTTTCATCAAACGGAAATGGAATCATGTCCTATCCACACACCCTCACTTTGCAATTTCACTTTGTAAACCTTGTAACCAAATGACATTTATAGTCAATAAATTATTGTTTTTATAAACTCTGGTGTGAAGCAGTTGTTATTAGAAATATATGTTTGTAAGATCTAAAAATGCAACTGAAATTTTTATTTACATTCAAAAACTCAACACTACCATCAACATGTGCAGTATTAAACAATTTGGTTGTATGCAACACATAGAGATATGTTAACTGCCCAATAAACTAGTCTGGCAGCAATGGGATTAAGTTCTCTTTTGCAATTTTGCCCAGATTAATGGAGGTGTAGTAAAAATCAACATTGCACATGTATTTACGAAATCTCTTGAGTAGAAAGCCATTATTGTGATAAAAAAACTTTTTAGAAATGATTAAAAAATGGATGGTAAAAGAAATAACTATCATAGAGAAAAAAAAAATTATCCAATTGCAAATATTAGATGTACTTGTCCCAAGCAAAGTTTAGCAATCCAGTCAGAGAGGGTTTGAATTGTAAAGAATTTCAAGTAAAGAATGGTAGTGAGACGACCTATATTTGCATATGGCCATTGAAATGTAAGGGATTACTGTGAACTAGGGGTTATACTTATACCTACAGGGGCATTGGCATCCTAAGTGGAGAGTTGTGCAGCAAGGTGCTTATTAACATTACATTTAATGCTGACAAAAATTGACTATAAAATATATATCCTATACAAAAATATGCAAAGTTTTTGGCATAAAATAACAAGACAGCTTGGCCTGCCTAAAACCAATAAGCAACCAATTAGTGAAAGTGGAGCAATAACCCTAACAGAACTTGAACATGGCATTCAAGTGAACAGGCCATGCTAGTAAAAGTTATGACTGAAAAATATTGATATATTTTATACAGTGATTCTATTCGACTGGTTTGTTCATATTATGAATATAAACATCCAAATTTTTGTGATTGTACCTAATATGATTGCTAAAAATGTTGCAACAAATAGCAATAGTTTCTACTATGCATTACTGTTGATAGATTGTGGAAAAGCCATGATAACTGATGTCTACAAGTTTGGCAATTAAAAAACCAGCAACAGTCATTTTGTAATGTGTTCATAATTTTCTTTCTTTTCATTATAAAGCATTAATAATTGAAGCAATTAACACCGTAATTAATTTGAGCTGAAGAACATTCCAGAGAAATACTTTTGTTTTTAACCCTTTTCATTCACTCCCAACCCACTTAGCATTTCCTTTCATTAACAAATAAAATTAAGTATTTTTCATCTATTAGGAACTAGTTGTACCTACCTAGCATTGTCAGTCTTTGGATTTTTATGGCTTTTTTCTTTTACCAAAGAACATTGTTTGGCCATTAAATTATGAATCTGATAATCATTTTTTATTTATTTTACACATCATGCTTATTCAAACACACACACACAATATCATTAATATAGATAAATAACTTGAATTGCAAAACAAAAGCGAAAATCAAAATGTATGTGATTTTCTTTTCACTTTTTTTGGGGCAGGGGGGTGATCACTCCAAACAAGGCACATTACCATTGAGACGTAAGGGATTACTGTGAACTAGGGGTCACACCTATAGGGACATTGACATCCTAAGTGGAGAGTTGCGCAGCAAAGTGTTTATTAACATTACATTTAAATATTGGTATAATCTGGAAAAAAGTGAGCAGGGAGGGAATTCCAAAGATGAGCAATATGAGGAAGAAAGTTATTAGAGAAGAAAACCTTCCGGCATTTAGGGCTCTCTACAGTGTAGGGGTGGAAGCTTGCTGATTGTTGAGTGAGTTAGGGGTATTTACATCAAGGGAGCTGAAGGGGGTATTTACATCAACTAGTGCAGTAGTGATGTTCCTTTTAAAACAAAGACAAGTGTCCATTCAATACGTCTGCTTAGCAAAGAATATGTTACCAGCTGAAGCACAACTGACCAAACTGACAGAAGTTAAATAGAATTTATCCATGACACTAAACTGCCTTGGACATCCTCGAGCAAAATGCTTATCTTCATCCCATTTTTCCACTCCAAAATCTTTCCGAACCCTTTCTATCTATAATCTGCCTATTCTATTTCTCTAACTCCATGAACTAATCAAGCTCCAACAACCCTGATATGGCACAAACTGTATCCAGTAATGAGGAGCCAATTTGGGAGGGAGCTTTTTGGATTGTGTATCACCTGTCAGTCTGATATACAGGTTTAGAATCTATCATTTATAGACTATTTGCTGACAAAAAATGACTACAAAATAAATTCTACATACTAATCCTATACAAAAATATGCAAAGTTTTTGGCAGCTTGGCCTACCTAAAAACCCAATAAGCAACAAATTAGTGAAAGTGAAGCAATAATCCTAACAGAATTTGAACATGGCACTCAAATGAACAGTTCATGCTAGTAACCACTGTTTTTTTGTTTTTTTTTTAACTTAAAAATTAAATAAAGCTATCAAGAAAAAATTGGAATATATGGATATTAGGTGCTTCCATAAGTAAAGTTAATAATAAAGTAGCAATTCAGGTTTTGTACATTTTGTTCACAAATGCCGATGTTTTAACAGGTGCCCATTTTTTTGTTAGTATAAGGCAGTTTTGCTTTTTGCAATTTTTCTAACAAGGCAAGGGATGGGGGAGCAAGAAGCTTTTTTTAATTATACATTAACACATTTTGTTTTTTGTACAAAAGTTTCGTAGTTGGTCAGTCTGTCACACTTTAATTTAGTGTCAACAAGATTGAATGTATGAATATTGTTTTAGCTGCAAAAGTGTGTGTCGGTTGATCTGTCATGCTCAAGTTTCAAATAGCATTTTCATTGATCTGTAACTCCAGTCGTCCACAACTGTAGTTGTTGATAATCATTTGTTGTTGGTTCTGGTTAACGATTCCTATAATGTGTAATCTCACACTAAATGTTATTCTAGTACAGTTGATTGTTGAACAGACACAAACAAGGTATCACCAAAATGAAGTTTCAACACAAGTATAATATTACAGTTGATTCATTTTATTGAACTTCAATATAACTTGTAAGAAAATAAAGAAAATTCCTTCCAAGACTTTTTATCCAATTTCTTTCAAAGTTGATGTTAAAGAATTTAAGTTTTTTCAGCTGTCTCTTTTTTTTTTCCACAACTTCAACAAGCAAAAAATAATTGTTTAGTCAGGGTTAATGATTATGAGAAAAAAAAATCTACTGGAACAACTTGATTTATACCGGTGACAGTTAATATATCGGAAGCATCAGTTTTAAGTACTAGGGAAATCTTATCTTTGATAATGTGAAGTAAAGCGTTTGAGATTTATTCCTTAATGTTTTTAAATGCCTTCACTGACTGGGAAATTAAAAGTGAGCTTTGATTAAGGATATAATCTTGGCTGAAAACTTGGATATCTATTAGGTTTGTTTCATGGCATATCAACCATCTATTATTACACTGTGCAGCACTCAAAAAAGTACAGAACATCTGTAGCCATTTTTTATATGCACAATGGCATAGAAAATCTATTTCTGGCCTTCTTTTTGCCGAATTAGGTAGTTTTTTTTTTTTTTTTTTTTGTAAAATTGTCACTTTTGAGAATTTTGAGGAGAATCTTACTGATGCGAGTGATGAATATGGTGAGATTCCATAGGATTCAGAATATTTCAGTGATGACAAAAAAAAACGTTTTAAAGAAAAATGGAACCCTGACACATGCTGGCAGACTAATGCTAGTATATAAAATAAAGGAAAGATGACACTTAACACACACTAGGGTGAAGAGGACAAATATTGTTTGAACTGACAATTTTGTGTTTTTCATTAATAACCAATCGAATCTAGAGAAATAAAGATCAGACTTAGTGCCAGGATACTTTTCTTACATGAAACAGGTCTTATGTAGCATGTACATTGTTTTAACTTTAAATTTATTGCAGTTTTATTTAATCTCAAATCAATTTGTCAAATATAATTCTATAAGTAGGATAATTATTTATATTCCTAGAGTACATTGATCTTAAACTTCATTGCTCTTTGAAATCATTAATCTTTGGTATTGGTGATTTTTCTTTGTTCTCAACACGACTGCCCCTCAGCCACCGCCTTCTACTATCTATTTGGAATGAAAATAAAAAGGAGAAATAAAGTTTTGATTTTTAAAAAATCTGATTGAATAATAAAGTTGAGAATGAATTTATAGATACTAAGGCACGATGTGACCAGTCAATTGATCATATCTATTAGGAGTAAGAGGAAAACAAATCAAGAACTCCGTGTAGAGCAGCTTCATCATGAATGATTAGTTCTTTAAGTGAACATAATCGTTCTGCACCAGTTTTGAGTATCTTACGAGATATAGTGTAGCTAAAAAAATTGAGGTCATCAATAAGGAAGACTTGTTTCTATTGAAAATGAGATTACATACTTTAGCTTAAGAAGTTTCTATTTTCTTCCTGTCTTTATAACAATATTATCTACATAAATGATATACGAGTTATCTTAATAATGTTGTCCATATTTACTGGAAGCAATGAACATTGTTGTTGCCTCTGAATTAAATTTGATAAAACTCGAACAGTTAACCATTTTCTTTAAATATGGTCTTTCCCTCAATTGCGAACACTTGGTGATAAACACCCTTCAAATCTAAAGTATAAATTTTATATTCAACGATTTCCAAAGTCAGGTTGTCCATTCTTATTAGTAGGTAAATGTCTCGTCAAGTGAATCTATTTACAGTTTTGCTATAATGTGGATAGGACGTGCTGGCTTTTGCAGGTGATGGTAAAAATGTAATTCATGCTAGCTGCTGGCTCTCTAACTGTTTGTCTCTTCAGGTTTTGCTCTTATATTGACATTCTTCATAAATCGGAATTTTAGTGTTTTGCATTTTTAGCAATTCCAATCTAGGTTAAAATACAGGTCATCCCATTGTTTCCGTTTTTAAGTCATTTTTCATGACTCCAACTCTTTGATCACAATGTTGATTGATTTTCTTTATTTTAATTGAATTATGTCAGCAATCGGATTTAACATCAGGCTTTGCCCAGATCCTGTATTTGCGTGTATGCAATACATATGATGTTTTCCCGGCATCGCCCGTCACGGTAGTTTTCCTTTATTTTTATATTAAATCTTATTTCGCTAAAAGTGAACTCTACTTATGGTTTCATAGGCAACTTCAGATAGAAACTAGGGTGTTAAACGAAAATAACATTCTATTTTTATCAGATAAGATATTTTTTTATTTATTTTCTTTGGCTCTTATTCATCCCAAACAAGACATATTGCCACTTAGAAGTAAGTGGTTACTATTTGGGATCATGTTTACAAGGGAACTATGTGAGAAATTGTGCAGCGAAATGTCTCTGTTCGCATTACATTTCAACTTCTATATGTTTGTACAGTCAGGAAGCAAAAAGACAGGGAGGAAATTCCAAACTAACAGTCCGAGAGCAGAAGAAGCTATTAGAATAGAAGGCTGTTTGGCATCCAGAGCTATGAGTTCATCAGAGCACATTCCATTAAAGTACTTGTAAAACAAACACAAGGATACAACATTGTGGTGATGAAACAGAGGTTGGAGCTTGGTTGATAGTGAGAGGCCTATTAGATTGGAGACTCTCTTTTTAAACCCTGTCTAAACAGAAGAGACTAGAAAATGCACCAGCCCAGATGTGATGTCAATATTCCATGCATTTAGCGAATGGTGACTTTGTAGAAATACAGGATACTCTCAGGTGTGAGTAATTTTCTATCATGGTGGAGGGAATCAACATTCTTTGCAGCAGCCTTGGTAATTTCCTCAATGTAATTATTCCAATTCATGTTGCCCTTGAAAACATTGAATTGCTGAAAAAACCTGACAGTGTTATGGTGTATAAGCTGTGCAATGATTGTTATATTGGTTCATTAATTGTTTATGATGAATTATTATTATGGGTCTATTGAATGGTCTGGCAAAATGTTTAAGACGCTTCCAACAATTTCCCCTAAATAAAACCAGTTTTTCTAAATCCCAATGCCTATTAATATGATTGATAAATTGGACAGGGTGGAACGATAAGTGTTGTCCTAAAGAAAAAAACACTTACAGCTTTAAAACTTTTATTGAAAAAAAAATCAATTCAGGAAACTTGATTATGTAGTAGAGCTGACATCTATTCAATGTAGCCGCCTTCAGCCTCAATAACTGCCTTGATATGGGTCCAGAACTGGGAACATGCCTTTTCTATGAGCGCCGTCAAGAGCTCAGCGAATACTCAGCGGATGGTGGCTATCAGGCTGGCTTTGATGTTGTATGAGGTCATGTTGGTGATGTTCTTGATGTATGACCAAATGAAGTAGTCCAGTTGGTTCAAGTTGGGGAAGAGGGGCGCCAGTGAAAGAAAGGTACAAAATTGTAGCATTCCTTCTGAAGCCAAGCCTGAGTCTCTTTGGACACACCCAGAGTCTGCCAGCAGCCACCTGATTGCACGAGGGCATCACCACACTCTTCAGGTTCATTCCATGGGAAGTTGTTCAAAATCAGAGAATTTTAAATCCAATATTTTCTAACATTGTTTTTTTTCTAAAAGACAACACCCTAAACTAAAAAATTTTTTTTAAATTTCAATTCTGATTTTTTCTGTGTTGTCTGTGCTGAGGCTATAAACATCGGCTATTTATCAAAGTCAGAAAATGAAAGAATTGCCTATTTTTCAGTCATTCATTTTTACTAATAAATAACATAGAATTATGTTTAATTATATTTTTCATGATTGAGACCTATATAGATTTCAAAATAATTGAGGCCCTGAGTTTCCGTTGTTAATCATTTTTACATCAAATTTTCATGAAGTTAGCCCCTATGTCTATGTAGCACACGTGACACTTAATCAACATTTTTTTTCTCATTCTTCAATAAAACCCCAGAGAAAAAAATCATTTCTGGTTATAAGCTAGTATATTACTGCAAACAAAGTAATAGTAAAAACAAAAAAAAAGATCTAGCTATTTTCTTCTACTTGAAAGAACACTTCGAATTTGTGTAACACACGTGACGTCACATGTGTTACATGCTAAAATATCATTTCAAAATCTATAATAATCAATGGATTTAAACATATATTCATACAATGCTATAAAATATATTTATTTATTGAGAAATTTCAGGGTGAAAATAATAAAGAACATTCTGATTTCTTCCAATATCTACCATTTCCTACTGAAACTGGACTCAGTTTTCTGATCACATTCTCGGGCTGGTATGCAATTACATCAGCTTTATCTGGCCAGTACCATTGGCCTTTTCTGGAATACTTCATTACTGCTACTTCTATGTCAGTATATATAATTGATAAAACTTCACTAGGAAATAAACTTTCTATTCAATTTTTTTTTTCTAATTGAACATTTAAAAAAAAAATTCCACGCTAAAATAAAACATTATTGAACATATATATATATATATATATATATATATATATATATATATATATAAAACCATGAAATTTGGACAAAACATGTGACTTTTCATTCAAAATGTTAGAACATCATAAAGTTGAGACTTTTTAGTACAAAAATAAATCAAAATAGAAACTTTGTTCAAAAGGTATATAATAGCCAATATACATTTTCTTTTTCTTTATATAATCACACACTTGTAATGTTTTCTAAATAGTTAAAAATAAAAATTTAAAAATGTGTAATTCATTGCTGTAAACCACTTTGTAAACAGACATTTTGTTAGGAATTAACTTGTGTGAAAAGTACTTAATCAATTCATTTCAAATTTTATAACAAGAAATAAATTGTTTTATTTGCTGATGATTTCAAACAGCAGCATTTGATAACTAGTAGCTTTGTTGATATGAAATGTTTTTATTTTAAATAGGTCCTTGTCTAAATGTTAAAAAATTATCGAAAAAAATTTTTTTAATTTAAAACTTTTCTTTTCATTACAAGTTAAAATATTCAAATGTTGAGAAAAAAAATGTCTTTATCAACCTTATGGAAAACTAAGCTGGCTTTGTTGATTTTTTGCACTAAGTCACCAACGTGGATTATTGGTGCTTGCTGCTGCTTGAAAAATAAACGCTCTCTGAAAAATTTCTATTCCAAAATTTTTATATATATGTGTTCGTTCAAACAGTTTAAAAAAAATACTTGTGGGAATACTGTTCATATCAGACACTGCTGGAGGCCCCCACCCCACCCTCTTGGGGGAGCTGGAAGCTGAAAGCTTAACTGGCTTACAGCCAAACAAGTGCGTGATTTCATTTCTTTACCTGGCTGAACTCATTCATTTTCACTTTCTGCATGTCAACTATTTCATCGCTAAATTAGAATACTTTTCAATTCTTCCCCTTCATTGCCGAGCGGTAAAATGTCACATTTTCTTTCACTTTCTTTTCACTTCCTTTTCCGCCTTCAGGTTCGAGCCTGCCTGCCTACTACCACTTTTTTTTTTTCCTCAACATACACCTCCAAACACCCGGAAACGCTGGGCACCCCTATATATATATATATAATGAGGGTCATTCCAAAAGTAAAGTATCCTATATATTTTTTTGTTTGTTAAAAAGTTGAACTACGGAGATGCGAGTGATACTATTAAAACTAGTGACCTTTTGTACCCCAGAATTTATTTTTCTACATAGTCACCACCATTCTCAATGCACTTTTGCCAGGAATTCAATGACACATCTCTGCTTCTGATGCATGTTCATAACAGGGGTGCTTTTTTAGAGTCTGACACTGTCAATATCTTATAACAGAAAGGTGAAACTTTCAGGTGATGAATGTATAAGTTCAATCATCATAACAATGCAATTTACAATTGCCTCTGATGAAAAAAAAAAAAGATGTCATTACTTTTGGAATGCTCTTTGTATTAAAAAAAAAATTGACCCCAAAATGGATGTGAACATTGGAATGTCTTTAAACTGAAAAATAAAGACATTTTCAAATGTGATATTTAAAAAAGGATAAGAATCTAACGGGACTGTGAGGGGGGAAAAAAAAAATCAAGAATTTGATGTGGATAAGATCATAACTGCCAGTAAAAAAAGTCTGACTCCTGACTCTGGAGTAAGTTATAAAAGACATGACGTATGGAATGATGTAAATACTTAAGGGAAAGAAGACATAACATCACAATGTATTCTGAAATCCTTTGACAGGTGCACTCGTTGAAAGATAGAAATTTTATTCATTGTCAGGGTTGTGGAGTTGGATGGTAAAAGTCTGACTCCAACTCCTAGAATTCTTAGGATGCTGACTCCTTTGATATCTTTGACTCCCGACTCCTTGACCCCTATGTGGAAATCTATTCTGAAGATCCATATACCAGCCTCCCACACCTATTCAGCAAGCATTTTATAATTACTTTTCATGTCTATTATTTTTTACGTTTAACATTCACAATAAGTTAAGATAACAAAGGGATAAAAAATTTACAATTAAATTTTATTATACTATCAGTTCAAAAGGGAATACAGTATTTAGGGAAAAGGAAACCTCTTTAGGCCATGGCATTTCGAAGTCAAACGCTTCTCATCAGAAGGGAGTAAAGACATTTATTATACAGAGAAGAATTTTTTTAAAAGACAATATTGCCTTTATGGAAAGAAGATCAAAGGAAAAACAACAAAAAGCTATAAAGGTCTATAGTAGCATGGGTTGCTTCTTATTGATTTAAACCCGTTTTTTTTTTTTTGATAAGATTGTAATTATGGATCAATTCCAGACTAATCCAATTGTCAAATTCCATTTGATTCAGGAACTGGGTAACTTTCGGATTACAATCCAATTGTTATCCGATATAATCCACAATGATCCTACTCAGACAGAATTTTCATTGATCCTGTGTGGCGTCACAACCAAAACAAAAACAGCTGTCCAGACAGGATTTGCAGGGATCCGATGGACCAAAAGTACAGTACAAAATATATCTCCCAAAATAAAAGCAAAACAATGCAAAAACTGCTAAATTGTGCAACTGAAAACCAAACAGGAAAACCATGTAAAAAAAAAAAAAAAAAAAAAAAAAAAAATTATTGGACTTAGGGAGTCGGATAAAAAATTCCAACTCCGACTCCTAGTACTCTTAGAAATCCGACTCCGATTCCAGCTAAAACCTCCAACTCCCTCTGACTGACTCCGCAACCCTGATTCCAGTAGTTTAATGAATGATGTTGTTAAACTTGTCTAACCTTCCACTTTTCTTTTTTCATCTATCAATTTAATGTAAAAATGTATCTGTGTTTGCCAGATGAGTCTTATTTAATAATCTTTAAAATCTTTCTTTCTTTAATTCCAGTGATTGTGGCTGAAAGCCACATCTGCCATTATCATCATGACAGAATACAGACTACACCACAATGTCAACAAACTCATTGAGTTGCTTGAGTAAGTAGAGTTTTTCTTTTATCTTACTCTTAACCTTTTTTGCTGCCTTTCAATCTCATAATTGGGTCTAAAACACTTATCGGGGGAGGGGGGGAAAGAAAAGGAAGTCATTCTAAATGCTAACACTTGGGTTAGTATAAAATATTCTGCTTTTGGTCTGAAGGAAAAAAAAAATTATTTTTGTTAATTGGAAAAATGTTACTTCATGAAGATGGATTTGATTATTCAAGGAATGAAAGTAAAAATTGAAGAATATATATATATATATATATATATATATATATATATATATATATATGTATATATATATAAACATACCCCTTCCTCCTCCTCTCTTTAGAAAATTAAAAATGGCATGTGGTCTTTTTTATCATTCCTCAGTTGGATGTGGAAAATCTTGACTAGCTCTTTCATTTGAAAAGACCCTATTGAACTGAAATAAATTTAGGAAATTGGCCAAAGTATATTTTTTCTTTTAACTTATATATTTGGGCAGCATTTTTTTCTTTGATGTATGTTTGATTAAACAAAAGTAAATGTTTCTGTTTGTTCCTTTTTCAATCCAATTTTTTTACTTGGTAGGCCAACAATCTAATGTTGTGCTCTAGCTTGAATAAGAATTCATCATATTTGCAAATGTTTTTGATTTGAAGGAATCGTTGTTGGGCATGTGATAAGGTTACAAAATTGAAACTGGTGAATTACAAAAGTTGATTAAGATTGTTTTAAAAACATTTTAACATATCCTCTCCCCTCCTGAATCAAGCTTGGTTGATGGTGTGTTTACATGCTTGAATAAGGCTTTGATGATTGGGAAGAGGAAGTTACAATTTGAAACAACAAAGATAGCAATGTTTTTTGCTAATATATTTTGGAAATCTTATTTGGAATTTTTTGTGATTAGTTGGAGCTGGTAAAAAAAAAAAAAAAGAAATTACAAAATTAAATCCACCAGAATACTTTTCTGTTTCTTTGTAAACGTGTCATCTATTCTGATTTTTAATTTATAATTAAAAAAAAATAAGGAAAACGAAAATGAAAATAAATAGATTCTCAAGCAACATGTTTAGTTTGAAATAATGACTTTTTTTTTTTTTCCGGATGATAAAATGTACTTTTGAGGTTTTCATCTGAGAGAAATCCTCATCATTTTGGAAGGTTATTCTTTTTGTTAGATTGTAGATACTTATGAAATCTTAGGTACCAAATGTATACAAATATTTTCTAATATTTATCCTTTTATCCCGACTGGTGTAAAATTTTATAATAGTGTAAATGACTTGAAACTATTTGTTGGAAATTTATAAACTTTTACACACACAATCGAATTGCATTATGGGATTAATTTTTGAGATAGAATTTTTTAATGAATATTTCTTTTATCTTTATTTCAGTTTTTTTTTTTTAATATTATTACTATAACTACCACTTTTAATATTATTACTATAACTACCACTGAAAAAAATTTATTTATTATTTTCTAAGATTGTTTGTCTCTTTGAATAAATATTTGATTTTGTTCATTATTTTCAGCATTGGCTCTACAGATTCCCTTGGGGCAGACATTTATGCAGAAATGTTGGAAAGTTCCAATGGTGCCACTTTACCTTCATCCGTGAGTAATTGCCATATTTTAAATTCATTATGATGTTGTGTTGGTGTGTCTGGTTATAGTTATATTGTGACTACTGCATTACTTTTCTTAATATCTTTGTAAAAAGTATGAACCCATATATTCTCCCTCTAGCTATGAGTTAATTAACAGGGTAGACGACTCGCAAGAGTTGATTCTGCAACTAGTCTAATAGAGAAGGAAAACTCCAAAATAATACCAGTCTTTTCTTTTTTTTTTTTTCCTGGTTTTGTTTCGAGTTATCTTGGACTTCTACCAGCCACTTAACTTAATTAAAGATGTAGTTAGAGATTATGCAACCCTTGCTTCACTATAGACTTTGCACAGAAAGTATTCATTGTTTTTTGAGAGTGAAAGAGGCATCCCAATAATGTGAAATGAAGAAAACATTTGATTTAAATTTCAGGTTCATATCAAATGTGCAGTTTTTATTAATAATCCGTTTTCAGGCATTTTTAATTAATAATCATATTTCAACTTTGAATGTAAAAAAACAATTGAATATACAATTGTACAGAATATCTAATATTTATTCCTTGATAAGGAATATATTGCAAAATAGAAATTCTGTGTGTTAAAAATTAATGATTTAGACTGCAACCTGATGCAATGCATTTTCAACTATTAATTTGATCAGGTTCGCAATTGAACCAGGATCTGTCGCTTAAGATAAGGAGACTAATAATAATGAAGAAACAAATTTATTTTTTCTCTAATGGCAGTGGAGACTTATATAGATGTTAGCTCTTGTTCAATGATGATGTTTCAGAAGATTTGATAAATTGTTTTTTTTTTTTTTTAAACGCTAAACCTTGCAAAACTGGTTTTAGTAATGTCTTTTACTGATATATGATAATATACATAAGCCATGCAACTGGTAGGAATAGTCTCTTCCCCTAAAGTTATGCTTTTTAGTAAAAAATGTATTGATATATAATTGAATCTGTGTTATTTGAGTATCGTAGACAAACAATACAAAGATCATGACAATATTCCAGCTATAGTACTCAAAAAGCTGAAACCGGAACTAGCACCTATTCTTACAAAACTGTTTGATTGCTGTACTAAGGAAAAATACTTCTCCACACCTTGGAAAACTTCATTAGTTTGCCCAATATTTAAAAATAGTGGAGATTAGTCTTTTGCTTTTTTTTTTTTTTTTGCATTAGTCTTCTGTTTGTCATGAGTAAGTTGCTTAAATCCATGTTAAATGGAGACAGTGTCAGCAAACAATATGGTTTCAGTCGTCTAGTAAGATCTACAGCTGATGTATTGACTAATTTCACATAGGATCAGTGAATCTATTGATGGGGGTTTTCTTTCAAGACTTAGATCAAATCTGTTTTCAAGGTTGTTGGAAAAATGGTTGCGTCATTGAACTGCTCCAAAAGGTATTTAATTCCTGATGCAATCCTCTACCTGTATAAGAGCTAGATACATCCTAAAATGGAGTACTGTTGCCATGTCTGGGTAGGAGCTGCTTGGCGCACCCTAACTTGCCTTGACAAAGTTCAAAATTGGCTTCGAAACCTAGTAGGTGATGTCCTTTTTTTCTTCCCTGCAACATCTTTCCAACAGAAGAGATGTGAGCTTGTCCCTGTTCTGTCATTATTTTCATGGCAAGTGCTTGTCTGAGCTTAAAACTATGGTCAGCCACTTGCCAAACTTTCACAAAAAAAAAACTTGTCTATTTACAACCATGTAAATTGTTTTTGACTACTATTTTTATAACCACTGGCTGTGCTAAACAACAAATGAAAACCTTCCAAAGTTAGTATAAAAATTGTCAAATTCCGGATTCAATCAGTTCGCCGCTAAATACGTCACGGACCGCATTTGATTCTTAGCCGCCATCTTGGTTACTGCCAATTACAGTAAAGATCTGATCTGAACTACGCCGCCATCTTTGTTCAACATAATGTCACAAAACTTAACAGGTTATGCGCCCAGCCATCGTCTTTTCTTTGACGGATCGGAATCTAAATTCGAATTGTGGCCGGTAAAATTTCTGGAATATCTAAGGATTCGAAAACTACACAAAGTGATACAATCTCCAACAGAGAATCCTAACGACCCCGAATTTCTCGAAAAGAATGCGATTGTTTTCAATTCTTAGACGATAGAAGTCTGTCTCTGATTATAAGAGATGCATTGGATGACGGACGGAAAGCATTGAACATATTAAGAGAACATTATTTATCAAAAGGGAAACCGAAAATTATATCACTATATACAGAACTAACGTCTCTGAAACGTAACGAGGATGAAACTATTACCGACTACGTTATAAGGGCAGAAAAAAACGCCGATGCCTTAAAACTCTCAGGTGAAATAATAAGCGATAGCTTGTTGATATCAATGACCCTCAAGGAACTTCCAGCAGATTTTAAACCATTTACAACTGTTATAACGCAAAAAGACAAACCCATAAATTTTAGTGAATTTAAAGCGGCATTGCGCAGTTACAAAGAGACTAATCGTATGCTCGTGGACAATAATAACTCCAGCAATATTATGAAGTTCAAAAATGCTTCTCGAAAACAGACACCACCAAATTACACACCGCACCGCAACGTGTTCCCCAAAAGTAATTTTCCCAAGAAAAAGAATAAAATTATCTGCTATAATTGTGGGTTACCCAACCACAAAAGTTTCCAATGTCGATATAAACGCTCTAAAATAGACTCTGTAAAAAACGTTGAGAACTTTGAGGAAGAACACACATTTCTATTCACATTTGACAATACCACAATGGTAAAAATCTCCTTGTAGACTGTGGTGCTACAGCACACGTTATCACCAAGGAATCTGATTTTATTAATTTTGATTTAAACTTTAATCCACAAAGTCATTTTGTCGAACTTGCCGACGGTAGTCAAATAAATCATATAGTCTTGAAAAGAGGCGATGCTAAAATATCCCGAAAAAATAATAAAGGCAAAATCTGTAACTATTCTAAAAAATGCTCTGTTCATACCTACATTTAAGCAAGACATATTTTCCGTGCAGGCTGCAATTAAACAAGGCGTGACTATAAAGTTTGGCCAAAACAAGTCAAAGTGATATACCCCAATGGAACTGTATTTGACATTAAAGAAAATACTGACTATATTATTTAAAAGCATGGTTCCCTCAAAAACTGCCTGTCACGACTTGGAAACCTGGCATAAAATTCTAGGACATTGCAATACAGCTGATATCAAAAAATTACCAAATGTAGTCGAAGGCATGAAAATAATATCTTCAGATTAGAGGGCGGCAGTACGAGGGGTCTATCTTCAAAAACCATTTGCACCTAGCTTAATCTCTTCATTAGGATGATAATAGATAGAGAAAAAAAGAATTTTTGAAAAAAAGTCATTTTTGGCATGTGGGGGGCTTTTTTTACGAAAGAAGGGCCAAAATGAGCCGAAATTTGCCCAAAATTACCCGAAACTTAAAAAAACGGCTATTTGGCTACTATGTTTCTCTACCCGGGTGGCTGGCTGGCGCATCACGGGTTATCATCATAACTACGTCCACCTCGAGTGGAAGTTTGGCGCCAAATGCATACTTCACCATTTTGGATGATAGCTGTAAAAGAAAAGAAAACCGAACATGATATCTGAAGGATCCAGTTGGTAGAAATATCCATTACAACAATGAAGGACCAAAGAGAAATGAAGGACTACAGTATACTGAAATGAAGAACCTGACAGATATAAAGGACCCAGTATAAAAAAGGACCCAGCATAAATGAAGACCCCAGTAGAAACACAGTGTCCTAGGGGGTTAGGTCCCCCACAGGTTTTTCCCAATTTTTCAGATCCTGCCCAAAAAGGCTCCCACCCAGCCTTCCAAAAATTTCATCCCCCCACCAGGGACATAAATTCTATCAACAGGCTTAAAAACCATTCACAGAAACTGACTAAGCAATGTAGGTATATGTGACATAACAACATACAATCCCCTGCCTTTAATAAGCCACTTATTCGAAACAAATTTTTCACCTCAATGTTTTTGTGTGCATAATTATTATTTGTCTCTCTGGGAATTTCCCTTAGGGGATTAAGTGAACATTGCATTGCATGGTATATTAACTGTTCTTTGGGGGATTTCCCTTTTATGTGAAATGGAACTAATTCCTTTCACAGTTTTGGTGTGGGGGAGGACACTAAGAGAAATGAAGGACCCAGCAGAAATGAATTTCTGTTGAATAGAATAAGAATCTATTGCAGTGTTATTATGAAGCCATTGCAGTGTTATCAAGAAGCCATTGCAGTGTGTTCTAGCCAACTAAGTCCACTCATAGTCATTTGGAATGTTTTAGGAGTAACATAGTAGCCAAATAGCCGATTTTTTAAGTTTTGGGTAATTTCGGGCAAATTTCGGCTCATTTTGGCCCTTCTTTTTATCCTAGGAACCCAAAAATGCCTCAAAAATGGCTAGACATTATGGGGTAATGTAAGTTTTAACCAACTAAGTCCACTCATAGTCATTTGGAATGTTTTAGGAGTAACATAGCCAAATAGCCGATTTTTTAAGTTTCGGGTAATTTTGGGCAAATTTCGGCTCATTTTGGCCCTTCTTTTTATCCTAGGAACCCAAAAATGCCTAAAAAATGGCTAGAAATTATGGGGTAATGTAAGTTTTAGCCAACTAAGTCCATTCATAGTCATTTCGGACGTTTTAGGAGTAACATAGTAGCCAAATAGCTGATTTTTTAAGATTTCGGGTAATTTTGAGCAAATTTCGGCTCATTTTGGCCCTTCTTTTCATCCTATAAACCCAAAAATGCCTCAAAAATGGCTAGAAATCATCAGTCTCAACTATCTATACCAATTTGTATCCATTTAGGACGTTTAGGTGCATGCAATTTTGCATAATGTAAATTTTTTGCTGCAAATGGTGATTTTGGGCCCCCGGGAGGGGGGGGCAATATCGTAAAAAAAGCCCCCCACATGCCAAAAATGACTTTTTTTCAAAAATTCTTTTTTTCTCTATCTATTATCATCCTAATGAAAAGATTAAGCTAGGTGCAAATAGTTTTTGAAGATAGACCCCTAGTACTGCCGCCCTCTATTCAGATGATCTCCCAAATTGTGATGTGTGTGCACAGGGGAAAATGACAAAATATATAAGCCGAACGCCAGACAAAAAAGCTACAAAAATTCTCTCACTTGTGCATTGTGACTTAACCAACTACTATCAACAATTCCCCCACTCTCTATCTGTACATAAATCTAAATGCAAATTCCATGAACAAAGTTTCTTTCCTAGAAGTGCTTGCCTGTGGAACTCTGTTCTGCTGGCCTGCTTTCTAGCTGACTACAATATGGTCATCTTCAAGTCCAATATAAATAAGTTCTTGTTGAGCCCCTCTCTAAATAATCCATTTCTACCACTAATTATTAATACACTGTTTTCTCAGTGACTATCGTACACTCATTAACTTTTATACTTGAGAGTGGGCCTTAGGCCTTGATTGCATGTAAAACAAAAAAACGAAATTGATGCACACTGATCCCATTAGCATAAATATTGGCTCCTATTTTTAGTTTTAGATGTTAATTAAGAAGACTTTTTTTTTTGTCACTTTCAGTTTGTCTTCTGATTTTTCTTATAATAGGTTTAACATTTTTTTATGACAATAGGCTAAAATGTCCCCAAATTCTTTTTGAAAACATCTAAAATAGGTTAGACACAAGGTCAGGTGTTAAGTTGATAAGCCACTCAAGCACTCGAAAATGCTTGAGCAGCCCCGTCTGACAAAAAGACGGGAAGATGGACCTCCTGAGACTGAACAGGACCACATATCAGCTCGACAGCAATAAAGTCAGTCAAATTGTTGAGAACGTTGCCTCAATGTGTCTGAAATAAGTTGGTTCCATTTATATTTGCTCAAAATCTACCAAAAGTTAAAATTAGATGTTATTTATAGAAATCAATTGCTGCTCCCCCCCCCAAAAAATAAACTCTATTTACAAATTAAAAAAGGAAATCATTAAATTTTTCACAAAATTCAAAAAAATGTTGTGCTGCCTGTTCATACAATTACTCAAGTGGTGCTGACATTTTACTTATTTGTTCTTCAGGTACCGACTTTACAAATAAAGAAGAAGGTTGCAGAAAAGGCCCCAGAGAAACTGTTTTTCTTGGAGAAATACGAAGAACTCAAAAGTCAGAAGTAAGTTTTATACAATATTTTTATCTGAATTCTTTTTGGCTGTTAATGAGGGATATCTTTTTAATGTTTGTAAAATGGACCAGAGAATAACAATCCATTTTGCTTGCTTCATCAGTTTTAAGACACAAAATTTGGTGGAAATGAATTGAGCTTTGTTGAAAAAGAAAACATTGAATCTTTTTCTAAATTAGAAATCGGTTTTCCTGTCAATGTGGATTTAGTTATCTACCCAGGATAAATCCTGTCAGATATTATGTTTCTTCATCTTGAATTGATTAATGATCAAGGTGACATGATATCTATAATAGGTCTTGCTACCTGTGTTCAATATATGTCAACCTAAATTACTACCAAATAAGTTTTTTTTAATAATTTGTTAGCTTTGTTCAAAAATTAGTTTAAAAATCCTATTTTGAGCTTCATTAATATTTAGTCTCTTATCCTTTCGTTTGCACACGACTGACACTATATAGCAAGTTACCTCTATTGAGTTAAAAAAAAAAAAAAAAAAACTCCAAAAAACTAAAGCATGTGATTTTAAAAATAAGATAAGACTCTTGGGTAACGTCATGTATATACAGCTAGTTAGAAAGATATTAATATGAAAATGGATGCAATATGTGAGTGTTAAAGACAGGTTTAATTCTGATGACCTCAGAAGCAAGATTAAATGTGCACAGCATACAGAGATGTGTGCAGAACAAGAGACTTTGATGGTATGGCCATATTGAAAGAATCTCTAAGAGTTCTTATATTAGTAGATGCAGAACAGTTGATGTAGCAAGTTTAATTCACAGGGAAAGGCCAAGGTAAACATAGAAGGAAGTGATACCAATGTATTTGAGGGATAAAGATCTGGCCAGAGATAAGTTAGTTTGGAAATTAATTTCTAAAAGTCGTCCTATGCATGCCAGCATCTGGATTGGATGTTAAACCAAATATGATAATGATCTTTGTGACTTTTTTAGTAAGGCATCATTAATTTTTTCCATGTGGCATTATTTTTATTAATGATCCTCCACAGGCATCAGTTTAACATTTAGTTTTAAATCAAATACTGCTAATGGACCTGGACTATAAAGTCAAAGGTCAAAAATTGTATATCATACCTAAATAACCTTTGGCAATCATATCTATACTTACAAATACTTCCTGTTCTTTTTCAGTGTCCGTGAACTTGGTGCTTTTGTTTATTTTCTTTCGGAAATATGCGAAGATGAACACGTGAGTCTATTTTTGCCCTTTTTGTCTTTTTACTTCATCCGTTTCTGTCACCTTGTGCAATTTCATTGAACATTTTCCCTTTTCTTTTTAACTATAAAAAATGAAGAGATGATGACGAGATTCTCATCTATCAATAAGTAAGCGTCACTGCCGATACCAGAGTTTGAACTTTTCTTTCTGGGTAATGAACTTTCACCATTTAATGTAAATAGAAGTGTGTGCGATTGACAGTAGTGTTGATTAATGTTTGACTATTATGTAACCGAAATAGTTAAGTAACAAAGCCGTCTGGTCAGGATGATTCAATAGTTTTCCAAACAATACTGGGTATGGTCCATTTATTTCTAAATAATCTTTTGTAACAGTGTAAACATGCATATTCATATTGCCTCCCTCCACCCCTCAAGTGTACTTCTATTGCAAGACGTATGCTCATATGCACACATACACACGTCATGGTATGACCCTTCATTTCTTTTGGTATATCATCCTTAGTTAAGAATAAAATCTCTCTGTAAATTTGTTATCCTTATGAAGAATTTGTGGTTTTAATGAAATCTTTTCTCTTGTTTTGTTAAAATCCTTTCTTTTTCATTTTCTGTCAATAGACGCCAGCCATGTTGCATGAGAATTTGTATGATTATGTTACCAAACTCCAATCCCAAAACCCATTGCTGTCAATGTTGCCGCCTTCAGGAAGTGAAGTCTCAAAGATTGAGCTGAATGAGGTAAAAACAATTTTATATCAAATCTTTGAAACTATAAAAAAAATCATTAAAAAAAAAAAAAACTTTTGTTGTTTTTTTATTAATTGGCAGTGAATAAAAAGTATTTTAGATTTTAAAAATTGAGTTTAATGAAATATAGTAATTTATCAGAGAGGTCAAATTTTTATGAATTTTTTTACACACATACATTATGTATGTGTACATATATATATATATATATAATGAATAAATATATAACTATATTCCAAGATGTAAGGTTTTATTTATCTTAACAATCAGCTCTTTCAATATTTTAAAACTTCAACACATTTTACAGACCTGCTTCGTTTTTATGTTAATATTGAATTTTTCCGTATGTGTACTCATCAGAAAAAAAAAAAAATTCATTTTAGAAAGAAATAAGCATGACTACATAATGCTTAAAATGAAGCCAAATAGAAGAACTTGATCGTCTGTTTATTTAGATTGCCATCCTTGTTATATATAACTAGCAGGACCCACTAACCGGCGTTGCCCAGTGGAAGCATGCCACTCTTGTCGTGTAGAAAAATTTTAAGTACAGTTGTTGTTGCCCAACACCCAACCTCCTCATTCTAAGAAAGACTTTTGGAATAGACACCCCCAACCTCCTCATGTTAAAAACGGCTTTCGGAATGGTCACTGGCAACATTCCTATGTTAAGAACGGCTTCCAGAATAGACACCCCATTTTAGTATTTGAGGTGACTGTCAAAATAGTTGTCAAAAATTTAACTTTGATAGTCAGTGTCAAGATCCTCACTCGCAAATACTATGAACCAAGAAAGACGTTAGGAGGTGGCAGTGTTAGTTGGATATAATTAGATTTGATTCTTGCCCGTGTACTAATTTGGCGGCCAGTGATATAGTGTGTATTACAGGCTTTATATGGCGAAGAATACTTGCATCTGCCAAATATAACTCAGATTTTCTTAATCAACATAGCGGAAAACCTTTAAAAGTCATAATTTTAAAGGAAAGTGTGTAGGTGGATCTAAGGTAAAAAAGTATATCCCACCCCCACCTGGGAACGGGAGTAGTACTTTTAATTTAGAGGGAAAAATAAGCTACTTCCGTTGTAGATCTTTGCGGTAGTGATGATCTTTCTCCTTGGTTGGGATGTAAGATTTTAATAAAGCAGATAAGTGTGTGTAAGATGGCGTTCAAAAGTTACATAATATACTTTTTAATAGTCTAGACATAATAAATTTGTATGTGGCCTCTTTTGGAGCAAACCTAGTGTACTTTGGTCCAGAGGGGAATTTCTGCAATCAAATTATTATATATATAGGATATATAGGTTACCGATATTATTTCAAATTTTAGTAAGTTATTATGGATGATAACAACTACCAGTTGTCAAAATGTCAGCTTTTCACAGTTGTTATTTCTAGCAAATATTAGGATGTAAAATTTTGTCCCTTATTTTTGGATGCTACTGTACATGTGACTGGGGACTGATTGGTAATTTGTTATTCCTCTTTCAGGGAAAGCTAGTTCAACTCGCCTACGGTGAATGTGGCTAGTTATTTTTGTTGGTTCTGTTTTGTGGAAAGACCCAAGAATTCTTGATTATTCAATAAAAATGAGTATAATATTTATGAATTTTACAGAAGTTTCAATCACATCCTACCAATGGTTTCCAATTGTTCGCGAAACCTATTCTTACTGACAAATGATGGCCATTTTCAGGGGCACAAATTTGAAGCCACTTTCTAAAGTTAGCCTCCACTTTCACTAAAGGAGAGCAAGGAGCGTTCTGAAAACATCCATTTTCTTGTGACTCACCCTGTATTTAAAAATACTGGGGATCGGTCCTGTCTGTGTGTCATAAGTTAGTTGCTTGAATCTGGTATGAATCAAGAAGTTGTCAACCACCTCAACGAAAATAATCTTAGTGACAAGCAGTACTGATTTAGTTCTGCAATATCTACTGCTGATGTGCTGACTGTGCATAGGATCAGTGAATCTATTGGCCGGGGGATGACTTTCTAGGGCAATAGCTCTTAATATATCGAAGGCTTTCGATAAGGTTTAGCACAAAGTTTTACTTTGCAAGCTTGTTACCTATGGTATATCAATGTCTGTAAATGTTCTCTCAATCATCCCTGATAGGTACATAAAAATAGTTGTTGATAGGCAAAAAGTCAAAGTACATAGCAACATTGTCGAGGTGCCTCAAGAATTGATTCTGAGTTTAGCCTTCCTCATATTAATCTTCCAAATCATATTCTGAGATCATTCGTTGACATCTATGCAGACGACGCAACTATTTATGGCAACACTTCGAAAAGCATTGATGATGAAAATCTGACTCCCTCTCTTCTGATTGGAGTACCATGGTGCGATGAGGGAGAAAAAATGGCTTGTTATTTTTAACACCTCTAAAATCAGGTTTCTTTTTTCCTTCACCAGTTTTTAGATCCTCACTGCTCAACAGTCAAAATGAATGGTTCTCACCTCAAAAAAGCTTCCTTCTTTAAGCTTCTAGTAATGATTTTCACCCTAGGTTTGAAATAGATGACCTACACTAGATCAGTTGCTAAGGTTGCTGGAGCAATGGTTGAATCCTTCTACTGTTCGAGAAAGTACCTCATCATTTACATGTATAAAAGCCAAATGTATCCTAAGAACATCCCATCTATGGAACAGGATACTATGGGGCTGCTTCCCAACCGACTACAACATGGTTGTCTTCAAGTCTAATATAAACAAATACTTAATGAGTTGCTCTCTTGGAAAATAAATTCTTCCTAATTAATCTTCTGCCCATCCCAAATATTGTTTTCGGTCCTTTCGTGTTGGTTGGCAATCATCCAACTGATTATCTCTTTATTCTTGAGCCCCCTCAGTTCTTGATAACTGATGAGTTAAACAAAAAAGTTCCCACAATATTCAATACTATAATGAATTGACAATCCACTTTTTACTGTAACCATATCTATTTTGCTGAGGAAGAGCTATAATTATATTTGTGGTTTCAGAAAAAATATCACTTTTTTACCAAAAGCAAGTTCCAAAGTATGACTTTATTATTATCACTCATGCTGGCTATGAACTTTCCAGAAATATTAATGGTTCAGTTATGTTTTGAGACTATGCAGAAAAAAGGGCTCGTGATACTAAAATCAGATTGTTTATTTGTTTAAAAACTTCTTCAGGCTTGTTATAAAAAAAAAAGTATTTGAGGTGATCTAACAGAGTTTGATCTCCTGGTGAATTATATGAAAAAAATTACTTTGTTGAAGAAGAGCAGGTCGAACCCCCTCTCCCTGTCTTTCTCTCTTCTATACCTCTCTCATCCCTCCCCTTTCTAGTCAAGAAGGATTTCTTTCCTCTGGCTGAAGACAGAACAGATATTACACTTTGATTCTAGTTCAAAGACCACGAAAGTATATTTTAGATGGTTTTAGTTCAAAGGTTGCTGAAAAAAAAATTGACTAATTTTGCTCCTCATTACCTTCAAAAGAATGGATATTAAAAACAAAAATTCTGCCTACATTTTGTCCAATTCAGTACTGAAAAAGAATATATCCACTTTTTTAATTAGACACACAAATATAACTTTCATACAATAATTAAAAAAGAACTGCACTCCTTTTCAATCTCAAATCCTTTAAAACATTTTAGGTTATTTAAAAATAAAATTTTCAATAATTTTTTAATATTTGAAGTTCAACAATAAATTTATGCTCTTATTCTTTTTTTTTTCTTATTTAAAAATTGAATTTTTCTTTTAGTTGAAAGATGAATTATTGAAAGCTCAAGGAACCAGTAAAGTTTATCCTGAACTTCAAGCAAAAGTTTGCAAGAAGAAAAGGCTAAGTAAGAAATCAATTTATTTTCATTTGAAACATTTGATATTTTTTTTTTTTTTTTTTTTTTTTTTTTTTTTTTTTAACTAAAAAAAAAAAAAAAATGAACCGAAATACGAATTAGTGAATTTTCTCTTTTAAAGATTTAAACTTGTTTAAGATCTGGGGTTTGTGTTACTATACACATAGATTTGAAAAAGTGGTCAAAAATCAAATACATAACAAATTAATGTTACCAAAGCCAAGATAAGTTACTCCTCTACCTATATGGAAACGTTTTTAGTGGTTTTACTCACTTTAAAATGTGTAATGTTTCAAAAATCATACAGTGTTTATCGATATATTTGAAAAAGAAAAATGGCAGCCTGCTTGCTGTTGAATACAGTAACTTTGGGAAAATGAGTTCAAACTAAATAATTATACAAAATACTGTTAGAAACCCATCATATATATGTCTACCTCTGTCATGGTAACATATATTCCCAGTTGATTGGTAATTCAATAATTTTGAACAAAATAAACTACGTTTATTTTTATTTTCAATTCAATTCGCCCTCTCTGGCACAAATCTTACAGCTTTAATATCTAGATGCTTCGCTACTGTAGATTTGGACAATTTCAACCCAAACTGGGCTTCAATCCTTTCACAGATCACATTTAATGTGATCCTAGGATTTTCATCCACTAGTGCTTGAATAAAATCCAAATGCACCTTTTTGACCATACAATTTCTAGGCCCTCCTCGTGTATCTTGATTTCCCTTACTAATCCAACGATAGAGGGTGGTTTTTGGAATATAAAGATTTTTCGCTAGGGCTTTCAAATTTCCCTCCATCTCGTATACCTCTAAGATACGTGCTTTTGCACTTCTCTTGTTATCGTGGTTTTCAGTTGACCTAATCATTAGGCTAAAAAAATTTAATAAATCAATACCTTGTTGTAGCACCAAAGATATTTATAAATTAAAATTTTTTTTATTTTAAATTTCTTATTTTGAACTGAACTATTCCCATTTTGAACTGGAAAAGGTATAGATACAAGATTGATTGTTAATGTGAGGAAAATCCAGCTTCCCAAAATGAGGTACTCTTGATTGGAACAAGAATAAAAATTGCCTTAGTTTAGAAGGACTTCTCCTTCCCTAACTAAGGACAATAAATACTAAATTCATCAGAACATATACTACACTTTACTCCTAGCCAAAAGGTTAAAGAAAAAATCCATTATTTTTTTTTTTTTGATTTTGGTTTAATTAACATGTATATTTTTTGCCCTTTCTCTTTTTACAGTGGTTGTCCCTAACCAGCCGGACTGGTTGTTCAAGAGACCTGGATTGTCAGCTGATTTTGTGGATGACACCGAACCATATGCAGAGAAAGTAAGTACACTCAGATCACTATCTACAAAGCTTAGTGCTTATTTTTAATAGAAATACATGTGAAATATCGCAGTTCAAAATAAAATAACAGGAAAACACGCAGATATGTTTATTTGTTGTACACCAAAAATTACGGAAAATTATTGAGTAGAATTTTAATAAAAAATAAAATTTATTTACTATTTGTAGTCTGAACATTTTATCGATTAATTAACATAAATGTAAGGTGAGTAGAAAATGGATCATAAGTTTACTTTTGACAGCCATGTAACTCTTTGCTTCCCTTATTGTGTCCTTTAGTTCTTACATTTCATGAGCAATGTTTATGACAAAGAGAGGAGAATTGCCATTTTCTGGGTCAGAATCTATCCCATTTAATACTTATTATTGGCAAGTTGTTTTACCTTGAAGTAGTAGTATTTTTAGCTCTTTACATCAAGTGGCTTCATGTGTTGTCTGGAGCGATTTCCATAAAAAATCAGAATGGCATTCACATAAAGCCATTATATTTCATAGTTTTTTGATGTTCATTAATTTAAAAATTCTATTCACTTATATTTCATAGTTTTTGATATACATTAATTTAAAAATTGTATTCGCTTATTTTAAGTAGGCATATTCATAAGTTTTCCTTGTTATTTTATTTTGAAGTGCCAGTTTTCAACACCTGTATCTCAATAAATAAATGAGCACCTAAATTCTTTAAGTTGCTATCTATATAATAAATTTCCAATAGAAGCTTAACTGATTTTTAGGCACACAATTTTCATGTATATCTTTGTAGTTATAGAGTTGGGTATGTGTATTTTTTAATAATTATAAAACTCTGTAAACCGTTTGGGTATTTTGCTTGAATCTTGTAATAAAAAAAGTCTGAATTTGCTTGTCACCGTTTCAAATTTTAATGTCATGTCATTTCTTACATACTTTCCAAACTTAATGACTGAGGCTGGAACGCTATATATTTTGGTTTCTATTCTAGCTGATAACACCTAAGTTAGATTTAGTTGGCATCACTACCAGAGTTCGCACAAACTTGAAAAGCCTTTGAATTTTGATTTTTGCCTTGAAAAGGTCTTATTTCTATTATTACGTTGAAAAATCCTTGAAAATAAGGAAAATGTCTTGAAAATGTCTTAAGAGGCCTTGAAAATTGTATTCTTTATGTCCAGTAAAAATTTGTGTTGAAATATTAAAACTAAATTTGAAATAAGTCTCCCTCTATTTTTGCTTTCTTTTCTAATTTATTTAATTTGTTTTGTTTTGGGTGGAGATGGAGGGGTTAATGCAGCCGCCATAAATACCCCCCCCCCTTTAAAAAAAAACAAAACAAAAAAAAATTTGCCTTCTACGGACAGGACTTTCTAATGGTGATCCCCCCCCCCCCCATAAAATGAGGCTGGATGAGCCGAATAAAATCGATAAGACTGTAGTGATCTTAGTTCGAAATTTAAAAGTTGTAAAGAGAGTTAATATTTAAAGTGAAATAAAAAAGCATTTAAAACTACTTTAAAAAACACCAAAAAATGATATAGATAGGTTGAAAAGTAATTTTCATTGGCCATGGTAACATTTATTTGTTGTATATATATATATATATTTTTTTTTTTTTTTACCACTTTTTCGAATCCCTGTGGATTGTAAAACACTCCAAATTTTGTTATGAGAACTTGAATTTTGTTTGGAGATGGCCTTGAAAAACTTTGAAAAGGGACACTGAAAATCTGTACAAACCTTGACTACTATATATTGGATATAATAATCAACAGAGAATTGGCTCTATAATAATAAATATGAAATCTGCATACATTAAAATATAATATTTAAGCCTATATTACAATTGGGTAACGCCGGGTGACCTTCTAGTATTTAAAGAAATGCAAAAGTTGGGTTAATTTCTCTAACAGTAAAGTCAAAAACCCTCCATTTCAAGTTAACTCTATTTTACAAAATAGATGCATTATCTTTTTATATAATGATTATGTATATACGATGTTAGTCGCAAGATTAACGTATTTTCATATTAGTTTTGAAAAAAAAATAACCTATTATATTATGTAAATAATTCAAACTTGCTTATAAAAGTTTGCTTGAAGCTATCCATACAAATAAAAGAAGCTCAATATCAGTTCAATCAATACGGTAGAGTTATTATATAATTGTTGATGGATTTAAAGTATGTTTAAATCAACGATTATGTTGTCCAATTATGTCTATGGTGTAGGGGATGTCACACACAAGTAAATTTAAATTCAGGTCAACATTGTATATTTACTGTTCACCCATATGTGTCATAGCTTAAATCACGTGACAAGACAGAATGAATAGACTTGGCAACAAGATGGCGTAAAGATCCATATCGTTATAAAATATGTTGATTGATTAAGGAAAATAGAAAAAAAAATCTTGACTGAAATAGTCTCAAAATAGAAATATGTTTACATCAGTGTCGCCATGAAAATTTCTATGTTAAACAGTTACATATTTGAGTAATATAATTTTTATGTTTGTTTCACATATTTTGAGCTCATCTAGTCTGAAAGTGTCCAGGTTACAATGCCAATTCGTTCAATTCAGATTTAATTTCCTGACTTCAACAAATGCAAATTGTTGATTTTCTTCTATTATTGAAAAAAAAAAATGTTCTTATTATGAAATGTATTTTTTTTTTTTAGATATCCCCTTTGCTTGGATCCTTGTCTCTTGCTTATCAGCAGCAACTTATTCTAGAAGACCTTTTGTGTATTTTAGAGGTGAGTAGAGGCATCTTTTATAATCAAAGACATCAACTTTTTCAGCTGGTGTGTTTTTAATGGCTGTTTATGTCAACCCAATTACCATGAAAGGAAAACAGATTTCTTCTTTATCAATTCATTATATTCACAAATAATTGTGTGTTTATTAAATCAATATTATAACAAGCTTTCTTAACAATGCTCTTTCTTTCCATCATCATCATCACCACCACCACCACCACCACCATCATCATCATCATTATTGTTACATCCAAAGACACTGTCATAACTGATTTACCTTTTACTGTTTAAATTTTACTTTCTAAAACTTATTTCAATATGAATTTTATATGAATTTAGATAGTCTCCTCACATACCCAAACTAATTGCTCCTTTGAAAAAAAAATGACTTAGAATAAACGCTGTGAGTGAACCAAATAAGAACATTTTACCATTTTTAATCCAGACATAGTGTTTGCATGAATGTCTAAAAAAAAAAAAAAACAACGAAAAGAATCTGCATCATATCAGCCACATCATATTTTTTCTTTTTTGCTACATATTGTTCTACATGTGAGAAATTCCAAAATCCGATAAAATCACAGACGGCTTCATTTCTGAGCAAATCTAATGCCATTTTTGGATTCCTTGGATAAAAAAAATTACCCGAGTGAATTTTCAAGATCACAACATGTTCCAAACTGAAATCTGAGTTATCGGGTGAATGTTTGGCATCTGGTAGGATGCCCCATCCCCAGCTTGAACAAAATGATAAGAAAATTGAAAAAAAAAATGTCCCAAAAAATAAAATTATTAAAATCTGTACCAGGCAATGGTTTCACGCAATGAAAAATGCTGTAAATCGGAAACCACTTGGAGGTACATACTTAAAGTTTCAGGTTTTCTTAGGTTTTATTTGTGATGCAAGTTACAACAAAATTTGAGGGTATGCGTTTCTGGATGATTTGACATGGATTGCCCGTATGTATCAGGTTGACAAGAAAGTTCTTGCGATTTTTAACTTTTAAATTCAGATGAACATATCTCGGCTCAAGCAAAATATTATTTATCGAAATAAGCATCATCAGAATCAACACACTTTTACCAACGCAAAACAAATGTATTTTTGCCAGTAACGTAAAAGTCTTGCGTTCTGGTGGTGATGAAGTCGATGATATCACTTAGGTTTTTGAAGCAGTTCTCATACAGAAAGTTGTCAAGATGCTTGAAAAAGTGGTAGTTAGTAGGTGAGAGGTCTGGAGAGTATGGTGAATGAGGCAGAGTTTTGTAGCCAAGTTCGTTCAACTTCTACAGGGTCGGTTTAGCAACGTGCGATTTGGCATTTTTGTGAGGAGAATTAGGCTTTTTCTGTTGACTAACGGTGAGTGTTGTTATCGAAGTTTCTGGTGCATTTTATCCATTTGTTGACAGTACTTCTTCGCTGTAATGGTTTCACCTGTATTCATAAAACTGTAATGGATGAGACCGGTCGCAGACGACCAAACAGTCAACATGACCTTCTTTTTGTACAACTCTGGCTTCAGGAAATGTCGTGGAGCTTCGTCAGTATCTAATCACTGAGCTGAGCATCGCTAGTTGTCATAAAGAACCCACTTTTTATCACAAGTCACAATCTAGTTGAGAAACTGGTCATTCTTGTTGCGTAAAAGAAGGGAAGATAACACTTCATAATATTGTTTCTTTTGATTGTCGTTCAATTCATGAGGCACCCATTTATCAAGTGTTTTTGTCTTTCCAATCTCTCAAGTGGTTGGAAATCATTGTATACATTACGTATAATTCAGAGACAAGTTCTAGAACAGTTGTGCATGGATTGGCTTCAGCTAAGTTGATTGTTGTGAACATCCGATGGTTGACCTCTACACTTATCATTTTCAAGACTTTCATCACGGCAACAAAATTTCTTGAACTACCATTGTGCTATGCATTCAGTAATGGTTCATGGGCTAAACACTTGTATATCGGGAGCTGTTTCAGCAGATTTTGGTCTAGTTTGAAATAAAATTAAAAAAAATTGTGCGTATTTGCTTTTCTTTCATCCTGTATTCAACATTCTGAAAAGAAGACACAATTGTTTTAAAACAATTCTCATTTAAACGATTAGATAGAGCAAAAAATGTTTTTTAAGATGATATATAAAGTAAAGGTATTATAACAAAAACTTATTTAAAATATATCAAAATGAAGAATTCCGCATTGAAATCAAAATGAAGAATTCCGCAAGAGCTTTCTCGTCAAACTAATATAAGTATTGTCATGTCTGAAGCTGATTTTGATGAGTATGATGTAAATGTGTTTTTTGATTTTTCAGGGTGTGGAAGGCAAATATATTCTTGCTAAACGATTAGCTGATAAATTTGCAACTAAAGAATTTACAATTGACCCAAGTCTTGGTGAGTTAAATTGTTCTATCATTTATTTTTTACTGGATTTGTTTCTCAGGATTTTCCACTGAGATTTTTAAAAATTTTATTTCCCATTAATTCAATACGTAAAATAAATAATATCTTTTACATCTGCAAAACGCATATGTTATTTTAATGACAAAAATGTTGATCGTTATTATATATATTATTTGTGTTAATTCTCATGTCCAACATACTGATTCTGTGTTTGAATACTATAACTGTTTAACAGGTACAAAATGTGTGTATGCATGTAATATTACATGTGAAGTTATGAGATTTTTAAAGTTAGACCTAAATAACATTCAAGCTGACAAACCAAACTTTGCTTCTGACTACCCAATTTTTATTTGTTATTGTGCTTTTATTAGCAACATAATAAAATACTTTGCAACAATTAAAAACAAAATTAGTCTTACAAAGACAACTTATGATATGAAATATTTTTAAATAATTAAAAAAAAGATCAACAAGAGGCAGAAGTAATTTTAAATAGAAGAATATTATAGAAGTTGTCTACCTTCTTAAGTTGAAAAATATGCAAATGAATAAACATTTAAAACTAAGATGACTTCATGTCAGGCTATTCTGGATAGGTATAACTAGCAATATATATATTGTGACATGATCTTTAAATTGGATTATGTATTTAAATCAAAATTTAAATAATTTTAGGCTGACGAGATATATCGTTTTCTGTTTTTATATTTTGTCGCCGAGGTAAAATAAAACATGATTCCCACAAGATAGGTTAATACAGTAGTTGTTTTGAATTGTGCGAAAGTCTACTAATGTACCCCCCCTTTAAAACTTGCAGAGATTTTACCGGCTGAAGATTTCGTCAACTCTATTTTTAGACCGGATTGTGAAGCAGAGAAGAAGAGGGAGGGAACCGGAAGTGGTATCGCTTCCCCTTTTCCTTTTTTTAACTGGACACTATCAGAAGTCGCTATCTTCGGTTTGAGTCGCCGATCTGTTAAGAGGTCTCTCTCCTCGTGGGAGGAGGGGGGTGACTTCTTCCCCTCATACGAAAAGGATACGGATATATGACCTTCTCCAGTCATGCGAGAGAATGCGATTAATTTACTTTCTCACAAAAGAGACGATGACCTTTTTCCCATCATGCGAAGGAGATGTGTATATACTGACGCGGATGATATGACCCCTTATCCCTCACGAAAGAGACAGATATATAACGTGCGAGCAAGAAAAAAGAACACGTGAATTTTCTATCCAAACTTTTTCTCCACCGAGTTGGGAAACATGCCAGCAAAAGAAACGGAAAAAAAAGGAAAAAACAAGAGACCAAGAAAAACAAGTGCAAAGACTTTGGTTACACCCCTCCCCCTCAAAAGGACTTTCGTTCATTTCAATACGCATAGATACTTCAGATTCCATAACTTTGAATACATTTCTTTTTCTTTTGTTAAACTCTTCCTTTTTTATCTTAAATAAATCTATTTTTGTATCATTTGGGAAAGTGTCTGTTATCTCGTTATTTCATCACATTTTTATTGTGTTCGTCCTTGTGTTTCTTTCCACTTGTTTTATTTTTTCTTTGCCGTGTCACATATGCGATAAAGAGAAAATATTGAAATGTTGAAATTAGTACCATCTGTGGAAGAAAAAATTCATACAGACTGAAAAGACTAATATTGAAATAAGACAAGCGACGAGTATCGAAGAAATAAACAAGATGATAGACGAACATATTTGTGCAATAGTCATGTTTGCAAATAGCTCTACAAACTTTCGACTTTAATTAGTTTCTCCCAACCCAGTTAAATTAAGGACAACGAGTACTATTTTAACGTCACCTAAAAGTCAGGAGTCCCACGAATGTAATACCGAGCCTAAGGTAGATGCAAAGATGAGTGAAACGGATATGGAAGTTTATCCAGGCGTAGTTACCGAAATGAAGAATGACAGTAGTTTGAATAAATTAAGCAATAGCGAGGATGGAATAAATAAACTAAACTACCGAGACGGTGATATTAGTGGGAATAATTTGAAAGAAAAAGCTAAAAATGACAGTAAGGAGAAATTAGACGATAAAGGTGATAAGGACCACGATAATACATCAAAATACAAGGAGGACGACAGTTATAAGCTAGATGATACTGATTATGATGGCGGCAGTAGTAAAAGAATATCTGAGGGGGAGAAATTCATTAAGGAAGCCAGTGAGACTAAAATTTCCTGTGTTGGAAAGAAGGTTGGTGAAGTCCACGTAAACGATGATAATGTTGACGGTGAAGGCGACAGTAATAATGATTACGACAATGATGATAGTGATGTTGATGAAAATAAAAGAGAACACGTGAATTTGCTATCCAAACTTTTTCCCTACTGAAGGAAATATCTTGGATTAACTGTGTCGTTGACGATTTGGGAAACACACCAGCAAAAGAAATGAAAAAAAAAAGGGAAAAACAAGAGACCTGTAAGTGCAAAGACTTTGATTACCCCCCCTCCTCCTAAAAGGACTTTCACTCATTTCAATATACATAGATATACCTCAGATTCCATAACTTTGAATAGATTTCTTTTTCTTCCTTTTTTTATCTTAAATAAATCTATTTTTGTATCATTTGGGAAAGTGTCTGTTATCTCGTTATTTCATTGCATTGTATTACCACATCTTTTATCGCGTGTGTAACAATATATATATATATATATATATATAGGAAGACATGACATTGCCCTAATTTAATGAGGAACATTCATAGTGACTTAGTCACACCACATTGTAGTCTACATTGCACTGTAGAGAACCTACTGTTGATTTCATAAAATTATATTTATATAATAGTTTGAATTAAAGTTAAAATCCAAAAGTCAAGTATCATGGTTTAGTTGTGCTCTGAGCTGGTCAAGCGAACAAAAAAAACGTTCTGGACATGAGAAAAAGAGAGCTTTCGCATTATTTATACACACACTAGCAAGTTTACCTGGCATTACCTAATTTTTGTGGACAAAAACAAAACAATCTGCTTAAAAGGCCACACTATTAATTATATCAAACAAGAGTCTTGCACTCATCACTGATGTCTTTTAATGTACGTTCGATCATCTTTTCTTTTCTTCAATATTTTCATGTCTAAACATCAGCGTTAGCATTTTTCTTTTTAATTTTTTAATTTTTTTTTTTTACAGTTAATAAATATCTAAGAATTAATGGTTTTTCCATTAAAATGCAACGTATCAACTTTAAGAATGTTTAATTGAAAAATATGCTGGATTTATAAATGGATAAAATGGTTAATAAATGTAAACCAAATTGTTATGAGTATAAGTATTTAAAAAAAAAATCTGTAAATTTCTTTCTTTTTTTATAATCTTTTAGATCCTTCTCTAACTGAACTTGTTCTTCGAGTATTACCTGTTTGTTCCAGTTACTCTGCAATTGTCAGATTTATTGAAGGTAAATCAAGTTTTGACTAATTTTTTTTTCATTTTTTCGTTTCTGAAAGGAAGATGTGATTTTATAGAAGTTTTGTTTCTATGTTGCATAATAATTTTCAGTGAAATCTTGCTTCTTTTAAAAAAGCAAAGTAAAACTCGCTTTAGGGAAATGAAAAGTAAGTCTTGGAAAATTTCAAAGAGAACTAGTACCTATTTACAATGTCTCCCCACAGGACAGATTTTAGACACCAGGGTCGTTTTTTTTAATGTGGAGAAAAGGTACAAAAATAAAAAAATTGTCTCAGTTGTGAAGGACTGCTCCTCCACTGAAAGAGAACAAGAAATGGAAGTGCAGTATCTGAAGAACAGATACTACACTTTGATCTTGGCCAAAATGGTAAACAAAGAGGAGCACAAAATCATTTGCGGTTTAACAATCTTTTTGGAGGTTTATTTTTCTTTATACATGTTTATGCATAGAATACTTCAACCCATCTATAGGAGGAACGAGAAGCTAAGTCAAAATTGACTGCTTTCTCTTGTAATTTGCTAAAAAGAGCAAATTCTAATCGGTGACAGAGTTGCTTAGACATAAGTCTAACTCTGTTTCTTATGGAAAATTCCACTCTATTTAATTTTAACTTTATATGGAAAATTCCAATTCTTACCTAATTCTTATACATCTGCATCTAAATATGCATCATAAGTTACCTTTCTATGTTTCTTGAGTTAAAGTAACTTCTAAGTTACCTTAACTTCAGAAACCTAAAAGGATGTTAAGAATTAAGTAAGCATCACGATCATCTTTATCTTCTTTGGACAGCAACAAATGGCTGGGATGCATGTAAAAATTGTGTGTATTGTTGACATGTCAGACATTGTTCTAATAATTGTGATGGTGGCAATTAGTGAATGTGTAGAGATGAACAGAGTTGCATCTTGTCTCTTCTCTCATCCTATAATAGTAGCATTGGCATAGAATTGCATACAGTCTCTCTTATCATAACTGTGTGTTGAGATTGTTTCTCGCTTTCTCATGAGTATAGAATTGTTTGAATTACACCTCTTCACTTTCAGCTGTGTGTAGATTGTAGCAGCAGCAACAGATATAATGACGCATTTATCTGCTCAGTTTCATCTGAAATTTTTTACAGCTGAAATTAGTGCATTCCTTATAGTATACATTAATATTACATGAGAGGAGGAAATCTCTAAAACATGTTTATCGAGATAAGCAGTCACAAACTCAAGAATCTGACCAGCTTCCATATTCCTATTTTGACTTCCTGGTTTCTTATGTCATTTTCTTTTAACTTGATTTCCTAATTTAATTTGAAGCAAAATTTTCCTTCCTATGTAATTTATTTTCAGAATGGAAATTTCCTTTCTACACAATCCTGTGTATAATCTTGCCACATTAATAAACCTCATCTGAAACATTTCCTTTTAAAAAAAAAAGATGGTCATTCATGAAAAAAAAGTAAAGTTCTGTAAGGTTGCTTACTAATATGTTTTATCCTGTTAAACATATGTTATATATAGGAATAATTTAAAAACAAATTTCAATCAAAAGTTTTTAATCTTTGAAATTTTTTCATGCTTTTTATTGCATGAATCTGTTTTATAATGGTGGGAGTGGAAGAAAATAAGATTTTTATTGATTTAAATTATTATAGTCAAGGTAGTCTGCTCTTTTTTGATTTCTGGTTTCTGCTCTTCAGTTGGCTGGATAATTAGACATTGTCAAGCAGACAAGAAAGCCATTCTGAACATAGAGAAAAGAGAGAGCTTTCACATTATTTTAGAGGAAGATAATTATTAACTAGAAGGAACCATGTCTCCCTTGTCACCATTATCCAATCTGTGGAGTAGAAACTGTAAGTCAAAAATGCAAACAATCTTAACTATAATTACTGTGATTTATTATTATTTATTATTTCAGTTTTATTCAGAATATTTAATGCATTCTAAAAAAAATTTGACATCTTTTTGATCTAAATTCTTTTTTGTTTTTGTTGAATTTCAGAAAAATCAGCGTATGAATATGGCCTTGTTAATCATGCTTTGGCGGCAGCGATGTGGTCACTCATCAAGGTAATGAGGGAGCGGGTACTTTTTCTTTCACATTTACAAAGAATGACTTAAAAAGTTCATGAATATTCACTTGTATTGTCGAAGTATAGAAGATGAAGACAAAGTTTATTTTTATTTGGATTCAAACTATTAATATATATTTTTATTTTATTTATCTTTTAATCCTTTCAAATAAGTGTCATAATTTGTGTATTCATTCTTTAGCAGACTTATACTCATCTTCATAATTGTTTTTGCACCACGTTTCGGCCAACTCAAATATAAAAATAAGTTTATGAATAGGACTATCTTATGGATAAAATAATTTTTAAATATTTTTAATATAGGGGGAATTCTGGAGAAGCACCTTTTTTTTTCTAATATTTATGCTTATAAAAATTAAAATTGTAGTTTGAGAGTTTTTCTTTTAGTATCATGTTTCTGAATAATTTCTTTGCCATTATATATTTAATAAAAATATAAGACACCACTTGCAGACTAAACATTTAAAAATGTCGTTTTGTAACATCTCATTTAGTAGTATGTCACATGATGTTGCTAAATTCTAAACAAGCGATGATTTGCTTCAAAATGCCTTTAACATGTCTTTTTTGAATGAATACACTAAAGCTAATTTGGTACAAACTGATTTTAATTTGAGGGAGAAATGAAAATTCTTTTGCTGTTCTCGAATCAAACATTTTTAATGTTGAAAATTTCAGTAAAAAATTCAGTTTTTTGGTCGGAAAAAGATGCCAACAAAGATAAAATGTCTGCCAACAAAACAATTTTATTTCTTTGTTTTCCATCATGGAATTTCTTAAAAAAGATTAATTTGTACATTTTGGTTCAATGAATTTCTTCTACTGGTTTCTGTTACCATTTGTTTTTTGTTTTTAAAGAATTTGTTTCTGTCTTTTAGGATTACACTCTTCTGGTGGCACAGCTTGAATATGAATACCGGCAGGTAAGCGTCTTTCACTTTGACTCTTGTTTATTTGTGTGATGTAGGCGGGTTGAACAAATAAGTTTTTGTCAGCCAACAAATCAACTCGCAACAAAAAATCTAAAACCCTCATTTATTTCTTGCTCTCTGTTACACGCTTCAGTTGGTAAGCAGGAGGTGGGAGCAGGAGGTGGGTGGATTTCAACAATACGGTGCAGTAACGTGACTCATGGTTCACCGTTGCTCTTTGACCGTCTTCTCTCTGTAGTCTCACTTGTTTATATTGACCTGTTCTCTTGCAGATGTTTAACCCCAGCAGCTATGAGGTCAACTACTTGACCTATTCACCTCTGGCAATGTCAGTTTGGACAGATCTTCACTCATTGGTCAGTTACTTTACTCTGCCGACCGTGTGTGTGTGTATTCACACTCTCAACATGCAACATCTGAAAAGAAACATTTTTTTGTTCTTTACATAAAAACAAAATGGCTGGGCTACCTGGCATTGCTTGGGGGAGGGGAAAGGGGCATAAATAATAAAAAGAAAAGTTAAAAAACAAAAAGTGTGTGCATGTGTAACTTCTTTTTTTTTTTTTAAATTTCTCTCTTTTCCTTCAACTTCCTTAATTTTCTCTACCTCTCTCATAACTAGTAATAGAAAGAAAAGCAAAAAGAAAGCAAACTGATCTAGTTTCAGTTTTTTTTTTTTTTTTTTATAACTACTATATGAATGAAAAGAAAAAAGTATTTTTTTTAATTACACCAATTTGGTTTCTGGTCACATTACAGTATTTTTAATTTTACCATAACTGAATTGAAGTTATACTAGACCCAATGATGTAAAGTTTATTAAGTGTATCATATGTTATTTCTGACTTTACCCCTACTCTTTTTTATATACAAGATTATGCTATTTTTGTTTGAGACCGCAAATAAAGTATTAATGTGGATAGCATTTTTAGTATTTCAACCATGTTAAAATTGCTGACATATGCAGATGCATCAAAAGAGTGTTAAATATATGTTTTTAAATTTCAGAATTTTTTGGATGAGGATAATTTGCATCACTATTCTCATCTTGGTTCTTACATTTTAATATTTGAGCTGATTGATTTGAAGAGGGCCAAAAAATATATACTTTTGAAAATGGGAATCTGTATGAAATTTCAAATTGAACCCTTTAATCCATTGATTGTTCTCGTCTCATTAGCCATAACTGGCTATTAGTATTATGTAATTCTTAGTCATTGAACTTGCAAGATCAAACCTCTGAAAGTCACTTCGAACTGCTTGTTTGCTATTAGGTTGTGGATCCATGTGGATTAAGTTCCCTCCAAGTTCATAAGTTTGATGAGATTCACTTGCAGATGGTCAGAGGTTATATCGGTCAAAATGTTTGAATATGACAACTAAGATAAAAGGATGTGGGACTTTTGTTTTTTTGTAAATCAGAAAAAGCAATTTTACTTTTTCTTAATTTTTTAAAGCAACATCTGATTACTGCTGAATTGCTGTCCCAATTTTTATCTTTCTTTCTGTCTTCCTCTATTTTTCTCTTCTTCTTTCAGTCTCAGCTTGATTTGTTTCGTTTATCTCATACTTCAAAACAATCTGCAATAAGAATCAAAGGAAGACTTTAATTCCTCAAAGAATGACCTCCTCCTCCCCTCTCTCCCACATAAATACATGGCTTTCTGGGTTGGGAAATTGCTAAGGGTGGGGATGCTTCCTACCCCTATTAGGTTGTGAGAAAGTCATCTTCATTTCTGTTTTTTCTTTTCTTTTTTCTTTTTTTTGTCATTGGTCACTCACATTGCTGAAGATGAAAAGAGTAAAAATAATATAAAGAAATTCTAAGAAAAGCTATTTTCTTTACCTAACAACTTTCCAAAGAGTTTGAAAAATCAAATAGAAATCTGCAAGTTACATTTTCAGTCATAGTCAAGATTGCTTGCTTCTTTGATTTCCAGTTTCTGCTATACAAACTGAATGATGATGACAGGATATAGTGCCTTTTGATTAATGATTATCTTCCTCTCAGATAATGTGAAATCCCTCTTCCTATGTTAACAATGGCTGTCTCATCTGCTTGACCATATCTAAGGATAGCAAAAACCGGAAGTCAAAAAGAGCAGGCAATCTTGATTATAATCACATTCTCTTTATACTTGAGAGTTTTAGAAAGTATTTGTCAGTCCGGTGTAAACCAAAAGAATGTGTGTTTATGTTTAAGTTATTCAATTAACTTGCTGAAAATATTTGTTTCCCTTGAAAAGTTTTATGATTAAATTTTATTTTTAACAAGTTGTATCTTGTCTGTGTTTCCTGGGAGTCTTCATACTTTTAGTTTTATTTCACTTCTTTTAAAAGCTATGCTTTTTTTGACAAATTATTATTTTAAATAAGATTTTGAAAAGTTAAATTTAATTGTTATGGTTTCACTTTGTTATTAATTTATTAATTGAACCAAAGTTTTTTTTATAAAACTATAACTAATTTTGCTAAATTAATGTTATTGTAATATTTTATTGATAAAATTATTATATGTAAATTGCTTCCAAAACTTAACTTTTTAATACATGAGAATTTGCTAAAAATATTTAATCCAGAAATGATTTTCTATTTGATAATTTAAATTCTTTCAATTTACTTTCAGACTTCAAAGAGTCACAAAGTTATTATCTTTTTCAATTATAAACAAAAGATTAAAATTACCGACTCGTTTACATAGAAATCAAAATGCACTGTGGTGGATTTAATTTTGTTAAAATTAAAAATAATATTTTAAAAACTGTTTTATTTTGTTATACCATTTTTTAAATTTCAATAACTAAGCGATTTAATGAATTCGAAAAGTATATACGTCATGTAGAAATAAGAAAAGCACATGAGAAATAGTTTCATAATTTTATTAAGATATTTAATTTGAAAAAACAAAACGAAGCATGTGTTCAGGTAATGTTGATGAGTTTCATTGGTTATAAATGTGAATATAAATTAGGGTTAATACCTCATGACTTTCCATTTGTACATTTCCTTGAATTTTCTTTTTTTAGGGCAGACTTTCTCTTCAGAAATTGTGGTTTTATCTCCAGCCAACAATGAAGACTCTTGAAATTTTAGTTTCAATTGTTAATTCTATTAATAAAGTAAGTTAAATTTTTTTTATATTTAAAATTTTGCAAAAATAGATTTCGGAATAGAATTTATAAAGAGTGTTTATAAAAATTAATTTCAGACAAGTTGTATTGACCTGGTGCTTGGTGAAAACATTACCCAGTAGAGGGCGGAGAAAAATAATTAAAAATGTAATCATATTTATAATAAATAAAAACAGTTTTACAAATTTATTTTAGTTTTCCTACATTTTATTTTTGGTTTAAATAAATATTTGATCAATTATAAGTTAGAAAATTTAACTAAAAAAATTTTTTATTTTTTATTTACACCACTTGTCAAGGCCTGGAGGCCACTCGAGGATAAGGGTTAATGGTTATACATTAGTCAATGTGATTATAGCGTAGTAAACATAAGTAGTGGGAATTTTGTAAATTGGATTACTTAGGGGGACGGTTCATTAAGAATTTGTTTATGTTGGACTTGAAGACAATCAAATTGTAATCAGCTGGAAAGCAGGCAAACAGAAGGGAGTTCCACAGGTGTGCAGTTCTAAGAAAGGAACTTTGTTCATGGAATCTACGTTTAGGTTTAGGCACAGATAAAGAGTGTGGGAAATTATTGATAGTGGTTTTGGCTAGACGAGTGTTTTTCGTTGAAGTTTACTAAGGGGGAATCATAGATTGAAGCTCAGATGAGCACTTGCCATGAAAATAACGATAAAGCAGAGACAGGCTCACAATGTCTCTCCATTCATTTCAACTGATGCCAGATGGGGATCAGAGTATTGATAATGTAGAGATAGAAGCTTGGTTTTAGATGCATTAGAAGTAAAAGGAATTAAAAGTAGCCACCTCTTTCCCATTGTATCACATGCTCAAGGTCAGAGGAGAGAGAATCGGAGAGAACTTGGTCATTTACGGTCTTTGATGTGCTACCATAGATTGTAGTGTCGCCAACATAAATGTCTATGAATGATGTAAGGATGTGATTTGGAAGATCATTAATGTAGATCAGGAAGAAAATTGGGCCCAGGATGGACCCCTAAAGGACTCCAACATTAATACTGAGAGCTTCTGATTTCTGCCCATCAACCACTACTCTTATGAACCTATAAGAGAGAAATGATTTAATAATGGAGAAGACATTTCCAGCTATACCGTAGCTGGAGATCTTGTGAAGTAGACCTTTATGCCATACCTTATCAAAGGCCTTTGATATGTCGAGCAATTGCCCTAGAGAGGAAGCCTCAGTTGAGAGATTCGCTAATTCTATGAGATATAACTGTAAGCATGTCTGCTAATGGATACTATGTTTAACAATAAAGCCAAAATGAATAAAAACGTGTTTAATTTTACATAACCAGAAGCTAGCCATATTTACATTTTTTGAAAGAATTTTAAAAAATTCATTATAGTGTTCTTATATTTTAATAAATATTGATTAGTAAAAATAAATTAAACATATATGTGTAATTATCAAAGTTATGTATAGGCAAGAAATCCATGCAAATAAATGAGATTGTATCTCGTAATTACTTTTAATCAGTTGTTGGTTTTGTTGATTTTTATTTAAAACTTGTAAAAAAATAATCTTGTCAGATTTTCATGTCTATCAACAAGCTATCAAGTCATCAACTTTGGTATTGTGATAAGCTTAATTGTCTAAAATAAGGGAAGACCAGTTCATGTCTTTTCAATACTTACTGCCAGTTCTTCAGCAGCAATTTATTTCTATGCTTACCTTTGCTACCTTGGGCAAGATGTTCGCTGAAAGCATCAACATAAAATCTATCTTTCCAAGCCCTTCTGTGTTTTATTTTTGTGCCTATCTGATTTCCAACCCCATCAATTACTCAAACTCTCTTTCTCTCGCTCGAATCAATCTGGATGTGATACAAAACTAAACTGCATCTAATGTTGAGTGACTCATCTGTTGACATTACTTACAGATCCACTCTGAGCCAAAATGTTAGAATTTGTCAACATTTCATTCGTATGTGAAATAAAATCATCATTTATGGATTATTTGTTTATAAAAGTATGTGTACATAAAAACAAATTAACTTACAGACCTATCGTATACAAAATATATTTCCATCATCAATAAATATGTGTAAAATACTAAGAATTTGAAGCATAAGATCTTTTAACCGAATCAGCATTAAAATATTAAGAATTTGAAGCATAAGATCTTTTAACCGAATCAGCATTAAAATATTAAGAATTTGACGCATAAGATCTTTTAACCGTATCAGCATTAAAATATTAAGAATTTGACACATAAGATCTTTTAACCGAATCAGCATTAAAATATTCAGAATTTGAAGTATAAGATCTTTTAACCGAATCAGCATTAAAATATTAAGAATTTGAAGTATAAGATCTTTTAACCAAATCAGCATTAAAATATTAAGAATTTGAAGCGTAAGATCTTTTAACCGAATCAGCATTAAAATATTAAGAATTTGAAGCATAAGATCTTTTAACCGAATCAGCATTAAAATATTAAGAATTTGAAGCATAAGATCTTTTAACCGAATCAGCATTAAAATATTAAGAATTTGAAGTATAAGATCTTTTAACCGAATCAGCATTAAAATATTCAGAATTTGAAGCATAAGATCTTTTAACCGAATCAGCATTAAAATATTAAGAATTTGAAGCATAAGATCTTTTAACCGAATCAGCATTAAAATATAAAGAATTTGAAGCATAAGATCTTTTAACCGAATCAGCATTAAAATATTAAGAATTTGAAGTATGAGATCTTTTAACCGAATCAGCATTAAAATATTCAGAATTTGAAGCATAAGATCTTTTAACCGAATCAGCATTAAAATATTAAGAATTTGAAATATAAGATCTTTTAACCGAATCAGCATTAAAATATTAAGAATTTGAAGCATAAGATCTTTTAACCGAATCAGCATTAAAATATTAAGAATTTGAAGCATAAGATCTTTTAACCGAATCAGCATTAAAATATTAAGAATTTGAAGTATAAGATCTTTTAACCGAATCAGCATTAAAATATTAAGAATTTGAAGCATAAGATCTTTTAACCGAATCAGCATTAAAATATTAAGAATTTGACACATAAGATCTTTTAACCAAATCAGCATTAAAATATTAAGAATTTGAAGCATAAGATCTTTTAACCGAATCAGCATTAAAATATCAAGAATTTGAAGCATAAGATCTTTTAACCGAATCAGCATTAAAATATTAAGAATTTGAAGTATAAGATCTTTTAACCGAATCAGCATTAAAATATTAAGAATTTGAAGCATAAGTTCTTTTAACCGAATCAGCATTAAAATATTAAGAATTTGAAGCATAAGATCTTTTAACCGAATCAGCATTAAAATATTAAGAATTTGAAGCATAAGATCTTTTAACCGAATCAGCATTAAAATATTAAGAATTTGAAGTATAAGATCTTTTAACCGAATAAGCATTAAAATATTAAGAATTTGAAGCATAAGATCTTTTAACCGAATCAGCATTAAAATATTCAGAATTTGAAGCATAAGATCTTTTAACCGAATCAGCATTAAAATATTAAGAATTTGACACATAAGATCTTTTAACCGAATCAGCATTAAAATATTAAGAATTTGAAGCATAAGATCTTTTAACCGAATCAGCATTAAAATATTAAGAATTTGAAGCATAAGATCTTTTAACCGAATCAGCATTAAAATATTAAGAATTTGACGCATAAGATCTTTTAACCGAATCAGCATTAAAATATTAAGAATTTGAAGCATAAGATCTTTTAACCGAATCAGCATTAAAATATTAAGAATTTGAAGTATAAGATCTTTTAACCGAATCAGCATTAAAATATTAAGAATTTGAAGCATAAGATCTTTTAACCGAATCAGCATTAAAATATTAAGAATTTGAAGTATAAGATCTTTTAACCGAATCAGCATTAAAATATTTAGAATTTGACGCATAAGATCTTTTAACCGAATCAGCATTTAAATATTAAGAATTTTAAGCATAAGATCTTTTAACCGAATCAGCATTAAAATATTAAGAATTTGAAGCATAAGATCTTTTAACCGAATCAGCATTAAAATATTAAGAATTTGACGCATAAGATCTTTTAACCGAATCAGCATTAAAATATTAAGAATTTGACGCATAAGATCTTTTAACCGAATCAGCATTAAAATATTAAGAATTTGAAGCATAAGATCTTTTATCGAATCAGCATTAAAATATTAAGAATTAGACACATAAGATCTTTTAACCGAATCAGCAATAAAATATTAAGAATTTGAAGCATAAGATCTTTTAACCAAATCAGCATTAAAATATTAAGAATTTGAAGTATAAGATCTTTTAACCGAATCAGCATTAAAATATTAAGAATTTGAAGCATAAGATCTTTTAACCGAATCAGCATTAAAATATTAAGAATTTGAAGCATAAGATCTTTTAACCAAATCAGCATTAAAATATTAAGAATTTGAAGCATAAGATCTTTTAACCGAATCAGCATTAAAATATTAAGAATTTGAAGCATAAGATCTTTTAACCGAATCAGCATTAAAATATAAAGAATTTGAAGTATAAGATCTTTTAACCGAATCAGCATTAAAATATTAAGAATTTGAAGTATAAGATCTTTTAACCGAATCAGCATTAAAATATTAAGAATTTGAAGCATAAGATCTTTTAACCGAATCAGCATTAAAATATTAAGAATTAGACACATAAGATCTTTTAACCGAATCAGCATTAAAATATTCAGAATTTGAAGCATAAGATCTTTTTACCAAATCAGCATTAAAATATTAAGAATTTGAAGTATAAGATCTTTTAACCGAATCAGCATTAAAATATTCAGAATTTGAAGTATAAGATCTTTTAACCGAATCAGCATTAAAATATTAAGAATTTGAAGTATAAGATCTTTTAACCGAATCAGCATTAAAATATTAAGAATTTGTAAGTATAAGATCTTTTAACCGAATCAGCATTAAAATATTAAGAATTTGAAGTATAAGATCTTTTAACCGAATCAGCATTAAAATATTAAGAATTTGAAGTATAAGATCTTTTAACCGAATCAGCATTAAAATATTAAGAATTTGAAGTATAAGATCTTTTAACCGAATCAGCATTAAAATATTAAGAATTTGAAGTATAAGATCTTTTAACCGAATCAGCATTAAAATATTAAGAATTTGAAGCATAAGATCTTTTAACCAAATCAGCATTAAAATATTAAGAATTTGAAGCATAAGATCTTTTAACCGAATCAGCATTAAAATATTAAGAATTTGAAGCATAAGATCTTTTAACCGAATCAGCATTAAAATATTAAGAATTTGAAGTATGAGATCTTTTAACCGAATCAGCATTAAAATATTCAGAATTTGAAGCATAAGATCTTTTAACCAAATCAGCATTAAAATATTAAGAATTTGAAGCATAAGATCTTTTAACCAAATCAGCATTAAAATATTAAGAATTTGAAGCATAAGATCTTTTAACCGAATCAGCATTAAAATATTAAGAATTTGAAGCATAAGATCTTTTAACCGAATCAGCATTAAAATATTAAGAATTTGAAGTATAAGATCTTTTAACCGAATCAGCATTAAAATATTTAGAATTTGACGCATAAGATCTTTTAACCGAATCAGCATTTAAATATTAAGAATTTTAAGCATAAGATCTTTTAACCGAATCAGCATTAAAATATTAAGAATTTGAAGCATAAGATCTTTTAACCGAATCAGCATTAAAATATTAAGAATTTGACGCATAAGATCTTTTAACCGAATCAGCATTAAAATATTAAGAATTTGACGCATAAGATCTTTTAACCGAATCAGCATTAAAATATTAAGAATTTGAAGCATAAGATCTTTTATCGAATCAGCATTAAAATATTAAGAATTAGACACATAAGATCTTTTAACCGAATCAGCAATAAAATATTAAGAATTTGAAGCATAAGATCTTTTAACCAAATCAGCATTAAAATATTAAGAATTTGAAGTATAAGATCTTTTAACCGAATCAGCATTAAAATATTAAGAATTTGAAGCATAAGATCTTTTAACCGAATCAGCATTAAAATATTAAGAATTTGAAGCATAAGATCTTTTAACCAAATCAGCATTAAAATATTAAGAATTTGAAGCATAAGATCTTTTAACCGAATCAGCATTAAAATATTAAGAATTTGAAGCATAAGATCTTTTAACCGAATCAGCATTAAAATATTAAGAATTTGAAGTATGAGATCTTTTAACCGAATCAGCATTAAAATATAAAGAATTTGAAGTATAAGATCTTTTAACCGAATCAGCATTAAAATATTAAGAATTTGAAGTATAAGATCTTTTAACCGAATCAGCATTAAAATATTAAGAATTTGAAGCATAAGATCTTTTAACCGAATCAGCATTAAAATATTAAGAATTAGACACATAAGATCTTTTAACCGAATCAGCATTAAAATATTCAGAATTTGAAGCATAAGATCTTTTTACCAAATCAGCATTAAAATATTAAGAATTTGAAGTATAAGATCTTTTAACCGAATCAGCATTAAAATATTAAGAATTTGAAGTATAAGATCTTTTAACCGAATCAGCATTAAAATATTAAGAATTTGAAGTATAAGATCTTTTAACCGAATCAGCATTAAAATATTAAGAATTTGTAAGTATAAGATCTTTTAACCGAATCAGCATTAAAATATTAAGAATTTGAAGTATAAGATCTTTTAACCGAATCAGCATTAAAATATTAAGAATTTGAAGTATAAGATCTTTTAACCGAATCAGCATTAAAATATTAAGAATTTGAAGTATAAGATCTTTTAACCGAATCAGCATTAAAATATTAAGAATTTGAAGTATAAGATCTTTTAACCGAATCAGCATTAAAATATTAAGAATTTGAAGCATAAGATCTTTTAACCAAATCAGCATTAAAATATTAAGAATTTGAAGCATAAGATCTTTTAACCGAATCAGCATTAAAATATTAAGAATTTGAAGCATAAGATCTTTTAACCGAATCAGCATTAAAATATTAAGAATTTGAAGTATGAGATCTTTTAACCGAATCAGCATTAAAATATTCAGAATTTGTAAGCATAAGATCTTTTAACCAAATCAGCATTAAAATATTAAGAATTTGAAGCATAAGATCTTTTAACCAAATCAGCATTAAAATATTAAGAATTTGAAGCATAAGATCTTTTAACCGAATCAGCATTAAAATATTAAGAATTTGAAGCATAAGATCTTTTAACTGAATCAGCATTAAAATATTAAGAATTAGACACATAAGATCTTTTAACCGAATCAGCATTAAAATATTCAGAATTTGAAGCATAAGATCTTTTAACCAAATCAGCATTAAAATATTAAGAATTTGAAGTATAAGATCTTTTAACCGAATCAGCATTAAAATATTAAGAATTTGAAGTATAAGATCTTTTAACCGAATCAGCATTAAAATATTAAGAATTTGAAGTATAAGATCTTTTAACCGAATCAGCATTAAAATATTAAGAATTTGTAAGTATAAGATCTTTTAACCGAATCAGCATTAAAATATTAAGAATTTGAAGTATAAGATCTTTTAACCGAATCAGCATTAAAATATTAAGAATTTGAAGTATAAGATCTTTTAACCGAATCAGCATTAAAATATTAAGAATTTGAAGTATAAGATCTTTTAACCGAATCAGCATTAAAATATTAAGAATTTGAAGTATAAGATCTTTTAACCGAATCAGCATTAAAATATTAAGAATTTTAAGCATAAGATCTTTTAACCAAATCAGCATTAAAATATTAAGAATTTGAAGCATAAGATCTTTTAACCGAATCAGCATTAAAATATTAAGAATTTGAAGTATGAGATCTTTTAACCGAATCAGCATTAAAATATTCAGAATTTGAAGCATAAGATCTTTTAACCAAATCAGCATTAAAATATTAAGAATTTGAAGCATAAGATCTTTTAACCAAATCAGCATTAAAATATTAAGAATTTGAAGCATAATATCTTTTAACCGAATCAGCATTAAAATATTAAGAATTTGTAAGCATAAGATCTTTTAACCGAATCAGCATTAAAATATTAAGAATTAGACACATAAGATCTTTTAACCGAATCAGCATTAAAATATTCAGAATTTGAAGCATAAGATCTTTTAACCAAATCAGCATTAAAATATTAAGAATTTGAAGTATAAGATCTTTTAACCGAATCAGCATTAAAATATTAAGAATTTGAAGCATAAGATCTTTTAACCGAATCAGCATTAAAATATTAAGAATTAGACACATAAGATCTTTTAACCAAATCAGCATTAAAATATTCAGAATTTGAAGCATAAGATCTTTTAACCGAATCAGCATTAAAATATTAAGAATTTGAAGCATAAGATCTTTTAACCGAATCAGCATTAAAATATTAAGAATTAGACACATAAGATCTTTTAACCGAATCAGCATTAAAATATTCAGAATTTGAAGCATAAGATCTTTTAACCAAATCAGCATTAAAATATTAAGAATTTGAAGTATAAGATCTTTTAACCGAATCAGCATTAAAATATTAAGAATTTGAAGTATAAGATCTTTTAACCGAATCAGCATTAAAATATTAAGAATTTGTAAGTATAAGATCTTTTAACCGAATCAGCATTAAAATATTAAGAATTTGAAGTATAAGATCTTTTAACCGAATCAGCATTAAAATATTAAGAATTTGAAGTATAAGATCTTTTAACCGAATCAGCATTAAAATATTAAGAATTTGAAGTATAAGATCTTTTAACCGAATCAGCATTAAAATATTAAGAATTTGAAGTATAAGATCTTTTAACCGAATCAGCATTAAAATATTAAGAATTTGAAGTATAAGATCTTTTAACCGAATCAGCATTAAAATATTAAGAATTTGAAGCATAAGATCTTTTAACCAAATCAGCATTAAAATATTAAGAATTTGAAGCATAAGATCTTTTAACCGAATCAGCATTAAAAGGGTTTATGTGCTGTAAAATAAAACAGAACCATAATTATTTTTTGTTTTCTTTTCTTCCTCCACAGGGCAAATGTGTTGGGGATGCGGTACTTACTCTTCTTCATGAAATGACATCTGGTTTTGCAGGGTGAGTAATAAGATCCAAACAAATTCCATCAAAATGAGACGTTCCATATTCATTCCGTTTTAGATAAGATATTTAAAAAGAATGTATACTTACTGGAACTAGAAAAAAAAATGAAACAACTATTATTAATGATGTAATCAGTGCTTTTATTTTCCTTTTTCTTGCATGTACTGTTTACACTGAGATGCCAATGAAGACATAATCAAAAGCAAAACTAGAATGCCCACCCAGAAGTAATGAATAACAACTATTGTGCTTTGTTTTTCATATTATCATTCAGGTTTTAGTCTTTATAATTTTCAAGTTCTAAATAAAATAGAATATGTTTCTTCAAATGAAAAGATATTACACGTTTTCAAAAATCTCAATTGAGCATTGATAAAAATAAAAACAAAAATAAAAACAAGCAACATTTTTATAACAAACTATCATTCACATTCAAACAATGAACTGTTTCTTATTTGGTCAAGTGAGGTAACTTCAATAAATAATTTCAATTTTTCTGACATGCTACAATGTCTTCAGAGTTTTAACATTATATAAATAGATCTGCTATTTCACTGTGGGCCAAGATCGCCGATTTGTGTAAATAAAGACAATGAGAAGTCCTCAAGTAGTGATAGAGGGCTTTTTTTTTTTTAAGGTAAAACGAGTCGAATACAGAAAATTAAAATATTTAATAAATTTCAAAACCTAAATCTTAATTTTGCTCCCAAAAGTGCAAATTAAATATTTGGGCATATCTTAGTGAAAAATGATCCACTGGCAGTTGTTACAGTATATCAATCAAGTAAAATATCTTCAACAAGAGAAACAAAATTTCTTTGGTAGGTTGTAAAGCCTTGCATGAGATCTAATAGTGTGATCAGTTGCACCACATTCAGTGCAATACTTATTAGGATGCAATTGATTGGACTGTTTCACAACACCAGGGTCAGAACATTCAAGCAGTCTACACATAACATCAGTTAACTGTTCAATTAGTGATTGTTTTCTTGAAAGGAATTGCAAATAATTATGGATGTCTTTATTATTGGACTCCAAACATTCCTCTGACAAGTTTTTAAGCTGCAGCCATCATTCATCAACTTGACTGAATGTTGAATTATTTCATGAAGAGTAATTTCTTCACCCATTTAAAATGATCACACATATTCCTAATTGTACTTTGGCAAAGAATTTTCATCTTTTGAAAGTTATATTGTCTTGAGAAAGATACAACACTGATGATTGTTGACAACTGCCAATACAAAAGCAACAAATTATTCCTGTGTTCCACACGAGTTAATTCTTGTATGCAATCAATAACCTCATCAGAGAAAAAAAATGTCTTTCTTGAGGGCCATTTGTTGATGTCTCACCCACCTTTTTCACCAGCACAATTACATCTATCCAGATATAGACCAGTTTCCTCATAAATTTTGTCAAGGACTCTTTCTCTGGAGACACGAATTGAGTCACCTAAAGGCCCTGACTTCTAATTTAATTTAGGTGATGTATCTACAATCTCAATAAAAATATCATGACCAACTTTAGCAATCATTTTCTGTGACTTAAAATTGATCTGATGGATATGGTAAGCCAGAAATTGATGATGGACAATTCTGGACATCCAGCACGAAATCATCGATATGAGAAAGTAAACCATCAGTTCTTTCTTTCATCATTTAAGGATGCTTTCTTCTTTTCTTTGTTGTTATAACATCTTCACTCTCAACAACAACAGCAGCAGTAGCATCAAACAACTTTACTTCTGTAGCAGCAAGTTCGAGCACAGCTGAATTGCCTGTCCAAAATGTAAATATAAAACAATTACTGCAATAAAAAAACATTGAAGAAAATTTAAATGATAAAGAAGAAAGATTATTCTGCAACCGGCTTAATCTCACATAAATCTGTTTATTGCATCAGATAACCCATAAACCAAAGATTTCAAGAAGTATATACTTTAATATGTGAGCTTTTTTTTTTTTTTTTTTTGCAATTTATACGAAAACTAAAATCACGCGACTTTGGTAAAAAAAAATGTACAATTTTGGCATGTTGTTTTTTTTTTTTTTTTACAAGAAAGAATGAAAATTATACTCAATTTTTTATCAATTTTATGAGTTGATAAGTAAATTTTCAACATTAACAAACTTAACAAAATAAGTAAGGAATGTGTTTTTTAGGATTTTTTTCTATTTTTTGAGAGGTTTTCTGATGTTGGTACAAGTTTGTTTATGAAAAAAAGACCTTGACCAACGTTGTTGACTACAGATTGATTCCTACAACTTGAAAATCTTATAAAATCACTAAAAATGATGCAATTGACTCTATTTTTTTGTTTTGTCAAAAATTTATTTTACTTTTTATTTATTAAATTCAGAAAGTTAAGAGATAAATTTGTTGCCTATTTTCACCATTGGGTCCACTATGGCAATTAATGGTAGTGTTATTTTTAAAATCAAATTGCAACCAACTGAGTCTTTCATTTTTAACCAAATTAGCTGCAAGATTCCAGTTTTGAATTTACTTTATTCAAAACATTGAAAACTTGATGCTTTTTAGAACCAGTTTTGAGAACAATTTGCAAACCTTTTTGCTTTAATTCATTTCTTATTAATAAATTTATGAAACAACTTACTATGTGTGTGTCTGCTTCTTTTACCAACTTAACTTTAATTATTAAATATTAAATTATTTTATTTACTATTATAAAAGGTTAAAGTAGTTTGCATGCTGAAGCATTATTTAATGTGTATAGAAAAGAAATTTAGGTTTATAGGAGGCAATACTATGCAGAGATGTAATGGATAGACACAACCTGAAGCAACTTAAGATATAATTGTGGAACAAGCTGTGCAGTTTTATTTATTCAATACATGTGTGTTTATATGTACAATTAACACAACCATAACTATACAATTAGACATATATATATTTTATAGTATTTTATGCGTAATTTGTTCTTACTTGTGTTAGGTGGTCAGGTAATATGTTAGTGTTGCAATATTTTGGGAAATACTATTTACTATTAATTGAATATTGTAATCAAAATTGCAATAGTGTAAAATTAACAAAATTAAAAATATCCTATTAAAAAAATGTAATTACAAAATTAAATCTACAAAAATGCATTTTAGTTTCTTAATCAAATCAGTTGTATTAATCTATTACTAATTGATAAAAGCAATTAATTATGTCAAGACCTTTTAAAATTGTAAAAGAATTTGGAAGCCTTTTAATTGTTGAATAACAAATCATTTCTGGCTTTAATTTTTTTGTATATTAAGATTAAACATTTTGGAAATTATTTATATCCGATAATTTTATCAATAAATATTAAAACATTAAATCAACAGAATTTCATGACACTTTGGATTGATTAATGAAATTTTGTTTAAAAAAATGAAAGAAAAACGACTTAATTAAATTTATTTCAGAAATAAGTTAATGAATATGACTACCTTATGGGTAAAATAATTTGGAAATATTTTTCTGAATTATTAATGATGAAAATATTTAATGAAAATATCAAAGATTTTAAATTTTAGATGAAAATGAAATGTGTTGAACGTGGAGTTATATAAATAAAATAAAAAAGAAATAACTGCAAAATAAATATACTTTAAAATTGGGTCTGATTGTTGATATATTTTTGTTTTTGTGTTTTCTAGGGATACAAAAAGTCAAGAACTTTGTCTTTTCTTAATCCAGTCGGTAAGTTGAATATGATTTTAATAATTTTTGTATAAAAATCCAAATTCTCTGTGCTTTTACTAAATATTTTAAATGAATCCCTTTTTCACTTTTTTAATTATACAATGTAAATTAACAAAACTTCACAGGAATAATTTATAGAATCCATTTATTTAATACCAGAATGTATTCATGTCATGGTTGTGAAAGGTTTCAAAAAATCTTTTTGATAAACCTGTTGTATTTCATAATTTCTATCCTCAATGAAACAGTCTATCTATCCCCCCGCCTTTTTTTACACAGGCATCACCACTTATCAAGGCCAAGAGTCCACTCGAGGATAAGGGTTACAGTAGAAATTGGACAATATAGTAATTGTTAGTAATGGAAATTTGGTAACTTATATGGAACAGCTCATCAAAAACTTGTTTACGTTAGACTTGAAGGCAACTATATTGTAGTCAGCTGGAAAGCAGGAAAACGGAAGACAATTCCATAGGCATGCAGTTCTAAGAAAGAAACTTTGTTCATGGAATCTACGTTTAGGTTTAGGAGCAGATAAAGAGTGGGGAAATTGTTGATAGTGTTTTCTGCTAGACAGGTGCTTTTTGTGAAAATTTGGTGAGGGGAGGATCATAGATTGGAGTTCAGTCGAGCACTTTCCATGAAAATAACGATAAAGCAGAGACAAACTCGCAACATCTCTTCTGTGAGAAAGAAGTTGCAGGGAAGAGAAAAGGACATTCCCTACGAAGCTACAAAGTCTATTTTGAACTCTATCAAGGCAGGATAAGTCCTTTCTAGCAGTTCCTGCTCAGATGTGGCAACAGTACTCCATCCTTGGATGTACCTGGCTCTTATATAGATAGAGAATTGCATCAGCAGTGAGATATCTACTCGATCGATAGAAGGATCCCACCATTTTTCCAGCGGCCTTGGCAACGGATTTAATGTATGTGTTCCATTTAAGATCAGGAGTAAAGGTCAAGCCCAGGAGCTTGTCAAAACTTGAGGTCTCCCCAAGACGAGAGCTATTCATTTCAATTGATGCCAGATGTGGATCAGAGCGTTGAGGATGTAAAGATAAAAGCTTTGTTTTAGATGCATTAAAAGTAACAAGCCACCTCTTTCCCCATTGTACCACATGCTCAAGATCAGAGCATGTGAGAATTGGAGAGAACTTGGTCGTTTACTGTCTTAGATGTGCTACCATAGATAGTAGTGTCATCAGCATAAATGTCTATGAATGATGTAATATGTGATTTGGAAGATCATTAATGTAGATCAGGAAGAGAGTTGTGCCTAGGATGGCCCCCTGGGGGACTCCAACATTAATACTATGAGCTTCTGATTTCTGCTCATCAACTATTACTCTTATGAACCTATCAGAGAGAAATGATTTAATAATGGAGAAGACATTTCCAGCTATACCGTAGCTGGAGATCTTGTGAAGTAAACCTTTATGCCATACTCTATCAAAGGCATTTGATATGTCAAGAGCAATTGTCCTAGAAAGGTACCCTCCATGGAGAGATTTGCTAATCCTATGAGATATAACTGTAAGCACATCTGTTATAGATCCTGCTGTTTCATAAATAATTTCATGCATACTGAAGAGAATATATCATCTGTTAAATTTTAAATGAAAATCACTTGCACATGTACATAGCTACAATGTGTGATTGCTGCAGAAAATTTAATGACGTTTAAGGTTTATATGTCCATAAGGCCTACTGGTGTGAATAATATAATTCCCTATTTGTGAATGTAAATCAAATGATAGAATTATCAATCCACATTGCTGCGTCAATTTTCAGGATTCCATTGTTGAATGCTTTTGGAGATATTGTAATGTTTAGGTGATATCAAGCAACTCTAACCTCACTTCAATAAGACCTTATAAAATTACAGATGAACATGAATTATTATCTATATTTTTCATTGTCCAGTAGCAAAAGCTACTGTTGGTAGTTATAGATATGACGATAACACATTAGACATTGAAATTGTTACCATTGCTGGTTGGTAACTGAGCATTAGTAGCATCATCTTCAGCATCATTTTCTTAACATTTGTTTTACATACTGAAATGTGTTGGATAGCTTTAAGAAAATGAGTTTCAAAATTAACCTACTTTTGGCCACGTCTTCATTCATCTCTCTTTTACTTAATTTTTATCATTTCTCTCATGGTTTCTTTAATCTTTCTCTGTGAATTGGACCTGCTAATTTAAATGTGCTACATCTAATCCATGAAATCTCATCCATTCTTTCAATGTGGCCATAATATCGAAGTCTCTTGTCCTATGTATGCTGGATAAATACCTCGAATTAGACTGGATTTCTATTTAGCCTCAGCAAGCTGATGGAATTATTATTTTAAGAGACGGTTTTTAGTTCTCTAATTTGAACCGATTTGAATCGTTAACAGTTTATCTGGGCATGAGCAGTCAATCTCTTCCAACTTTCTGTCCAGAATTTTTCTGCAATTCTCTCCAAATTGTCTGGCTTTGATTGCAGGACATGTCTTAACTGTCAACTTATGTCATCAGCACATATCCATGAAAATAGGCTTGAAATTATCAACAATCTTGCAATATCACATTTATTTAACATTGTTAAAAAAAACAATTTATTATTCTAATCTCATACTCTTTTGTAATACAAGAGCAATCAGCACTATCTAGGCACAAAATATACATGTCTTGACAGTGTAATTTGTCATATTTGGAAGTACCAAGTTATTTTTTTAATATCCTGGACATGGAAATGGATAATGATCAGATCCTTTGATTCTATTTCCATCCATGGTGGGAAATTTGAGAGGGAATGGTTTGTGGAATCCAAAGTGGAGTTTAAGGCAAATTGCTAGGCAAGCAGTTCAGCTTTATCCATCGCTGTGCAAGGGACATCCTAGTGGTTGGATAGTAGGGGAATTGTTGACTGTCCAGTATTTACCACTCTCCAACCGTGAGAGAATTTGACACAAGGTTGGAAGTTGGGAAAATGAGCTAGCGCCCCCAGAGGAGAAGCTCTGCAAAACTGGCTCCGAGTTGCCCCATCAGCATTCCCTTGCAAGGCCGTCTTAGCCACCAAGTGATAAACTGAATTATATTTTCTTTTCTCTTTAATTTTAATTTATTTTTTGCCAATGTATATTAAGTTTGTTTTTCACAATATCATTTTCCAAATTTGCGTTCTAGTGAATTTCTGAAAAGAGCATAACATATTGAATGTAATTTTTTCATTCATCTTTTTATTTTACCCATGTTTTCTCTTTTAAATATTTTCAGTCATAGACTTTTTTCATACATATATATCTTTTGCAGGCTTGTGCACCATATTTTGAAATTCTTGAGCTGTGGATATATAAAGGGATCATTTCTGATCCTTATGAAGAGGTAAGAAAAATTTGTTGAAAATGAATAACTTTTGTTGTTTGAATTTCAATTAATTTTCAATAAAATCTTTTTAGAAAAAAATTTTCTCATGTGAAATGTTATGAAAAATCTGACCAATAGAAGAAAAAGTTTGGTATCTTTATTGATGAACAGTAAATAACACTTACCCTTAGTCTTCAAATGCATATAGTTTTATTGAATTTTGATGCAATGGGAATATGAGCAACTGACCAAGAAATCATCAATAACTTTAAAGTATAATAACTATAGGGTTTGTATTACTGTACACATAGATTCGAAAAAGTTGTCAAAAAACAAATATATAACAAATAAATGTTATCAAAGGCAAGATAAGTTACTTTTCTACCAAACTGGATATATTTTTCGTGTTTTTATTCAATGTAACATGTTTATTCAGCTCGAAAACCATACAGTGTTTACCGATGTATTGGAAAATTCAAGATGGCGTCTGACTCTCTCTTTAACATGGTAAGTTTGGGAAAAGGTGTTATAAATAAAAAACTGGATAAAATACTGCTAAAAACTAGCTCAATATATGTTACCATGACATAGGTTGACATATATTCAGCGGGTTTTTAATAGTATTTTGTCTAGTTTTTTATTTATAACATCTTTTTCCAAACTTAACGTGTTAAAGAGGGAATGAGGCACCATATTGAATTTTCCAATACATCGGTAAACACTGTAAACATGTTACATTGAATAAAAACACGAAAAATATATCCAGTTAGGTAGAAAAGTAACTTATCTTGCCTTTGATAACATTTATTTGTTATATATTTGTTTTTTGACAACTTTTTTGAATCTATGTGTACAGTAATACAAACCCTAACTATAAAATCAATATTTGATTCTAGTTTTTCAGCTCTTTTAGTGTATTCTTGCAGCTTGATGTGAAAAACAATAAAATGTGATTTGATTTAATTCCTTCCAGAAAATTCTTTAACTGAATTGGAATTATTTTTATACAAATGTTATTTTAAGAAAAAAGGGGAATTATAAGCAATTCCAAGTAGCTTGATATTTTAACAATAGTATCTAGTTTAATATGTTCAGCCCCTGTGTTTCTACTTAAGGTAATACATTTTTTAGATTAAATTATTTATGAAGTTTAAGGATAGTCTTGAAACCTGGACATTAGAAATTCATGAAAACATTCCTTGTTTGTTCTTAATTCAGCCATAGTGACAGGAAATAAAGCTGATGACCTGATGGCAATTTTAAAAATGTTTATTCTTTATTGCAGTATCATATTAAAAATGATGAATCTAGTATAGATATAGGTCTAATCTGAACATTTTCTTGTTAAATTAATGGAGAAATTATGTTTCGATTAAGATGAGGCATCAGTTTTTTCTTACATCATTTGTTCTTTCTTTTTTTTTGTCAACTAGTTTTCTGTTTTTATTGCGTTTTATAAATGTTTTAAAACAAACCTGTTGTTTTTTCTTTTCAGTTTTTTGTAGTTGAAAATGAAGACATCAACAAAGAAAAGTTGGATGAATATCCTTTTTTGAACTTTAGATAATATTTTCCTCCATTTTTTTATTGATAAAATTTTGTTCATATTAAAAAGATTTTGATTTGTGGTAAGATTACATGTTACAGAGAAATTTTGTTAGAAGATATAGATAGACTAAGAGCCTTCAGACAACAGAGAATGATAGAGAAGCAGTCTTTGGGATTATCCTAGTAGCAATACACATTAAAAAATTGAAATGGCTTAACATATTTCAATAATGGCATACATAGAAAGAGCTTGATAAGCTAAGAAAGAATCTTTAAAATTTTTAAAATCCAATTAAAATTAAGGAAGTTATGACTATTTTTGTGCCTTGCACGTTTGGATATTTTCCCTAAGACCATATGCGTTTTGTCACATTTTTTACACTACTTTTTCAGTAAAAATGCTATATCTTTGTTAAAACACAAGATTAAGCAACAAAATTTGCTATGTAAGTGTATTTCTGTGCAAAGAACCAGAATATGGTACTGAAAATCTCCAGAAATTAATGGTTTCCAAATAATCTGCAGTAAATGCACATAAATATGCTGCAATTTCTTAAAAATGCCATGTATCCATTAAAAGAAAAGAAGTTAGAGAATGCAAAGCTGAATTGTAAGGCATTTTATGCACAAAAAACTGAAATCAAAATTTAGGACTGTTTAAAAATGAATACATTGCAATATTTCTTTGGTATTAATGTAGATTAATACCTTCCGTTATCCGTCCCCATCTGACCACCTTTCCAAAATATGTGATTCTACCTTTTATAGACAATTACGTGAGAACACTTTGAAAAAATTTAATGAAAGATAAACAAAAATTATTTTAGAATTTAATGTAAAATGATTTCCCATCTTAAACCATTCCAGTGTTTTAGGACATTTAACCCATTTCTTTTTTCTATGGTAGATAAATCCTGGGAGTTTATTTTTTTTTCTAAAAGGCGATTATGTGTGGTTTTAAGAGTCTTTATGCAATTATGAGAAGGTGGGGAGGTTGCCACTCTGACTTTGGGTTAATGATAGGGCTAAGGGAAATTATGTGTGAACATCCTGAAGACTTAATAGAAACAAAATAAAAACAATTTTAGAATTTAGAACGGGGGTTAGTTTCACAAAAGTTTAATGTAAAATAATATACCATTTTGAGTCAATTCTAGCGTTTTAGGACTGTTAACAAATTTATTTTTTATGGGAGATTAATCATGTCCACTTTTCTTTTTGATGCTTATATGTAGCTTACCAAGAAATTTTGTTTGGTGAGGAGCTCTGCCACTCGGACTTAGCGTTATTGTTAAGGCTAAGGTTTTAGGAGGCTTGCTACTTGTACCTAGGGTGAGACGTAAGATTAACAGAGGTGTTTTTGATTAAGTGTATGACATCTATTGTGAAACTTTACAAGAATTACAACAAACAGTCAAAAAATAAATGTTATTTAAAACAAGTGACATCACTAACAAAAAACGTGACCTTTGGTAAAGTACGAAGTATTTTTTGTCTCACCTATTTAAATATTAAAAAAAAAAAAAAGAAAGAAAAAAAAAGTTTATTGCCGAAAATAGAGAAGCCATTTTTTCTGGCACCTGTCATTAAAATCAGGAAGAAATCAGTATTTTAAACTATGGCCGAAGTAGGAAATAAATAACAAAAGAATTAAACTAGATATTAATTACTTCTGGAAAGAACTAGAAAAAAAAAAAAAAGTAAATAAAGTGAAAGAGAACATATATCTGTAATTGTTTAATTGGAAATGTTGGGATTTAATTAATGAAAACTGGGAAGTTTTTCATGAAACGTGTATATATATATATATATATATATATTTTTTTTTTTATTATTAAAAACAGAGAATGAAATATAATTGTTTAAACTGAGCAAGCGCCATTTGAAAAGCAAAACATTTATTGTATAAAAATGTATGAAAATATAATTGTAAAGACATTTATTGAAAAGTCTTTTAGAAAATACAATTTTAATAAAACACTTTTGTAATTTTTTTGTTATTTATTATTTATTTCTTACTTCGCTCATAATTTAAAATACTGATTTCTCCCTCTGATTTTAACGACAGGTGCCTGAAAAAATGGCGTCTCCATTTTTGGTGATAAACTGTAGAAGTACCAAAAAAACTTTTTGCCAAAGTTGAAAAATTATTCACAAATTTTGAATGAATTTGATTTTGATTTTTAATTACATTTTATGTCTTTTTCTGTTTTTGTTCCTTAACTGAACACCGACAAATATTTAAATATCGATTTTGCATTTTTTTATTTTTATAATCGAATAGATTAGTTTCCATTCAATAATAATCTGCTGAAAACACAAGATGAAAGTTAAAAAATATATAAAGGGTTGTACCGCTTGTACACGCGAACCAAAAAAAAATCATATTTCACATCTTCTGTTGTTCAAAGTGAAACTCAATATTTATTAAATTTGACTACTATCCAAATTTTTTAAATATTTATATGGTTGATAACAAAATAGCGAAAGTACTTAATGAAATAAGGGAACTAATGGAAAAATTTTAAAAACTATAAAACAAATCAACATTAAATAAAGATTACAAAACTGAACAAAACTACCAAACCAAACTTTCATTAAAAAAGCATGCAATAGCTATCTTTTTTGATTTAGATAAGACTTACAACATGGCAACAGGGTATAATAAAAGACTCTTGGATTAAAGAGCAGACTACCCATCCTGATAAAAGATTTTCTATCTGATAGAAGTTTTAAAGTAAAAATCAGACTAACTCTATCAAATGCAAAAATACAGGAAAGAATCCCACAAGGTTGTATTTTATCAGTCACACTCTTTAATATAAAAATTAATAATATTGTAAATTGTCTAAACCATGAGATAAATGGCTCCTTATATGTGGATGACCTTGTAATCTGCTGTAGATAAAAAAATATTCATACCTCAGGACGCCAACTACAGATGTGCATAAAGAAACTAACACAATAGACCACAAAAAATGACTTTAAATTTTCAACAACCAAAACTAAATATGTCCATTTCTGTAATCATAGGAAAATGCATAATGATCCCCACTCTCGACCTAAAAGGAACAAAAATCAAAATAGCTGACCATCATAAATTTCTGTGATTTATTTTTGACAAAAAACTCTCCTTCATCCCTCACTTAAAATAGTTAAAACAAAAATGTTTCAAAACCCTACAACTATTAAGGGTTATAGCAAATACTAAGTGGGGATTGAATATACCCAGCGAAAATCATCTCCAAAAGCCTCTAAAAATTTTAGATACAGCATTAAATGACTTAAAGAATGTCGATATGCTCTCTCATATATAATATGTACATATATGACCAAAGGAAAAACAAATTACACACAAATAAATCATCAAAAAAAGCAAAAACAAAAAACAAGAGCTTTACCAATTCTTGGACTAATGAATCCAGTGTCCACAGCATTTCATTTGATGTGATACTAGCTATACACACCTGGTGTTGCCAAGTCTAAATATATTCCCAGGCAGAGGGATCAGTCACATGCTATTTGAGATACACTGAATATCCTAACTTGTTACGATTTTCCTGCAGTTGACCATGTGTTAGGTTTATGGAAGCATAAAACACATTCATCTTCATTTATGAAAATCAAAGAGGGAAATAACTTTCACAGCTTAAATAAAACTTGGTTCCATTTTTAAATGAAACTGATGTCGGCTAATAATAATTAAAACTAAACTAAATCAAATAAAAAAAAAATAAATTTAATAAATCAACTTGAAATGATATTTCTAAATAAAACAATGAAAACAATTTTATTGTAACAAACAATAACATGGAACTAATTATTAAAGTAGATTTTCTTTAATGTAATATGCAGATGAGGTTACTTCTTGAATGTAGATTTCCTTTGAATAATAGTATGTATAGAAGTCATGCTGAATTAAAAGTGTATAAAAGTTTGTTTTCAGTATGGAGATTAATTTTTGAAACAGTGTAATTTTTGTGCATATTAATCAAATTGTGAACAAACAGACAAATATGATTTTATTGTAATATATTGTGTATTTTATCTTCATATTGATTAGATTGTTAGACATCACCCGCAAAGGGCTCAATTTAAGTGTTTAAGAGTGAAAATAAGAGAATGATATTAATTTATTAGTAGTGCGCAAAGTAAATTTAATACGATACCATTTGTTTCAAGTTGATGAATTTGTTGATCAGAAAATAACTGATAAAAGATGGTGAAATTTTCCAATTTGAAACCAACAATATCATGTTGCATTGACTTATCTTCTGTAAACTATTATTAAATATGTATATAGTCGTGAACATCAAAAGACATTTAAATCAATACTTCATAAATGTGAGATGAGATGTACAAAAACATTTGCATATATTGATGAGATTATTAGATTATTTTTTAACTTGCAAGTTTAATTAATTCTGTAATCTAATTTATAAAACTCACTATGTCTGTCTGTGCCCATATTTTCAAACTCTATCTCTGCTTAAACTAAAAGTTACAGAACAGCGCTAGGGGCCTCAAATGATTTAATTTTTTTTATGGACTGTTCTTTTATGGGTCTTTAGCCGGTTAAAATAGTTTTTAAGGGGTCAAAATTGAAAAATAAAAATCATTATGCATTTTGTACATTCATTTTAGTTTATTTTTAATCGGTTCGTATGCGTGTCACGTTGGTACAGTGGTAACGTCACCAGCTTTGAATGCTACAGTTTTGCTTTTAGTTTTGATTCCAGCTAATGGCACCCAAATACTTTTTTTTTTTTTACTTTTGAAATCATGACTCTATAATAATGTATACGAAATCTGGACAAATTTTACAACCGGGCAAAGCCCCCCCCCCCTAGTTTTAAATTTTTTTATTACATTTTCACTCCAAACAAGGCACATTGTCACTTTGATGTAGGGGGCTACTATCAGGGACAGAAGCTACAGGGGTACTATGTGGGGAGTTGGGCAGCAAGATGTCGGTTCACGTTACACTTGAACTTCTGCATGTCAGAACAGTTGGGGAAGCAGGAACCTGGAAGGGAATTCCAAAGTCTAGCTGTCCTGGGGAAGAAACTACTGGAGTAGAAGGCTTTCTTACATCTAGGGATCTCTACTGTGAAGGGGTGAGATCCTGCTGCTTGTCGGGTTTGTCGGGGGTATTTACGTCGCGGGTGTAGAAGTGTTTCCAGTTTGTTGGAGCATTCACCATTAAAGTACTTGCAGAACAGGCAGAGGGATGCTACATTTCGTCGATGGGACAGAGGCTGAAGCTTAGATGACAGTTCAGGACCTATCAGGTTGGCGACTCTCTTTTGAACCTTGTCTAGGAGTTAGAGACTAGTAGCAGATGCACCAGCCCAAATATGACAGCAATACTCTATACATGGGCGAATGGTGGCATTATAGAGGCACAGAATACTTTTGGGCATTAGTAGTTTTCTAGCATGGTAGAGAGAACCTACCTTCTTCGCAGTGGTCCTAGCAATGCTCTCAATGTAATTGTTCCTACTCATGTTTCCTGTGAACCTTAGACTGAAGAGTTTGAAAGATGTACTTTCAGATAAAGAGTCTTTGGCCATTGCTATTGCTGGTTGAGAAGGTTTTTTTGTAATTATTGAAGGAAACAAGTTTAGTCTTGGTAACATTGAATGTGACCATCCATTTTTGTCCCCCATTCCACTACAGATTGAAGGTCATCCTCTAGAGTTTTTGCCATTTTTTTTTTTAGATATGTGTTCATTTGTTTTCCTGTCGTGTCTGTTATAGAGCGTGGTGTCATCAGCATATATACCCATCTCATAGACAGTTTTGTCAGGGAGATCATTTATGAATATTAGGAATAATAGAGGTCCAAGGATAGACCCTTGAGGCACTCTCGCATTTATATCATATTGTTTAGATGTATGACCGTCGAGGACAACCTGGATTTTTCTCTTATCTAAGAAGGATTTAATTATGTTATGTATTCTTCCAGTGATACCGCATGATCTGATTTTCCTGAGAAGACCTTCATGCCATACCCTGTCAAAAGCCTTAGATATATCTAGAGCTACCACTCTACCCTCCCCTGCTTTGTCCAGTGAATGGTATATATGCTCAGAGATTACAGTTAGGATGTCTGCTGTTTAGTATCTATAAGGTGATGGACTAGAGCTTGATTAATTATGGACTCAAATATTCTGGCGAAAAGTGGGAGGAGGCTAATGGGGTGATAATTTACTGGGTCAGTTCTTTTGCCAGTATTCTTGAAAACTGGTACCACAGAAGCAGTTTTCCAGCAGGCAGGAAAACAAGATTCATTAAGGTATGTGTTGTAAAGTTTGGAGAGAACTGGATCTACTTCTGCGGAGCACTGTTTTAATAGCACAGCTGGGATAAGATCAGGTCCACATGCTTTTGAAGTGTCGAGATTTTTTATGATAGCATACACCTGAGAAGGAGTGATTTTTCAAATCGTCTAGTATGACGTCTGTCCACAAAGGAAAGTCAGGGAGAGGGTGGTTAGCAGGGTCCAGTGTGGAGTTAGAGGCAAACCGACTGGCAAGCATGTTAGCCTTCTTGGTTGCTGAGCAAACAACCTCATGATTGTTGTATAGTGGGGGAATAGTTGATTGCCCATTATTTACTACACTGTTGTAGATTTTCCAGAAGTCACGGGTTCCTAGTTTCTGTGCTTCAATACGTTTTTTGGCAGTTTCAGTAAATTCCCTCTTAGCTGTTGCTATTTCTTTCTTACGGTTACTTCTGGCTTCTATGGTTTTTGTGTTTGAGTTTTTGTATTTCTTGCAATTTTTCTTAACTTGTTCATCTATTGGGAGCAGCATTATGTGAACAGACAAGATCGGACACCTGTGTTTTTGGCTCAAGTTTCCCAGAAAGTCCTTAATACAGGCAAATACCTAAATGTTGTACGTCAATGTGGTCAGTATATTTTTTGTTTGACTATAAATGTATTCAGTCAAAAATATTTTTTGTTTCCTTGACAATTGATCTAGTAATTTAAAAAAAGAAACAATTTGAGAAAAAATAATTTTTCTTGTTAATATTAACTTCTCTTTATCTGATTAAAATATATAATAGCTGTACCTGGCCACACATTTCTGTGGCTCAGTTTGATTAAATGGAAACAACTAAAAAAGAAAATGCATTCTTTTTATATGCTTATGTTTTCAATACTTGTCGCTACACAATATTTTGTTGTGTTCCATTTCTATGCAGATATAAAGAGTGTCTGTTTGCCAACTGTAAAACATACAACATGTGAAAAGCAATCAGTGTGTAGATGTAAGTTACACAAATGTAAAAATCGTCATTGAGCTTTGTTGATGGTTATTGCAAAGGCCAAGCAAATTGTGAAGTGCAATGTGTTAAAATGGTATATCCATTGAAATCATTCTATGCATGCTCACTGATGCTCATTCTTCATGAGATTGACAGAAGGAAAAAATATGAGGGCTTAATTTTACTATGGACATGTATGTGAGCACGCACTGGAAAAATGTTAAATTCCAAAATTTAGCAGTTTTTTTTAAATTTTTTTGCATGAAAGTATTATCAGTAATAAATTGATGGAAAAAATGAAAAATTTTTAAAGAATAAACCAACAAAGTTGGAGACCGATGATAATTTAGAAAGAAAAAAGAAAGAAAATAATGTAAAAATATTGTAGGATAAGTTTAAAAAAGAAGGAAATACTTTGGCAAACTGTTGTTTTTTTCATTCAAATAAATATACTTATGTCTACACATAACGTTGCGATGTCACAGTAATGAAAATATCCAAAAATTATGAAAAACGATAAGGTAGAAAATTAATTATTAAAGAAAATACTTTTGGAAGAAATTAGAAATTTTAGCTATTTTCCTTGTGTTTACATCACATGTCGCATACAAACAAACATGGCTGAAATCATTTTTTTGTTGAATCATGGAAGTAAATGTTTTATGTAATATTCCAGAAATACTTTACTAATTGTGACATGCCAATTAGATAGATAACATTGCTTAATGTTGAAATTGACAAATAATGTAAGTAGTTATCATTGTTTTTTAATTAAAAATCAACTTTTCAGTTGTCAGATTTCGCTACAATAAATGGAGAAGCACCCTGTTTTATCAGTTGGCTTGTACAGTAAACACCTCATATATATATTTTATTTTTGTATTTTTTTTCAATTTTTTGAGGAGACTATCAGCAATTGGGAACTAATCTTCTAGTGTATCCAAAACAAAATGCAAAAAATTCAATATGTAAAAATTTTTAGGGGGTGATCAGTTTCTGATACAAAGTTCTAGTCTATTGATTCGCTTATTGGAAAAACTCAACAGAAACCCGAGACCAAATTATTGCCTGTATGGTTGAGAGGTTCTTTTTCAATATTTTCAGTAGATTATTATATTCTAATTTAACATCCAAATCTGACCCCCAAGATCGACATTTGCATGGAATATGTTCCTACATTAGAGGTGGCTTTCCAACGATGGAGTACTTTTTCCACATCTGAGCAATAGCTGCTAGAAACAGCTTATCTTGCTTTGACAGAATTCAAAGTAGACTTCATAGCTTAGCGGAGAAAGCCCTTTTCTCTTCTCTGCAACTTCTTTCCCACAGAAGAGACATTGCGAGCCTGTCTCTGCTTTATCGTTATTTTCATGGAAAGTGCTCATTTGAGCTCCAATATATGGTCCCTCACCTCCCGGTCTGACTTTCACAAAAAACACTTGTCTAGCTAAAACCACTATCAATAATTTCTCCCACACTTTATCTGTGCATAAACCTAAATGTAGATTCCATGAACAAAGCTTCTTTCTTAGAACTGCATGCCTGTGGAACTCTGTTCCATTTTCCTGCTTTCCAACTGACTACAATATGGTTGCTTTCAAGTCCAACATGGACAAGTTCTTGATGAGATGTCCCCTTAAGTAATCCAATTCACCAAATGTCCACTACTAACGATAACTACAATATTTTTGCATTGGCTACTGTACACTCATTGACCCTTATCCTCGAGTAACCTTCAGGTCTAGATAAGTGATGACTTCTTTGTAAAAAAAAAAAAAAAAAAAATTGATTAGACACTCATTTACCATATTTTGCAAAAATAAATAAATGCTAAAAATTCAATATTTACAGATTTTTTGGGGTCGCTTAGTTTCTAATATAATGTAAGTAAAAGTTTGTGATGATTTCATGATGAAACTTGTTGTAACTTAGTGTTTTAATGTTATTTTTTAAGTAAAATGTTGTTTGGGTGTAAATTCCAAAACTCATTCGCTCTAAAGAATGTAGGTGACTAAAATAGAAATTAACCACATTTAGTAAAATTGTCCTCAAACAATTAAACAGATTTTAATAAATCGGTTTCGCGTATCCGTCGAGTAGTTCCAATATGGAGGATAGATTTACCAGGTTTTATTAGAAACTGAGCACACCCTAAAAGTCATTAAATATTGTTTTTTTTTTTTTTTTTTTTTTTTTGGTTGATTAAAAAATTGAAAGAAGACAAAAAATATAGGTAACCTCTTAATTTAATTTTTAATGATTATTATGTCAAATATTAGTACCTTTGCATATTGTGAACCAAATGTATCTTCGCATTCATTCAGCTTTGGCTGGAACATTGGTGTCACGTGACCAGTGAATCACTGATGGTGATAGTTCCCCATATAATAAAACGTCAACACTGTTACACAGACAACCACCTAATTTATTAAATAAAAATTAAGTAGAATGTTATAATTAAAAAGAGATCTATAAAAACACGCATGGGTACGATGAAAATGCTATACCAAAATGTTGAAGCAATCAGTCTAGTAGTTTTTTAGATAGGTTACTTAACAAACACACATTCCCATTTTTATTTATATAGATGTAGGAGTTTGGTTACATTTTTGATAACATTTTGTAAACTTAATTTGAAAATATTAGAAAACCAGAAAAATTGTGAAATATTTTATTCTGAACCTTTTGGTAAATACACACATATTTATATATGTGTATAACGAAAATGCAAAACAAATATTTTAATCGATATATGATTTATTTTTATTTACTCATAAGAGAAAAATCTCTTAGCAGCTAAATCGACTTATTTAAGCTTGTTTATGAAATTATTTTTGTATTTTCTGAATACATGAAGCATTTCAGTTTTTCTGTTAACAGGTTAACCATTTTAATCTTTTGCTAATAGTTGAATTTGTTACTCTTTGAAATTTAGAAGGAATTTAGAAGCATTTAAACTGTCAAATAGAAAGTTATTTGTGTATTCATTCTTTTGTCGACTGTTATCCTCATCTTCATAGTTTTTGTTTCACCACGTTTTGACCATCATTTCAAAGGATTCCAAAAACAACAAAAAATGTGTAGAAAGTCATTTAAACTGACTTTAAAATTCTTATATATTGATTAAAAGTTTTGGAAGCTATAGCAAATAATTTTAAAAATAGAGATTAAAACAACATTAACAAAATTAGTTATAGCTTTATAACAAAATGATACTATAATAAATATTTAACTTCTAAAATCCTAATTTGTAAAAAATAGAACAAAACAGAAAACAAATGATATATTTAAAAAGAAATTAAAAAATTAAAGTAAAAACAAAAAACAACTCCCAAGTAACATTGGGTAGTACAGCTATCTTTTTTTTTTTAATTTCTGATCAAATCTTTTTTTTTTTTTTTTACACAGGAATCACCACTTATTAAGGCCTGGAGGCCACTCGAGGGTAAGGGTTAATGGGTATACATTAGTCAATGTGATTATAGCGTAGTAAACATAAGTAGTATGAATTTTGTAAATTGGAGTACTTAGGGGGACAGTTCATCAAGAACTTGTTTACATTGGACTTGAAGACAATCAGATTGTAGTCAGCTGGAAAGCAGGCAATCGGATGAGAGTTCCACAGGCGTGCAGTTCTAAGAAAGAAGCTTTGTTCATGGAATCTATATTTAGGTCTAGGCACAGAAAAGGAGTGTGGAAAATTATTGATAGTGGTTTCGGCCAGATGAATGTGTTTTGTGAAAGTTTGGTGAGAGGGGATCATAGATTGAAGCTCAGATGAGCACTTGTCATGAAAATAACGATAAAGCAGAGATAGGCTCACAACGTCTCGTCTGTAGGAAAGAGGTTACAGGGCAGAGAAAAGGGAATCCCCCACTAAGGTACGAAGTCTATTTTGAACTCTGTCAAGGCAGGATAAGCTGTTTCTAGCAGCTCCTGCTCAGATGTGGCAACAGTACTCCATCGTTGGCTATACCTGGCTTTTACATAGGTAAAGAATTGCATCAGGAGTGAGATATCTACTGGAGCGGTAGAAGGATCCCACCATTTTTCCAGTGACCTTGATAATGGATTTGATATACGTGTTCCATTTCAGATCAGGAGTAAAGGTCAAGCCCAGAAGCTTGTCAAAACATGAAGCCTCCTCAACACGAGAGCCATTCATTTCAACCGATGCCAGATTAGCATCAGAGCGTAGATGATGTAAAGATAGAAGCTTGGTTTTAGATGCATTAAAAGTAACCAGCCACCTCTTTACCCATGGTACTACATGCTCAAGATCAGAGGAGAGACAATCGGAGAGAACTTGGTTGTTTACGGTCTTTGATGTGCTACCATAGATTGTAGTGTTGTCAGTATAAATGTCTATGAATGATGTAAGAATGTGATTTGGAAGATCATTAATGTAAATCAGGAAGAGAGTTGTGCCTAGGATGGACCCCTGAGGGACTCCAGCATTAATACTATGAGCTTCTGATTTCTACCCATCAACTACTACTCTTATGAACCTATCAGAGAGAAATGATTTAATAATGCAGAAGACTTTTCCAGCTATACCATAGCTGAAGATCTTGTGAAGTAAATCTTTATGCCATACCTTATAAAATGTCTTTGATATGTCAAGAGCAATTGCCCTAGAGAGGAATTCTCCATTGAGAGATTTGCTAATCCTATGAGATATAACTGTAAGCACATCTGTAGATCTAGCAGAACGGAAACCATATTGCACGTCACTTAGAAGGTTATTTTTGCTGAGATGGTTGACTACTTTTCTATTTAACACAGATTCCAGCAGCTTACTCATGATGCACAGCAGTCTGTACTGAGAGGGAGATGAGCGATCACCTGAATTCTTAAATACACGGCATACTGATGAGATTTTCCACTTTATTTACACTTAAGCAATACAGAAACTTTATGAAGAAAAGGGCTTGTCTGGAAGTCTTTTATTGTTTGCTGTCAGAGTTAAATGTTTGAATATATATTGGTGTGAGTGATCTAGATAGGAGGCAACATACTCCAACCAGATCAAACAGCAGATGTTTGTGGCTATTTTCAATCTTGTAATATATAATAATCAGTTGGTTTTATATTCTGTCAAGGCAGGGAAGGATACTCTGAGTAGCATCTCCCCACATGTGGCAACAGTACTCCATCTTAGGACGTATTTGACTCTTATACAGAAATAGAGGATTGGGTCAGGAGTGTGATACTTTTTGGAACAGCAGATTGATCCAACTATTTTCTTAAGTGATCCTAGCAATGAATTTGATATGTCTTTCATTTGATGTCTGATGTAAAGGTCATTCTTAGAAGCTTACTAAAACTGGGGATTTTTCAAGGAGAGCCATTCCCTTCAATTCAGACTAAGTGAGGATCCTAGCATTGATGGTGAAAGGAGAGAAACTTGGTTTTAGATACATTAAAAGTAAACAATCAGTTTTTTTTCCCACTGTAAGATGTGCTTCAGGTCAGAAGAAAGAGAATCAAAGATTTTGATCATTCATGTTCTTCAAATTTGTATCATCGGCATAGATGTCGACGAATGATCTAACAATGTGATTTGTGAGATCAATAATAAAGATCAGGAAGATGTGTTATGTATCTTTTAGTATTCCTATTACTAAAAACGTTTGTCTTTATTTATGTGTCTTAATAATGATGTGGGAAAAGTCAAGGGAAGAGTCAATAGGAATATTCTAAGAATCACAGATTTAAAACTTCTCTCACTTTACTTATTTAAGGAGACAAAATGTTGTTTTTGGAAACAATAGAATTCTAAAGAAATAGATTTATTTGTTTTTTGTTTTTATTTATTTTTTTTATCAATTTTTTTATTTTCCCTTGTCAGGCCGTGATGTGAAATGTCCGTATGCTGAAAAGGTGATTTACACCTTGAATGAAAAGGGCTACTTTGACCAGATTGAACGAGCCTACGATTATGCCTCGAAACTGCTGTTGAATTTATTAATGGATGAAAAAGGATTGATGGCACGTTTACGGTGAGTCATGCTATCTTTTAAACTTTCTTTTTTTCATCTGATAATTTTAAAGGTAAATAGATTCACTTTTGAATAAATGCCCTTTTTAAAAATTTATCAATATAAGTCGAATTTTGTCAGAATTTACCAGGATTGTCTGTGGAATTGGCAAATGACACAGAATCAGACTAATTTCATTGTGATATTTTGTTTCATTTACAAAACTTTGTCAGGAAAAAAAAATGTCTTAAAGTTTTGTAAATCAAAGGAAATATTGAAATAAAATAAATATGATTCTGTTTTAATTCTCTTCGTTCTAGAAAGTTTATCTTTTGAGAATTACCTTTATTCTTTGTTTTATTTGGATTTTTCGGACTATTCTTCCTGAGTGTTATTTTCACAACATTTCAGTCGATGTAACCTTCACCCTTCTTCAGGTGTATTTTGTTGAACTTGGTAATCTTTCTGTCAAACTCGGGAATTTACACATAATTTTGAACAGAACCCTTTATTTAATCCATGGGGGTAGCATGCTCTCGTTCCATCAGTCCTGACTGAATAGAAGTCCTAAGTAATTCGCAAGTGTATTTTGAGTGTCATTTGCACTGAGGATTGAATCTTCAACCTGCAGAAGAGTATAACTTTACAACTGAATTTTACCAAGTGCTACTCTACGGATCCTAGCAGAAGAATCCAAATAATACAAATAATCAATCCACATCTCCAAAATCCTGAAATCCTTATTCTTGTTTATTCATAGTAATTATATGCACAAATGTTTTCAGTAAAGAATATGTAGAGGTAATTTTGATCTCTTAATTAATCTTGTAATCTCACATTTTATACACCATTTTTAAGCCAAACTTTTAATGGGAATATGTGATAAACCTTATGGATGTCATTGTAGACTATGGAATTAGTCATGCAGAGTTCAAATCTAATTGGTTCTATTTGATTCAATTAGGCACTAATTCTATTGGGAAAAGATTAATTCATAAGCTTACCCAGTTGTGGTTAAAATATCAACTTGCGTTGAATTTATTATATACAATGAATAGTTTCCAATAAGCATTGTATTTTAGCATTAAATAACGCTTAAAAGTTGATATGACATAGGGCAGACGCACCAAAGCAAATTTACATTTTTAACATGTGTACATCCTCACATTGACCTCATTAGTTTTGAATCATTCATGTAAAACAAAAATGCCTCCAGCACTTTTGCAAAAAACTGTCATTCTAACATGCCCTCATTTTAAATGCCATTGTCTCCAATTATTTTGTGGGTAACCTTTTTGTCTATTTTTTGTAAATTCACTAACTTAATATCTTTTTTATTTTTCCATCAGGTCCATTAAACATTACTTCCTGTTGGACAAAGGAGATTTCATTGTACAGTTTATGGATATGACAGAAGAGGAGATGAAACAGCCTTATGAAAGTATCCTTCGGAACGGATTATCATTTTATTCTCAACTCTTTGAGAACTTCCCTGCTTTCCATTTTTTTATAAATTTAAAAAGAAAAAATTCTTTATTATAGAAAAAAATGTTTATTTTTTGTGCATCAAGTGACATGTTGATTATTCTCTAGTTTAAAATAGCATTTTTAAAGCTGTTCATGAATCTATGTAAGAGATTCTGTCCATATATTGATTGGTCCATTAGTTTGTCTTTATTTACTTGCCTCTCCACAAGGTCAGTATTAGAAATAAGTTTTTTTTAATGTGAGTGAAAATTTAGTTTCCCCAAAAGAAGCACTCTAGATTGGGACAATATTAAAAAATTGCCTCTTTCTAGCAGTATTGTAATTTTAACTCATTTTAAATTTTATTGAAGAATATGATAGGAGTTGTCTACCTTAAGTTTAAAAAATGTGAAAATAAATACAAATCAAAAAAATAAAATGACTTTATTCATGGCAATGCTGTGGGTAAGTTCATCCCTGGCAATGCTGAATGGGTAGGTTATAAAGCAATCCAAGGGAGAAACTAATTCAATGTTTAAACACTTTAAAACTCATCATTATGCATACTGTCACTGTATATACAGGGATAATGTTGCATATACAGCAGTGTTTAGTTTCCAACTTTCCTTACAAAAATGCCATTTGTTTGTTTGACAGTAATCCCATGTCTAACCTTAAATGTAACTCCTGGGTCTGATGACTCTATCAATACCTTACTGTATTCAGCAATTCATGAATAGTCAAATGTAGCATTATATTGGCTTGCCGTCATCAAAATTTTGTCCATTGATATATATTGACATGTACATGCATAAATATATCTACGTACATATGTGTGTTGTTTAGAAACGGAAGCAAAAGCAGCAGCATCATCATATGAATCCAAAGATTCTATTCTTGGCATTGGTTTTTCTGGATATTCTTCAGAATTATTCTACTATTATTATTATTATACAAGTACTTATGTGAAGTCAACATCCTATGTGAAAGTGATTTTTGTGGAAGGAATTGGATTTGAACTTGTGACACCCAGGTTGTCAGTTTGTGTTGTTAATCACTGAAGCACTGTCACCACCTAAAAGCAGCATCGGCTGTATATGATGGTGTAAAAGTACTAGCACTAGTCGCAAGTATGTGTGACATTAATATGTATATTAGTTTTTATATATTTTTTGATAAGTCACTGCTTATCAAGGCCAAAAGACCACTTAAGGATAATGATCAATGAGTTTGAGGTGGGTGTTGAGATAATACCATGAGGATTAGTAACGATGATTGAAACTGGGCAGAATTTGATCATTTAAGAGGATGACTCAAGAATTTAATAATGCTGGCCTTGAAAACGACCATGGGAAGCAGCTCTGTGGTATTGTGTTCCACAAATGGATAGTTCTTGGAAAGAAACTTTGATCATGGAAGTATTGTTTAGTTTTAGGTACACAGGAAAGAAAATTAATTACAGTGGCTGGAGAAAGATGAGTTTTTTGGTTGTGAATGCTCTAAAGAGGGAATACCATAGATTGGATCTCGATCAATTACCTAACATGAAAATAATGATAGAAAAAAAAACTTTTTTGAAAAGAGATTGTAAGAAAAAGAAGAGAATGTCCACCACTGAATTTCGAAATTGGCTTTGTATTCTGTCAAGGCAGGAAAAGATACTCTGAGTAGCACCTCCCCACATGTGGCAACAGTACTCCATCTTAGGACGTATTTGACTCTCATACAGATATAGAGTATTGGGTCAGGAGTGCAATACTTTCTGGAACAGTAGATTAATCCAACCATTTTTTTCAGCGATCCTAGCAATGAATTTGATATGTCTTTCATTTGATGTCTGACGTGAAGGTCATTCTTAGAAGCTTACCAAAACTGGGTTTTTTTTTCAAGGGGAGACATTCACTTCAATTTGGGCAAAGTGAGAATCCTAGCATTGGTGGTGAAAGGAGAGAAACTTAGTTTTAGATACATTAAAAGTAAACAGTCAGTGTTTCCCACTGTAAGATGTGCTTCAGGTCAGAAGAAAGAGAATCAAACATTTTAATTATTCATGTTCTTCAAAGTTGTATCATCGGCATAGATGTTGACGAATGATCTAACAATGTGATTTGTGAGATCAATAATAAAGATCAGGAAGAGGATTGGACCCAAATGGGATCCTTAAAGCAGATTGGCCTTGTTGCCTATCAGTGACTAATTTGATAAATATATCATATATATATATATATATATATATATATATATATATATATATATATATGAGAAAAATGATTTGTGGTTGAGAGGACATTTCCAGGTATTCTGTAGCTAGCAAACTTGTAAATTAAACTATTATGCCAAACTATCAAAAATCTTTGATATGTGGAGTGCTATTGCTCTAGAAACAAAGCCCTCATCAACAGAGTCACTTATCCTGTGATATTACAGTCAGCACATCAGCTGTTAATCTTGTAGGCTGAAATCTATATTGTTTATCACTGAATATGCTGTTTTTGCTGAGACTGGTTGATTGTATATAAATACTAGCAGTATACCCGTCTTGGCATGATAAAAATAATTCTTCAAACAATGGTTTTACATCATTTTTATGTTTTTTATGAAAATTAAGATCAAGGTATAAAACTACTATTTAATGAAAATCTGAAATATTTGAATTTTTAAATGGGAGTTTTCTTTTTAAGGTGGGAAAAATCAAGCTCCAAAGGGGTGTTTTTGGTTGGATTGTCTTGGTGTAGGGTTTTTCTTTCCTGACAAAAGATTGAGTGTTGTATCAAAACAGATGCTACACTTTGTTCTTAACTAAAAGACCAAATCTGTCTGTTATTTTTACGTTTTGCAATAGCATTTTCATCAATAGGAACATGGGTTGAACAAACGCTTAATACTTGCCTTCGGGACAAGATCAAAGTGTAGTATCTGTTCTTCAGATGCTGCACTTTCATTTCTTGTTCTCTTTCGGTGGAGGATCAGTCCTTCACGACTGAGACAATTTTTATTTTTGTACCTTTTCTCCACGTTAAAAAACGACCCTGGTGTCTAACTCTGTCCCGTGGGGAGGCATAGTAAATAGGTACTTGTTTTTAAGATACATCCATTCAATTTGTGAATTTAGAAAAAAATGAAAATCCTATTACGAACTTAAACATAATGGAGTGATGATCTGACTGAGAGACAGAAACAGGATCTTACAAAGATGTATGCTTTATCTAAAAATGCTTTTACGAACTTTGTAATCTTAAAGATATTAATTCTTGTTTCTTAGCAAATGATCTTTTCAAAGGTTCTTCTGTATAAGACCATCTTTTTTTTTTTTTTGGAAGATTTGTTGCAGAAAGGTCTGCATCACGAGTTAAAACTTTTTGCTTTCTTGTTTACCTTAATTGAACATGGATTTGAACAAACGTCATATGCAAAATAATCCCCAAAGAATCGCAACTTTAAGGTTGATTAAATTGAATAAAAATGCACAATATTTCAGAAGAAACGAAAATCAGCGAAGAATAACTTGCATAAATAAATGATTCAACAAACAACAATGTTTATTTATGTAAATATGTGAAATGTAGGCATTTATATTTCAAATTCATTGAGTAGATAAAGTAGAAAAGAGTTCAATGTTTTCTCAGTGGATTTATAGTTATTTCATACATTTTTCTTTTTTTTTTTTACTGGGGACGGGGAGCACCACTTATTAAGACCTAGAGACCACTTAAGGTTAAAGTTACTGAGTGCTAGGTAGATGATGAGACAACACTATGGTGATCAGTAATGGTGGAACTTGGGTAGGGTTTAATTGTTTAAGAGGACAGCTCAACAAGAGCTTGTTTACATTAGACTTGAAAATGACCATATTATTGTTAGGTAGGAAGCAGCTCCACAGACTTCCGGTTCTAAGAAAAGAAACCTTATTCATGGAATTTTTGTTTAATTTTAGGCACAGATAGAGAATAAGAGAAATTGTTGACAGTTGTTGTAGCTAAACGAGTATTTATTGCGAATGCTTTACTGGGGTTTGTAAGATAATATGTTTGTGATCTGATAGGAACGAATGTGTCAATTTTAGTCAGAATAAAAGAATTTATCTCTTTCAATAATGAAACTCCCACCTTAATACTATAAGCGTAACAACACCTGCCATCAATACGCTCACATTTAAGAAAAAGTTGTTATAACAACAAGAGTGATATATACATTTGTTACACATGTAGGTATAGAACTGGATATATAAAAACTCCATTGTTTTCATACAATGCACAAGTAGTTAAAAGTAGAGATATCACAATGCAAAATGTTTCATGTTAAAAGCACATTAACATCTGATGTTAAAACTATTTTTCCAGCATAGATGTTAAAAGTTTAAATTAAAAAAACATATTTTAATGTGTATATATATTTTTTCATTGTGTGTGTGTGAGAGATTATAATTGCTTCATCTTCCTAGGTGAAAGCCCTTCTATCATATGCATTTTTTACACCCATAAGTTATAATGCGATTAGGATCAGCTGAAGAACTTCATTCCTTAAAGACCATATGATAGATTTTATTTGAAAGCGTCTATGAGTCAACCTTCTTCAGATGTATCCTTTTGAAGTTGGAAATCTATATGTAATTTAGTATGTGAATGATTTATCCTGCAGGGATAATTTTTTTTTTTTTTTTTTTTTTGTACACAGGTATCACCCCATTATCAAGACCAAGAGGCCACTCGAGGATAAGGGTTAAAGAGTGTACAGTAGAAATTGAACAATATAGTAATCAATTCGGTAAATTTGTTAACTTATATAGAATGTCTCATCAAGAACTTGTTTACGTTAGAGTTGAAGACAACCATATTGTAGTCAGCAGGAAAACGGAAGACAATTCTACAGGCGTGCAGTTCTAAGAAAGAAGCTTTGTTCATGGAATCTACGTTTAGGTTTAGGCACAGATAAACAGTGGGGGGAATTATTGATAGTGTTTTCAGCTAAACGAGTGTTTCTTGTGAAAGTTTGGAGAGGGGGGACCATAGACTGAAACTTAGTTGAACACTTTCCATGAAAATAATGATAAAGCAGAGACAAACTCGCAACATCTCTTCTGTGAGAAAGAGGTTGCAGGGAAGAGAAAAGGACATTTTCTATGAGGCTACGAAATCTATTTTGAACTCTTATCAAGGCAGAACAAGTCCTTTCTAGCAGCTCTTGCCCAGATGTGGCAACAGTATTCCATCCTTGGACGTACCTGGCTCTTATATAGATAAAGAATTGCATCAGCAGTTAGATATCTACTGGATCGATAGAAAGATCCGACCATTTTTCCAGTGGCCTTGGCAACAGATTTGATGTACGTGTTCCATTTAAGATCAGGAGTAATAGTCAAGCTCAGAAGCTTGTCAAAACTTGAGGCCTCCTGAAGACGAGAACCATTCATTTCAATTGATGCCAGATGTGGATCAGAATGTTGATGATGTAAAGAGAGAAGCTTGGTTTTAGATGCATTAAAAGTAACTAACCACTCCTTTCCCCTTGTACTACGTGCTCAAGATCAGAGGAGAGAGAATCGGAGAGAACTTGGTCGTTTACTGTCTTAGATGTGCTACCATAGATAGTAGTGTCATCAGCATAAATGTCTACAAATGACGTAAGGATGTGATTTGGAAGATCATTAATGTAGATCAGGAAAAGAGTTGGGCCCAGGATGGACCCCTGAGGGACTCCAGCATTAATACTGTGAGCTTCTGATTTTTGCCCCTCAACTACTACTCTTATGAACCTATCAGAAAGAAATGATTTAATAATTGAGAAGACATTTCCAGCTATACCATAGCTAGAGATCTTGTGAAGTAAACCTTTATGCCATACCCTATCAAAGGTCTTTGATATGTCAAGAGCAATTGCCCCAGAAAGGTTGCCTCCGTCGAGAGATTTGCTAATCCTATGAGATATAACTGTAAGCACATCTGCTATAGATCTAGCAGAACAGAAACCATATTGAGTGTCACTAAGAAGGTTATTTTTGTTGAGATGGTTGATTACTTCTGTATTTAACACAGATTCCAGCAACTTACTCATGACGCACAGGAGACTTATTGGCCTGTACTGAGAGGGGGATGAGCGATCACCTGAATTCTTAAATACAGGGCATACTGATGAAATTTTCCAGGGTGATGGGAAGCTATTCTCCTTAAGACAGCGTTTAAACTGTTTTGTAAGTATGGGCGCTAGTTCTGGTTGAAGTTTTTTGAGTACTATAATTGGAATACCGTCAGGGCCTATTGCTTTACTGGAATCAAGGTTTTTGATTAGCTTGGCAACATCACGTACAAATATATGTATATCACATAGCGTGTTTGATACAGGAAGAAATATTGGAGGTTGGCAGCCTTGGTCGCAAAGGGTAGAATTAGCTGCAAAGTTCTTGGCAAAGAGTTGGCTTTGGCTGATGCTGACGAGATTTGTTCTCGCTCCGTCAATTCAAAATTCTGTATCGGTTTCCAAGTTCGAAAAGATGCATCCGAAGAAAGTCTGAGGTTACATCAGCTGTCATATTGTGAAAATAACAAGATGAGAATAGCATTTGAATAATCCAATTTTTACTGTTTTATTTGATGATTTGTTGTGTTCCTTAACTCGGCCTCAGGCATTGGTACGAGACGAATGGAGACGTTATTGGAATTGGCACTTCGCACCAGCACTGCAAATGCAGACCCTTTCAAAGATGATTTAAGGTGAGTTTATCATTTCTCGTTTATTGAATTTAAAATTCAATGGGACATTCTTTCAGATCCCCACACTGTTTGCAGTGACAAATTGAATTTAATAGTCGGTGCTTAACTGTCTGATTAGTTAACCTACAAATAAATGAACTGAAAAGAACTAGAAAGCTAATTTGTAAGAATTTTGGGATGTTCCATTATGCTAAGATGTTCAAGTTCATTCTTTGAGTTCTGATTAGCTGCTAGTTGATGATTGGGTATTTTTTTCTGTAAATATTGCTTCGTTCAAGCAAGAATTTTCCTATCAGAGTATTGGAACCTTTTTATGTAGGTAAGTGTCAATTTAATTCTTACTCTTTCTTTCTTTTTTTTTATTTAAAAAAATTTTTTTTTTTTACAAAGGAGTCACCATTTATGAAGGCTCAGAAGCCACTCGAGGATAAGTGTTAATGGGTATACATTAGTTATATGATTATAGCATAGTAATTATAAATAGTGGAGATTTTGTAAATTGGATTACTTAGAGGGACGGTTCATCGAGAACTTGTTTACATTGGACCTGAAGACAATCAAATTGCAGTCAGCTGGAAAGCAGGCAAACGGAAGAGAGTTCCACAGGCGTGCAGTCCTAAGAAAGAAGCTTTGTTCATGGAATCTACGTTTAGGTTTAGGCACAGATAAAGAGTGTGGGAAATTATTGATAGTGGTTTTGGCTAGACGAGTGATTTTGTGAAAGTTTGAAAGTTTGGGACCATAGATTGAAGCTCAGACAAGCACTTGCCATGAAAATAACAATAAAGCAGAGACAGGCTTGCAACGTCTCTTCTGTGGGAAAGAGGTTGCAGGGACGAGAAAAGGGCTTCACTAAGCTACAAAGTTTATTTTGAACTCTGTCAAGGCAGGATAAGCTGCTTCTAGCAGCTCCTGGCCAGATGTGGCAACAATACTCCATTGTTTTTTGAAAATTGCAATCTCTTCTTTTATTGACAAAGAATACATGCATTTAAACTATGATATTTAAAAGTATACCATATTATATTACTATATTACATAAAACATAAATATTACAATGACAAATTGGTATTGTTTGAAAACTCAGTCTCTCGAATAATATTAAAAAATTGGCTAAAAACATTCATTCTTTCACCGTAACTGGACCGTTTTTTACAAGGAGGGGTCACTTTTTGTTGACATTTTTGCAAAGTCCTACGCCTTGCAAGGACTAAGATTAATTTGAATCGTGGTAATGTTGTATGTTACAGTGGGCGAGGCAACTAAACTGTTTGCTTTTTTGTCACTTCCTTTTCCTCTTAGCATTACAGGTTCGAGCCTGCTTGCCTGCTACTTTTTTTTTTCACTTGCACGGGTATTCGCTGCTATTTACATATTTTTTTAGGTGGTTCGTTAATATTTTTTTGTTTGAAACATTTTTTTTAGGGCTTCGTTGATCAATACCTTTACCATAAAACCTCTCTATATCTGGGAAACCTCGGGTACCCCTGCTAATTATTGATAAGAATGGAAATCCTGTAAATCAGGGGGAAATAACTCAGTCTGTCATTTAATCAAGTAATGAATAACTAGATTGGCATAGTACAAAAACTGATTTTTATTTTTAATTAAAATTCTACTCAATAAATTTTCCTAATATTTATTGCATGATATGTCAATATATAAAAAGAGTTTTTATTTGGAAGGCAATTTCCACATGTGCCCCATACTGTAGAAGCACCAACCATTTTCATTAAGGTTGAAATAATATGCATTTATTTTCTGTTATTCTTGCATTTTTTGTTTAGATGTTGATGGAAGAATGAATAAATCTTTCTCTATTCTTCTCTCTTTAATTCTATAAATGTTTTCGCGTTGTCAGGATCCAATTCCAAAAGACTGATCTTATCTCTCAACTTTATGACATTCTTAAAGGTAAGATGAATTTTATCCAATTGATTTCTTCACTTTTCATTTTCAACTCTTGTTAATTCCTTCTATTGCTGCAGTTTTCATATCCTCTCCTTCAACTTTCTTCATTGCAAATCGTCTTTTTTGTTCTGGTCTTTAATAATTTGACCTGATGTTGATACGTTGTACATTAGCATCTATATTTGTGACTTTAATTGATGGCAAAGGTAAATGCATGGATATTTTAAATATACCTCGAATGTTGAAGTTTAAATTTAAGAGAGATTATTGAGATTTCATGTAGAAATATTGGAAATAGTTACGATGAAAAATACACTGTTTTACTGTCTCAAACGATGCTGCTGCTGATTGTTGTTGTTGAGCATCATTCATTCATTTCAAATGAATCAGATGATTATTGTTGGCATACATATTTTTGTCGATATCTTTTTTAGATAAAATTCTTTCTAAAAGACATCAGGTTCTTAGAGGAGCGATCGCATGAAAATTGCCAACGTATCCCTTAGTGAAATAATGAAAGCGTTTCTGTTGAAGGAACTAAATTTAAATTTCACACACTTGAGTTGTCAGTCCGTGTCATGTACCACTTTATCTTCTCCTCCTTGCTTCTGCTAAATAAAATTGTTTGTTATCTAATCAAAACCCCTCTTGCTATGGTGACTGAGTAGATGGAACAACTATTTAAGAATTAACCTATTTTTTGCAAACAAACAAGCGACGTCCACAGAATTTTAAGTGCTTGTACAGAATTTCCTCAATATTCAAAACTAAAATTAAAGAAAAATCTGATGTACATACTAGTGACAAAAAATATTGTATTCCAAAAATCATATAAATTGATAGAGTAGTTTTATTTTTAAATAAGAATATCAAATTTTTTTGCTATCTTTTTAAAATTTTTTTTTTTTATTCAATTTTCATCCAAAACAAGGCACAGTGCCACTTCGAAGTAGGGGGCTACTATCGGGGACATTATGAAGAGAGATGAGTAGAAAGATGTTTGTTAACATTACACTTGAACTTCTGCATATCAGTACAGTTGGGAAAGCAGAATCCCGGAAGGGAGTTCCAAAGACTTGCAGTTCTGGGGAAGAAACTATTGGAGTAAAAGGCCCTCTTACACCTAGGGATCTCTACTGTAAAGTGGTGGGACTTAGTTGCTTGTCGGGTTTGTCGGGTGTAGTCACATCGAAGAGGTACTGAGGAGTGATTGTCTTGCAACGCCATTTTTAAAATACCCAAGAAACGAGAGATAACTCAAAATAATTCAATCTCACAAGATTTTTACTGTAATGCCTACAAATTACCATTAATCACTTAAAAATGACTTTCTTTATGAAAATAAAACTACTTTATCAGTTTACATAATTTTTGGAATATGATATTTTTTTATTACGAGTATGTGCATTATACAGATTTTCTTTATTTTTGTTTTTTGATATAAGTGAATTTCTGAAAAATCATCTTTTTTTTTTAATATATAAATAAATACATGATAAAGACCTATTGAAATTTCCAAATATTTAATGAGAAAACAATTACTGATTCAATGAGTTATGGGTGATCGTCTATAGAAAAGAACATTAATTTATGTCGTTCAGCTGATCAGAATTGTTATTGCGGACATTTTCTCTCCTTTTTTTGTTCACTTTTGCTTGTTATTTCTTCTTTTCACTTTTCCTATTTTTTATTTTGTAGCGAAGCATGGCAGCCCAGCAGAATTCAATCTGTCTGGTTTAGAGGCTTTCTCCTTTGACTACAGTGTCAAATGGCCCCTTACATTAGTTCTCAATCGAAAGGTAAGTGGCTTTAAAAAGAAAAATTTGTCATAGGCAACATATATATATACATATATATATGAGTATAAAGATTATTAATTGTAAATTATGAATCAGTTTCAAAAGAATGAACAAACAAAATCAAATTGAGTGTACGATCGTTTCCGAAATGATATTCATTTTATTAAAATTGACAATAAACATTGGCAATAATTGACAAAGAATGTTTTTTTAATATAGTCTATTCATCAGCAAAAAAATGTAAATGATGAAAATAGAAAATTAGGAGGAATAAAAAAAGAGAAGGAAGAAAATTCTTTAAATATCTTATTGAGTTGCACGCGAAAATTTGTTTTAAAGTTCGTCAGTACATATGTGGGCATGTTTTTGTATTTTGGCTACAAATGGTTGAAATAATTATTTACTGTTTATTTTTAAATTTAAAATGCTGGATAAATAAAAATAGTTTAACTGTCTCATTTATGGATGCTAATTTTAAAATGCAAGGGAGAAAATGTTATTTAAAAAAAAAACTTTTAATGATCTATATATATATGTATATATGTATATGTATATATATATATATATATATATATATATTTGAAGATTATAAAAATAACATTTTGGAGTTAAAGTCAATTTAGTATTATGTAGTAATAGGGGAAAAAAGTTCTCATTTTGAGAAAAACAAAAAAATGATACAAAAAAATACAAAAGAAAATACAAAAAAAATACATGGTGTCATTCCATAAGATTCCATTTTGTGAAAATCATGTTTTTATAGCATATTTTTTAAGATTACATGTGTTGTACTAAATACATTTTAAGTCGAAATGGTTTTTCAAACAGCAACATAAAATTATTTTTATCATCTATATACAACTTTTATTGCATTGTATTTACCCTTTCAAACTTATTAAGAGAAAAAGACCTTAATTAAGTGTGTGGGTACTTATGGGGCATGTGTCTTTTGGAGTGATTGTATGACAATATACGTTAACCCGTGGTGGGTTAACTTGATCAAGAAATGTCCTGGAGCCGGCAATCAATATGCTAATATACATTTGCCAGCAATTTATCAATTTATTTATTCCAATAAAAGCCAATTAAATAATAAAGGTGTTACCTGGTCGTCATTGGGACTTTCCTGCTTCACCAGTGTTACAAATGATCGCTATGGAGAGCCACTTGCTTCATCATGCAAATGACTCCAGGCCCCGTCAGTTTTAACAAACTGTTTTCCAAAAACAATAAAACATACCTTAGTCTGTTAGACTTCTTCTTCTTTGTTGTCCATCTCTGGTCATAACGGCAACAGCTTCTTTAGGGGGAAGGAAAGAGATTCTTGGTTTTTCAACCAGCTCCCTTCTATAATTCTTTTGAAAATTAAATGTAGACATACCTCTTTTGTTGGGCTGTCTACAACTTCTTAGTATTGGTTTTCTGGCTGAAATGGCTGCTGGCACAAACGGGCTCGGTGGTGGACCCGCAACACAGTTTATTTGAAATAAAAGAATCTTAACTTTTTGTTTTACAAAAAATTACAATATGTTACAAATAAAAAAATGATGACAATGAAACTTTTAACAGACTTAGCTACCCTTAACTAGCTCATTGTGTTGGGGAAAGATGGGGTGCCTCCTCCTCCTTTTCAGAGAGACAAAATTATATGTGTTCATCCCATGCTAGTCAGTTGAAAATAGGGAGAGAGCTGTAAGAATGGGATTATGGGATATCTATTTCCTAACTCTTATGTGACAGGCTTCATCATACAGTAAGAATATTCATGTTACTATGCTGAAAGTGGCAACTAAACAAATAGTGCCACAATTGTGTAAATTTAGTGATGGAATCTAAGTATTCATATATGGTACAAAACTTCATCCATAGGTGTGGCACCAGTTGAGGAGCTTTGAGTCACCCCTTAGTTACCACTACTCCCAGGTGAATGGTTTTCCTCTTGGGGAGGCTCCATGTTTTGACAAACTTCTAGGTGTGATCTTTACTCCTGATCTGAGATGGAACACATACATCAAATCTGTTGCCAAAGCTGCTGGAAAAATAGTGGGATCATTCTACTGCTCCAGTAGATATCTCACTGCTGATGCAATTCTCTATCTGTATAAGAGCCAAATACGTCTAAGGATGGAGTACTGTTACCACATCTGGGCAGGAGCTGCTAGAAGCAGAATTCAAAATGAACTTTGTGGCTTAGTGGGGGATGCCATTTTCTCTTTCCTGCCATGTTTTTCCCCACAAAAGAGATGCTGCGAGCCTGTCTCTGCTTCATCATTATTTTTATGGCAAATGCTTGTCTGAGCTCCAATCTATGCCCCCCCCCCTGGTCTGACTTTGATGAAAATCACTCATCTATCTGAAACCATGATCAATAATTTCCCCCACTGTGCCTAAACCTAAATGTAGATTATATGAACAAAAGTTCTTTCTTAGAATTGTACACCTATGGGACTTTGTTCCATTTTCCTGCTTCCCAACTGATTACAATATGGTAATTTTCAAGTCCAACATGAACAAGTTCTTGATGAACCATCTCCTTAAGAAATCCAATTTACCAAATTTCCACTACTAACGATGACTACAATATTTTCCCATTGACTACCATACACTCATTAACCCTTATCTTCGAGTGGCCTCTGAAAAAAAAAGTCCACTTTGATTTGAGAATGATAGTGCCGGTCAGGGCTCTGACTACAGGTGTAACAGAAACTATCATTTACAACCTATTGGTTTATGATATGTATATATAAAATAAATTAATATACAAACCAATTGTATACAAAACATGTTCAGTTTTAACATAAAATGACCCAACAAAAGTTGGTTGTAAAACTTAATGAGTTCGTTAAATTTTAAAATAAGTATTTTGTTTTTACTTTTTTATTATATTTCATTTTGAGCCACCACAAACTGAATGAAAAAAAAAATATAAACTCTGCACACAAATTATAAATACTCACTTCTAAAGAATATGTCTCAGCCACAGGAATGGATGGAAACCCTATTTAATATTACATTTGGTAGATATTTCCAAATGCACTTGTGATTTTAATTTATTTTCTTTGAAAATCGATCACTCTGATAAAGTCCCTCTAAATAAGGAGGAAACATTGTTAAACTCATTACTGTTTTAGGCTTTCCTTATTCCCATAACCTTGAAATATAAATTCTATTTTTATCATTTGCTATTGTGCATCTTATGTAAGACTGACATAATGACCAACCAACAATGCTTTTTAAGACTGTAATGATCTAAAATGAGAAGCTTTCCTTTTAATAATCTTGAATCATTATCAAAATAATTGTGTTTTGTTTCTCTTCTGTTTTCAGACGTTAATGCTCTACCAGTTATTGTTCAGACAACTCTTCTATTGTAAACATGTCGAAAGGCAGTTGTGCAAGTAAGTTTCTTCCTTCACATGTTTTCTACTGCAGATTTGCTCAGCCATTTTCAGCCAATTCTTGAATTCTCTGAGTGGTTTTGTCTGTCTGTCTCTCATGCTTCAGTTTAAAGTGGCATTTTCAGTGCAAGTCCAGAGCTAATTAAAAACAAAAATTCAGAAAAATCTTTGATATATGTATCTGTCACAAAACAAACATATCATCTTCCAAAAATCATGTAAATTGATCAAGTAGTTTTTTTTATATAGAATATCTTTTTTTACAATTTTTAGTGATTTTAATAGTAAATCGTAGCCATTACAAAGTTGATTTTTATCTCGGTAGTTTGAATCGAGTTGTTTCCCTTTATAATATCCCTTAATATATTAAATATGGCAGATCAAGACACATTATCACTTATTCATAAAATTTGATTTTTTTTAGTTAAAAAAACTTACTTGATCAATTTATGTGATTATTGGAATATGACACTTTCGTTTCCTGATGGGTACATGTATCAAAGATTTTGCTTTATTTTTATTTTTTTTTTTTAAATTGGGTTGAACTCTGAACTTGAATCAAATTTTCAACTTTAAATGCACAAATTGAATGACTGTATCTTATTTTGGATGTATTTAAGCATCTCTATAAGAGGTCTTGTCAGTCATGTTTAAATTTGACCAAGCAATTTTTGAAAGCAATTCTGTTTGTAGGTTTGTCAGTCACACTTAAGTTTGAAATAACATTTTCATTGCTAAGCATGCAAATTCAATGGATATATTTAAAGAATATCCGTTCTTGTTTTTTTCTGAAAGAAACTGATGCTAAAAAATGTTTTGAATTGTAAATTTATTCACTTACTTATTTGTAGTTGAGAATTAAGATTTATACGATATGAAAAATACAATTGCAAATTACGTGGGACTTTTACCAGGTCATGGCTGATGGAACGAGAGCATGCTACTTCTGTAGATTAAAATAAAGGGTTCTGTTCGAAATGTTGTTCAAATTTCTGAGTTCAACAAAAAGATTTTGGAGTTTGGCAGGATACATCTGAAGAAGATCGGACGTTACATTGGCCGACACATGCAAATAACACTGAAGACTGAAGAAATTTGTCGGAATTATCCAAGATTTATTTTATCAATGTTCTGTTTTGGCATGAAAAAATAAAATGGCTAAAATAAAAAAAAAATAGTAAAAAAAAAAACTAAAGTATTAAAAAAACAAAACACCAACAAGGAAAACATAAAATAATCAAAAAGGGCTAAAATAGCTAAATAGAAAACAAACAGCTAAAAATGGCTAAAACAAAATGACTAACGCATTATAAAGCAAACTAGTTAAAGCATAAGAGAGCAATAGTTCTAATGTAAATCATTTTTAGAATTGATGTTAAATAGATGAATTTAGATGTTATCAATCTGATGAAATATTTGATAGAATAATAATAATATATTCATATTATATATTTAAAAACAAGTTTTTCATTGTTTCAAATGTGATTATTGTCTTTATATTTATAAAATAGAGATGATTTTTTTATCCTCTAGTAAAAAATATAGCAATACATAGATGCCATATAAAAATTCAATATGGTCACACTACCTGTCTATGCCTGATGGATATTTTCTGGATATTATCAGTCGATTTTATTCAATATTGTACATTCCTATAATATTTCTGAGGAGAGTCACTGTCATAAACAAGTTATATTTACAGGTGGTAGCAAGATACTTACTCAGTCATTATTTTCTATTCTTACTCTCTCAAATGAAACCGGGAACTTTAATACATTTGACACATTTTTCACAACCATGCTGCCTGTGTCTACTTTCTTATTCTGCACATTTAACATTTGCTCATCACGATTACGCTAAGTAAATACAAACACCTGCCATCAGAAACCATTATTAAGTTCCGGTCAATTTGCCTGACTGTTCACAATGGGTTATCGAGTTAAGAGAATTTCGAACAGCTAAAAAGGCCTACTAAGAACTAAACAACATGTTGTTAACAATAACTTCAAGTCTAACCAACACTGAAAAAAATATTTACTTTAAAACGCTTACTTCTGTCTCAATGAAGGAATCAAATATCATAACTGACATTTCCAACAAAAACAATTCTTTGTCATCTTTTTTCTTTTTATCGTCATTGTTATCATCATTTGGAATTTTCTGCAAACTTATTAAAATATGAAAAAAAATGAAACACTAATTAACATTATGTCATGGAAAGGAGCCGATAGTTGAGGACATCCATTTACTTTATTCTTACATTTCAGAGTTCCAAACATTACAAAAAAATAAACATCCTATTTCGGTCAGCAAAATTATTTCATATATGATACGCATTGCATATTTTTCTTAATACGTGTGCTATATTCATGTGCTTATCAGCTAACAAATGGTTACTTGGACAGAATACGGACTGTGGTAAAATAATATTATTTAGAAACCATCCTTAACATGGGAATGGTAGTACAAAAACGTGTCTACGTCGTAATCAGCAAATCAGGATTGCGTAGAACGAAGAATAAAGTGCTTCTTGCTTTACTCAAACTTGGAACAAAATATGGCGTTGGTCATGGCTATCTTTGGCTGACTGTTACCAAGGCAGCCAGTGCCCACCAGTCACTGCAAGTAAACGTCAATGGTTCAAGTAACTGTCTCAAAACAGCAGTAGTGCTCGCCAGCGCCATGAAGTGATAGTAATCATCTTAAAAGAGCACTGACTACCATTGATGACAAACGATTTGTCTACCACTGCCTGACCCTGTTGAGAAGTGACAGTAACCACTTGAAAAGAACACTAATCACCTGTTACTGCCAATCACCAACAGTGCCTGACAATTGAAGACAGGTGATTTCATTTTAGAGAAGTCGATTTGAAGCCAATACTGGTCATGATCGACTGTGACTGACAATGACTAATAGTTGCAGAGAAAGCAAGTACCCATTAGGTGCAGCAAGTAATTCCCTAAAAATGCAACTAAACATTGGTGACCACCAGTGCTTGCTATTGAGGACAATTTTATTTTAGAGCAATCCAATGGAGGCTGATACTGGCCATGGCTATCAGTGACTTACAGTGAACACTGATCACCAACAGTGACAGCGGTAAAGGTAGTCAGTGTCCACCAGTAGACTCAAATCACGGTTGGATTGACTTCAGTTAATTTCAATCGCGTCATGGAGACATCGGTTAAGATGTCAGATTTTCTTTCATTTTCTTTTCTGCCTTCGCAGCATGGGTTCGAGCCTGCCTGCCTAATACCACTTTTATTTTTTTTATTTTATTTTTTTTTTTTTGCTCAACACACACCTCCAAACACCCGGGCAATGCTGGACATCCAGCCTAGTAAATAATAAAAAACAAATGTATTTGCAAAAAAAAAAAAAAAATCAAATTTATTTATTATTGAAAATTTGATGAAAAAAACAAATGGCTCTATTTTAGATTTATCATTCTGCTATTTTGGAAAATTGAGCACTTTCACTCTAAACTTTTTGGTTCTCATTCATAATTCCCCCATAAACAAAAAGAAAAAGATCTGGATGATGATTTCACCCATGGTGAAATGAAGTCATATTTCAAAAATCATATTAATTGATCAAGTAGTTTTATTTTTAACTAAGAAAATCAAATTTTATATGTAAGTAAAAAGGACTGTCTTGCATCTCCATTTTGAAGAAATAAAGACTGATAACTCGACAAATCAAACTTGCAAGATAAATTTTGTAATGCATATGATTTTGTATTAATCTCTTAAAATTGCTTAAAAATTATTTTCTTAGTTAAAAAAAAAAAACTACTTGATCAATTTACATTATTTTTGGAATATGATATTTTTGTTCAGTCATGGGTACGTACATCATTAAGATTTTTCTGTATTTTTTATTTTTTAATATAGGGTGACCTCTAGACAACCACCACTTTTTTAGTTGTAAAAATTCAGTTTACTTTTTGAATAAAAATATATATAAAAAATATATTTCCTTTCTGATTCTCTTCAATGTCTTCATTGGTCCTGGATATGACCTTAAACTATATCCAGTGGTGAGGCCCCAGCTTGCGTGCTTTGGGGAGTGTGGAGCCACCCTTTAATTACCATTGCTCCCAGGTCCACTCTGACCCGCAGTGGTAGTACCTGTTAGGGTCCCAACTATGGGTTAAATAGAAACCGACGTGAAAACAAATATATTCTATTAAAAAAATTTCTTCAAAATCTTTGGATTCGGCATTAAATAACCCAAAAAGGGTTGATATGCCGTAAAACAAAAACAACCAACCAATCAACGTCTTCATTTCCAAAATGTATCAATCTTGAAGTAAACTCTATCACAAAATTCCTTGTTAATTTGGAATGGAAAACCAACTTTTTGGAAAATAAGAAGAAATTAATTTCTTTCTTTTTAAGTCATTTTTTTCAAAAATATCTTCTTAGCATAAATTCATTTAACTATTTCTAATTCAAAATCATTTTTTTCTTTCTTTTTAAAGCTTATGGTTGCAAAATAAATCTGTAAAGTTCTTCCCAGCCAAAGGTTACTCGACAGCATTTGCTCTCCGACAGCGAATGTTGAATTTCATCCAAAATTTGGAATATTACATGATGATTGAAGTCATTGAGCCAAAGTGGCACATTTTCTTGAATCGAATGGAAACGGTAAGTTTCTTTTTATTTTTGCCTTGACAAACATATTGAAATATAGCTCATATATGTTCATTCCATTCAGCAGTTTCATTCCTCTCTATTAATCATTTCAACTGACAATGATTCATTTCATTATCCCCTTTCCTCGAGTGACTTTTTTGGCCTTGATGAATAGTGACTCATTAGTAAAAAAACAAAAATGCTCTCTTTGGCAATTTGGTTAAAAAAACAAAAACAATCAAAATGATTGGATCAGTTAGGTTTCAAGGACCCCACAAAATAAGTAAACAAAAAGGAAGCCTTTAGGTTGACACTGGTTGGCTTTTGACGCACAAATTATTCCTTTTTCAAAGAAAAAAATGTTTATATTTATTAGAATTACAATATATAAATCGTAGAGAATGAACTTATTTTAAAATAACAATTTAGGCTATGGACATGTTTATTAAAAAGTTTTGTAAATGAAAAATAAAATAATATATCTTTCCCCTTTTCTTAAAATAAATCATGCCTTACATTAAAAATCGATCTGGTGACTGAAAACCAAACAATTCAGGTTTTCTTACAAGTTTTTTTACACATACTATATGTGTGAAAAGTCAACCAGTGATGATGCAAAGGTATTCCTTTTGTTTTGCTTATATTTGTGGGTCCTTGAAATCTAATTGAACCAAATGATTTTATATAAAAATCTTTTTAAAATTTCTAAAATTTATAGTTTTTAACATCTTTAGGCCACACCTGGTATTTCCTGACAGTGAAGGACACACTGCCTTTCCTCGTGTACTCTAGCTTCAAACCTTGAACAGTATTAGTGTTTCCATTTTTTAATTTCTATAATTTTCAAGTTATAAATCAAGTAAAATAAAGTCATATTTTGTTTTTATGGATGTCTCCTGTGAATGCAAATCATACAATATGTATAATCGTGTGTGTATATATATATATATATATATATATATATATATATATATATATAGTTGCACAAAACTCCTGTTCAGGTCAACTTTGCACCTATTAGTTCGAACCAAGCGATCTGTTTAACATGCAGCAAAGTTTGCAAGTCTACTGCTGGTTTGAGGAGACGTGATTGTTCATAGGAATACCCTCTAACCTTCAGAGGAAGTCAACTCAATGGAGATTGCTCAATTTGTATGTCACATCTGCTTCAAGATGTGCAAATCTGCGGCGGGAGTACAGAGTCATCTGAGATGACATGAACGACAAGATTGGGAGAACTCAATGTGACAGCGATCATCTGGAAAGAGGCAGCAATCATTATATATATATGTGTGTGTGTGTGTATATATATATATATATATATATATATATATATAAAACATGAGGTTAGAAAGAACGACCACATGTGCATATTTTTAAATAAACAAAAAAAAATGTGCACATGGTCGTTCTTTCTAACCTCATGTTTTGAATTTCATTTTCTCTGTGCTTCTAAAAAGTGGATTACTTCTCTTTGCTATATATATATATATATATATATATATATACACTAGCAGGATCCGTTAACTGATGTTGCCCGTTGGAAGTATGCCCTCTCCCCCCTCCTCTCGAAGAAAAAGTAAAGTACAGTTGTTGTTTTTGCCCAACCCCTGACCTCCTCATGTTAAGAACAGCTTTTGAAATGGTCACTCGCAACATCCCCATGTTAAAAATGGCTTTTGGAATAGACACCCCATTTTGGTAGTGTCAAAATATTTGCCACAAATGATAATCGCTGTCAGAATCCCCATGCCAACAAAGAAATCGGAGGGTGGGGATGCAGTGTCAGTCGGATATAATTAAATTTGTTTTTCACCTGTGCATACTAATCTGGCAGCCAGTAATATAAAGTGCCTAATATAGGGCTTTATATTGTGAAAACTACTTGTATCTTTCAAATATAAATGAGATTTTCTTAATCAGCATAGTGAAAAACCTATAAAAGTCGTCATTTTAAAGGAAAGTGTGTAGGTAGATCTAAGGTAAAAATTTATCTTTATTGTTAAAAAAAAAACAAAAAAAACAATCGGTTTATAATCAAACATGCCCCCCTTCCTCGTAAAAACAATAAAGTACAGTTTTGGTTGTTGTTGTTGCTCAATCCTCAACTTCCTCATGGTAAGAATGGATTTTGGAATAGACACCCCCAACCTCCTCATATTAAGAATGGCTTTCGGAATGGACACCTCCCAACCTCCTCATATTAAGAATGACTTTTGGAATGGTCACCTGCAACATCCCCATATTAAGAACGGCTCCCGGAAAAGACACCCCATCCTGTGAGTGGGGATGAGGTTTGCCAGAATATTTGCTCCAAATTTAACCTTGATAATCGCTGTCAGGATCCCTATGAACAAAGACTCTGAACCAAAAGAAAAAAAGTTGTCATTTTTAAGAAAAGTGTGTCTATTATTTGTCTATAATCAAACACCTGCATGATATATTTGGGCGTCAACTTAATTCTAAGCAGTTAATGCAGAAAATAAAAAAATAAACAATGGTAACTGTAAGTAATAATTTTCTGTTTCAGGGTTATTTTGTGTGTTTGTTTTTTTTGTGGGGAGAGGGGATATCTGCGCAATGTTATTTTGCATAGGCATAGATATAGAAAAAAAATGTAAATAATAAAAAAAAATTATAAAGAAAACGTCCGTTATAAAACAAAGGGAAAATAAATAAACCAAAAAATTGGTTTAATATTCGTAAAACTAATGCTTTGTGTAGAGAGAGCGGCCATATTTGTAAAGGTGTAACGTGTTTGTTATTTGTAAGAAGGTGTTTAATTCGGAATAATAGATTTGTAAGCTCTCAGCCAATGAGAATTGCCGGAATTTCAAAAGGGAGAAAATATTTTTGAATCGGGAAGTGGAAAGATAATTGTATGTCTATAAGTGTATGATCCTGTTACAAAGAGTGCCAAGACAATATAGTTATGCGTATATTTCTTCCCAGTTTTCTGGGAGCGGTGGGAGGACTTTAAATTTAGAGGGAAAAATAGGAACTACTTCGTCTGAAGATGTTGCAATTGTGATGATGTTCCTAGGATGAAATGTAGGATTTTATTATAACGACTAAATGTATGTAAAATGTTGTTCTAAAGTTTCGTAAGATAGTGGCTAATATTCTAGACATAATAAATTTGTATGTGGCATGTGTTGTTGCAAACCTACAGTATTTTTATCCAGAGGGGAATTTCTGCAATCAAAATATTATATAGGAGATATATATAGCATGAACTCTCCTGTCGATACGGCACATGAGGTTCCGACAATCCATATTTTTAAATTCATATACATATATATACAGGATGGAACAATAAGTGTTGCCTTAAAGAAAACAACACTATACCTTTATTTTAAAACTTTTATTGAAAAAGTAATTTAGGTAACTTGATTATGTAGTAGAGCTGACATTTATTCAATGTAGCTGCCTTCAGCCTACATTCACTGCCTCCGGAACTGGGAGTATGCCTTTTCCACAAGCGCCGGTGGGAGTTTGGTGAATACTTGGCAGATGGCGTCAATGAGGCTGGTTTTGGTGTTGTGGAAGGTCATGTTGGTGAAGTTCTTGATGTATGACCAAACGAAGTAGTCCAGTGGGTTCAGGTTGGGGGAATGAGAGAAGGGTACAAAGGCGTAGCACTCCTTCTGAAACCAAGTCTGGGTCTCTTTGGACTTGTGGGCCAGCGCTGAGTCCTACTGCCACACCCAGAGTCTGCCAGCGGCTACCTGATTGTACTAGGGGATCACCACACTCTTCAGCACATCATGTACACTTTGGTGTTGACTTTCAAGCTGACCTTGTAGATGTGAGGTGGCATAATGTGGCCCTTACTTGAAACCACACCTAAGACAGTAACTGTGGTCAGAAACTTTGTTTTCATCACTCTGAGCATGTCCCTATTATTCATGGCAATCCAGTGATACATATTAAGGGCGCCGGCAGTGGTCCTGTTGTCATAACTTGGATTGGTAGAGAGCATGAGGTGTACAGTGGCGCATCTCCAATCTCGCTCGTTGAACATTGTGCCACTTTCAGAGATGGTAGAAGGCTTTAATTGCTCTTGAGATTTGTACACAACTGGCCAACTAGTAGATTGTCTGCAACCAAAAAAGAAAACCGGTTTTCATCAAACGGAAATGGAATCATATTGTCTTTTCTAGGGCGATAATTTTATCGTTCCACCCTGTATGTATGTATATATATATATATATATATATATATATATGCATTTTCATGGGGGCCCTATCACCAAAACCCTAGTGTAAAACTTATAAAAAATAGTTTCCAAGATGTAAATCCAATGAAAAAGTGCGCATTGAATTTATATTAGGTTATATCAATTCCATTTGTCTGAATAGATAAGCATCTTATAAAATCATAAATGAGAAAGAAAAATAAAAATCACCCAAAGTGATACGAATCATTACAAAAAAGAATTATGACCTCCCACGTTTACTGGTAAGTATTTCTTCTCTCCCCTTCCCTTTTATTTTTCTTTTTGCCTTATTTTTATGTTTCTCTTTTAATAACAAAGATTTCTATTAAAAGAATTATTGTTTACATTTTGATGTTGGATTTCTAAAGAAATTGCAACTGAAACATGTCTGCAGTTTATTGCAATTAAAAATGCAATAAGACCTTTTTTTTTTTTTTTTTTTTAAAATCATATTTAAAAATTTAACTTAATTGTTCAATTAAATCGATCAGAATGCATTTGGTTTATTTGTAAATGACAAGTCAGACATTTTTAATATTTTGTTAATAATTTAAAAAAAATAGAATGAATTTGTAATGCTTAGAAATTTGAAAAAAATTTGGTAGCATTTAAGTAGTCAAATTGAAAATAATTTCTGGCTTTAAAATTCTCAGCAATAAAAGTTGTCAATAAATACTCGTCATAAACTTTCTTGATGTCATCCAATTTTTATTTATTCCATCCTCTCTTAATATCATTGAACACCTTTCTATCTCATTAATCCTTGTCATTGAGCCACTTTTAGCTAATTAGTAACTCATTAGTAAATCAAAAATAGCTTTAAAGTTCTGACAAAATTCCTTATCTATTAGGTTCTGAATATGACCTTAAACTATATCCAGTGGTGAGGCCCCAGCTTGCGGGCTTTAGGGAGTGTGGAGCCACCCTTTAATTACCATTGCTCTGACCTGGAGTGGTAGTACCAGTTAGGGTCCCAACTATGGGTTAAATAGAAACTGACTTGAAAACAACAAATATATTCTATTAAAAAATTTTTCTTCAAAATCTTTGGATTCGGCATTAAATAACCCGAAAAGGGTTGATATGCCGTAAAACAAAAACAACCAACCAACCTTATCTATTAAGATTGAAATTTCTTGAAGTTTTTCACACCCAATCACTTTATAGAGGTTAGAACAATATCACCATAACAAAATTATAGTATAATAACAATTTGATTCGATTAATTTAATGATCAAATAATAAAGTCATTAAACTTCAAAATTCTATTAAAAAATTAATTTGAAACAAAACAAACAAACAAACAAACAAACAAAAAAAAAAACTGCCGACAGATCCGTGTGTTTTCTTGTATTAATAAATAAAACGTTCTTGTTCAGAATTCTCCCTATATGAAAAACAAAAATAAAAATATGTATGATGTATGTACTCATGCTGAAACAAAAATATCATTAAAAAAATCACATAAATTGATCAAATAGTTTTAATTCTAAACAAGAAAATCAAATTTTATGAGTAACTGAAGAACAGCTGTCTTGTCCACCATTTTGAAACAATCTAAACAAAACAAAGGGAAATAACTCAACAATAATTAAAACTTGCAGATTTATGTCATAATACTGATGAATTCCTATTAATCATTTAAAGATGATTTTTTTTTTTTAATGAAAATAAAACTACTTGATCAATTTACATATTTTGGAGATTTCATCATGACTACAAACATCATAGAGGTTTTTTAAAATTTTTTTTGTTTTTTTTTTAATATGGAAGGAATTCTGTACAAGAACTCAAAAAAACAAAATAAAAACTTTGGCATGATGTTTAAACTTGACTGAATTGTGAATGAATGTTTTTTCTTTGAATTTATTTGAGAAAATGTTGTCAAAAATTGTTCTGTCAATTTAGGAATTGAAATTGTTCTTTTTTTTTTTAGGATAAAACATATATATATATATATATATATATATATATATATAAAAGATTTTTCTTAATTTAGCCTTGCCCTGGCAGTTGAGTTTTAAATTTCTTCCATTTCTTTTTTACACACATTTTATCTTTCTTTTAATAATATTATTGGAATTCATTCCCTTTTCCTTGTACCTATTTATGAATTATTCCACGGATTTATGCCTTTTGGATTGGATCATCTTCCAATCATGCAATTCCCTTGGAATTTACTTGTGCGAATGGAAATTTAACTAACTTTCTTGGATTCTGCATCTTTAGATTTTACCGTCATTGGATACTTTACCCTTCACCAGACTATCCATTCCAGTGAAATCACTTTTTTATTCACCCTATTCCCTCTGCTTCACTTTTTGTTATCAAGTAAGATCTATGACTTACATGTAGTTTCATTAAATACTTTTGCAAGCAAAATCCAATCCTCTGATGAGAAGGAAAGTATTTCTTCAAAACTCTGCGGATTAAGGACTATCCACTTATTTAGTGTTTCCTTTTTAAAATTATGTTTAACATGTTTTATTAACTACTTGTTCTGATATATATATATATATATATATTTTTTTTTTTTACTATAGTAATTAAATACCTACAGACACTAGTGTTTCATCCTTTCGGGAATCTTCAGTGCAGGGTGTCACGATTAATACCAGTCGAATGATTCAAATCCCGCAACACAAGACATCTCTGGGCCGATTAGCGAAGACCGTATTAATTTGGCTACCATTAACCGTGTGAAATAATGTTGAATTTAAACATTTTAATTTAAAATGTTTATTTACATCAGTTAGACAGTGATCTCATCGTTATACAATGATCTATGCATAAGAGCTAAATTGACCGACTTTAATTCAACTGAAAGTGTTCAACAATAAGAAATAAATTTCTTAAAGGGGCTGTCATATATATATATATATATATATATATATATATTATCGTTATTGGATATTTTACCCTTCAGCAGACTATCCATTCACGTGAAATCACCTTTTTCTTCGCCATATTCCCTCTCCTTCACTATTTATTACCATGCTGACGTAAATACTGAAAATCGATACATAAAGCATCATATATATATATATATATAATTATTTTTTTACTATAATGATTAAATACCTACAGACACTAGTGTTTCATCCTTTCGGGAATCTTCAGTGCAGGTGTCACGATTAATACCAGTCGAACGATTCGAACCCCGCAAACCGAGACATCTCTGGCTCGATTAGCGAAGACCTAATCAATTCGGCTACCATTAACCGCGTGAAATAACGTTGAATTTAAACATTTTAATTTTAAATGTTCATTTACGTCAGTCAGACAGTGATCTAATCATTATACGATGATCTATGCATAAGAGCTAAATTGACCGACTTTAATTCAACTGAAAGTGCTCAACGATAAGAAAGGAATTTCTTAAAGGGGCTGTCATAATTATTTTTTTTACTATAATAATTAAATGTTAATAATTATATATATATATATATGTGTGTGTGTGTGTGTGTGTGTAGAAAATTTAGTTGGGATACATTGAATTTTGCTGGAGACTTCTTCAAATCACCACTTATGTATTCTAGGAATTTGCATCATTAAAAACCTATTTGCTTGGATGTATTTGTTTATTATCTGCTTAGTTATTTGCAAACTTCTAAGATGTGAGAGATTAGCCTTCATAACCATATAATTTATGACTGTAAAATATTATTCCAGATATTAAGCTAAGTTTATTTCATTTTGATGTATTATTATAGAGACTGTGTTTGCATCTGAAATCCATAAAAAGTTTTACATTATTTAATTTTATGTATAATTTGGAAATGGAGATAACTATGAAACTACATTAGTCAGCATGCTTTATTTTTATCATAGCGGCTGTAAAAATATTGTGCTTGATTGATTCATGTTTTACTATGTTTTATTGATAACATGAAAATTATACAAAAAAATAGAAATGTAAATATGAGATTGAGGGCTTGTAGTAAGAGTGCTTGGAAATGTCAGATGTGCCTCAAGGAGAGATAAAGACTATAAATTTACCAAAATTTATTTCAATTGATGTCACATACATCCCCTGTCTCCCAATCAATTCCAAATAGTTATTTTAGCCCTAAAAAATAATAAAAATGATTACATGGTGTTATTAACTGGATTCAAAAAACATAGTTCTTGCTACTGTATCATTATTTTTCATTTGTATCTGTTTTTTTTTTCCATATTTCTTTGTTTTTGTTTTTTTTTTAGTAAAAATAATTTATTTTACTACCTATTTCAAAAATGAAATAATTGCAAAAAAAATTTAAAAGAAAAAAAAAAAAATTTATTTTACATGTTTGTTTGTTTCCTTTAGGTTTCTAATATTGATGACGTGTTGAATCATCACGGTGACTTTTTACACAACTGCCTCAAAGTATGTATGATGACGAATATCGGACTCCTTCACATCATTCACAAGTTGATGGTGGTTTGCATCACGTTCTGTAATTGTGTCAAGGTGAGTAGCAATATTTCAGCTAATCAGTAATATCGGTTATAAGACGGCTCCCTTCTGGGGAGCATGTTAAATTCCCATTGAGAACTATATTTTCTATAGTAGTTTTTAAAAAGGTTTAGGCTGTCGAATTAAATTAATAAGTGTAATCTTTGTCTGTTTTCTAGGAACACTCTAAAATAAGAATTGTTCGACTAAAGGACAGGATATGGATTAAATTTGTTAGCAGTATTCAACTGCTAATTTTATGCTTATTTTAAAAACTTTTGTTGTCAATCACATCTCATACAAAAACAATAAGTGCTTGTACATTATAATTGGATATCTAAAAACTATTTTAAATAAACACAATTGTAATTAGTAGAAATTCCCAAAATTATGAAAAACGATTAAGTAGAAAAATAATAATAAAAAAAAGCTAGCAGTTTGAAAAAAAAAAAAATTGTTTAAGTAGAAAGTCTTTCAGTATCTGAGAACCTTAACAATGAAAAGGTGGGATTTAACTCCTTGATATATGCAAATTCTCAATCCTCATCAAAAATATTCTGAAACAGCAGTACAAAATTATATAAATTGAAGTTAATATTTGCAAATTCATGAAACAAATTACAGAAATTACCATGATTATAGGAATTTGAAGTATACAAAGTTTTGTCAAATTGACGAGATTTGAGATTAAATAATCTGGTAAGGGTTCAAATGCGCTAATAAAAAAAAATTATTTTTGTTCAGATTATTTTGTTAGGTATTTATTAGAAAAACTTTTTGTCAGTATTTTACTTTTTTCAGAGGTTAAATGATTTGTTGGAGGCAAAATCCAAAGAAAGTTGGGTGACCGTAACCAAATTGACGAGATTTGAGATTAAATAATCTGGAAAGGGTTCAAATGTCAAACAAAAAAATAATTTTTTTTTGTTAGGATTATTTTGTTAAACATTTATTAAAAAAAATTTTTGTTAGGATTATTTTGGTAGGCATTTATTAAAAAAAATTTTGTTAGGATTATTTTGTTAAACATTTATTAAAAAAAAAAAATTTTAGGATTATTTTGGTAAACATTTATTAAAAAAAATTTTGTTAGGATTATTTTGGTAGGCATTTATTAAAAAAAAATTGTTAGGATTATTTTGGTAGGCATTTATTAAAAAAAAATTGTTAGGATTATTTTAAACATTTATTAAAAAAAAATTAGGATTATTTTGGTAAACATTTATTAAAAAAATTTTTTGTTAGGATTATTTTGGTAGGCATTTATTAAAAAAAAATTGTTAGGATTATTTTGGTAGGCATTTATTAAAAAAAATTGTTAGGATTATTTTAAACATTTATTAAAAAAAAATTTAGGATTATTTTGGTAGGCATTTATTAAAAAAAATTGTTAGGATTATTTTAAACATTTATTAAAAAAAAATTTAGGATTATTTTGGTAAACATTTATTAAAAAAATTTTTATTAGGATTATTTTGGTAGGCATTTATTAAAAAAAAATTTTGTTAGGATTATTTTGGTAGGCATTTATTAAAAAAAATTGTTAGGATTATTTTGGTAAGCATTTATTGAAAAAAAAATTGTTAGGATTATTTTGGTAGGCATTTATTAAAAAAAATTGTTAGGATTATTTTGGTAGGCATTTATTAAAAAAAAATTGTTAGGATTTTTTTGGTAGACTTTTATTAAAAAAATTTTTGTTAGGATTATTTTGGTAGGCATTTATTAAAAAAAAAATTGTTAGGATTATTTTGGTAGACTTTGATTAAAAAAAATTTATTTTTCACTCTTTTATTTTTTTCAGAGGTTAAATGATTCGTTGGAGGCAAAATCCAAAGAAAGTTGGGTGACGTTGACTAATTCGTTGCAAGCCACACAAAAACAAGATGCAAAAACTAAGAAGATGGAAGCAAAGGTAAAGAAAAAAAAATTAACAAAAATAAGACAAAAAAATAATTTCACCAAATTTTTAATTTATTTTTAATAAAAGAGCTTGGAATTTTTTTTTGTTCTTTTGAACTAATCACTAGAACTTTTTGCCATTTTAGTAGCGTATTTAAATTCATGATGCTTTGGTAATATTTTAATGATTAGTTAAAAATTATTTGCAGGAATCAATGAATGAAATAAAAAAAAGTATAAAAACTTCCAGAAAACGTTAGCTACAGTTTATCGATCCAAATGTCTGTATGTCCAGCTAAATCTTAAAAAATACATAACAAACACCCACAGAGTGGTAATTTTCTAATCGATGTAATCCCAGATGTATGATATTTAAAAAAATAAATGAATAAAATCATTATTTGGATGTCAAGATATATATGTATATTTTAATGTTATCATGTATGTCTTCCAGCCACTAAGTAGAATTCAGCATAAGTGAAATGAAACCAATCATCTAGTAAGAAACCATAAAAAAATGAATAAGTAATTAATTTACACATGTTTTACAAAGGAATATACAAATTAATTAACCTTCATGCAATTTCTTGCATGTTTATAACTGAGTACATTAAGAAGTTCGTTTTAATAATTTTTGAATAGAAAAAGTAGGCTTTTAATATCAATGTCAGAGCGCAAAAAAAAAGCAAAAAAAAACTCGTCTTTATAGGTGTATAGATTTGATTAGCAAGATAAAAACGTGGTGAAAAAAAGTTGAGAAAAGTTTTCCTTTTCAAGAGTTATCTCCCTTACATTTGATAAGATTAGAATTGCAGCAGTTTATAACAGGATGGGGGGGGGGCAGAGTGTATAGGTGTATCGCTAATTCAAATTTTAACAAAATAATAAACCTGTTTAGACAAAATTTTCTCATCAAATCTATATATCTATAAAAGTGAACATGGCTGTCTGTATTTCTGTCTGTGTACATTTCCCTAGGCAATAACTCTGTCAGTTTTAAGTCTACAGACTCTAAATTTGATATACAGGGTACTGAGATTTGGGAAAATCTTTGTAATCCATTTTCAGCCAGAAATTTGGCTGTTAAGGGGTCAAAGTTCAACGATTTGACCTTTGAGAACTCTACCAAACTCCTCCGCCAATTTTGTGTATAAACAATTGAAATTTTAGATATAGGTTCCTTGGACATAGATCTAACTAAATAACTTGATTTGAGCCCAAAACAATAAATTTTAAGGGGTCATAATAGAGGTCAAAGTTAAAAAAAATTTGAACTCTGCGGTCTCTACTAAATTACTCAGACAATTTCTGGTCTAAACATTTGACATTTTACATAAAGGGTATTCAGAGATAGGGCAAGCTTTTTCATCGGTTTGGGTAGAAAATTTGAGCTACCAATATACAAATGTATGTATGTATGTATGTTTGCATGTCTGCCTAAAACTCTTTTCGATTGTCTAGCCTTAATTTAAGCCTACGTCACTTCCGGTTTGGCGGTGGTCGAAGCAACAAAGATATCATTTTTTTCCCGTTCTTTTTCTCCTTTGTGGTACGGGTTTGAGCCTGCCTTCCTACTGACCACTTTTTTTTTGCTCAACACACACCTCCAAAAACCCGGGCAATGCTGGGAACCCATGCTAGTCAAATTTATTTGTGCTTTCAACATGAGCAGTCTTCATTTATATACCTATAAATTTTAGTTTTTGAAAACTATAGTTTACCTTGGCAGGGTAAATTGAATAAAACATTACTCCGGCTGTTACTTTTGGGCATGTACAAAATTAAACATTCATAACTTATCTTTCGTATCTATTTATCTATATGGTAACTCAGATGGTAACGACATGGGAGAGATAAGTAACGACTAAGGCTGGAGCATTAAACATTCAGGTTTTAATTCTAGCAGATAGTACTGGTACCCAAGTCAAATTTTTTCATAACTTTTGAAATCATTACTATATATTGGATAATAATCAGTAGAGAATTGGCTCTATAATAAATAAGAAATCTACAGAATTAAAATATAATATTCATGCATATTTTATGAACAGGCATGGCTAGGTGGCCTGCTAGTATATGTTAATTATGTAATATTATAAAATTTATTTAATAAAATATGAACATTAACATTTTAACTGTACCAACCGAGCATTCTTTAGGAGTCGCTTTATTTTCATTTTTCTTTAAATTTCTTTTTATTTTGACCTTATATGTTTTAGCTAACAAAAAAAAAAATTTTTTTATAATAGAGTTTTGAAAGTTAAATTTAATTATCATATTGTTTTGGTCATTAAATTATTAATTAATTTTAAGGTAAAGCAGTTCTAACCTCTAATCTATGACTTCTATAATGCCTTGTGGATAATTTTGAAGCAAGGAAATATTTTCTATTTAATAATTTGCTTCTAAATTCCTTTCAAATTTCAAAGAGTTACAAAGTATTTCATTCTTTTTTTTTTTTCAATTATGAACAAAAGATTAAAATGGATTATTATGAAAAAAAACGCATTTTGATGAATTTAATTTTCTAAATATTTTTTTAAAAATTGTTTTTTCTTGCTACTTATTTTTAAATAAATATTAAATTAATACTAAGTTAAATAAATCTAAGTCACATAGACACAAGAAGTGGGTCACACTATTTATTAATATATAAAGATTAAAAAGAAAAAAATATCTACAATCTAGATGTTTTTGTAACCGGCTTTGAAACCTAATAGGTGATGCCCTTTTTTCTTCCCTGCAACTTTTTTCCCACAGAAAAGATGTTGCAAGTCTGTCTCTGTTCTATCATTATTTTCATGGCAAGTGCTCACCTGATCTTCAATCTATGGTCCCTCTTTGCCAAACTTTCACAAAACACCTGACTATCTACAACCACTATCAATAATTTACCCCATTCTCTATCTGTGCTTAAATCTGAATGCAAATTCCATGAACAAAGCTTCTTTCCTTGAACTGCCTGCTTGTGGAACACTTCTCCACTGGCTTGCTTTCCGACTGATTATAATGTAGTAGCCTTCAAGTTCAATGCAAACAAGTTCTTGTTGAGCTATCCCCTTTAATAATCCAAACTCTACCCAATCTACACCATTAATGATTACTACACTACCACTTTAACCTTCATCCTAGAGTGGCTTTTGAGCCTTAATTGGTGACTCCCTTGTAAAAAAAAAAAAAAAAAAAAAAAAATGTAAACTTAATTTGTTCAATATTTCTATCAGTTTGTTTCACAAACGAAATTTTACCTTTTTTTTTTTTTTTCAGATGTTTAAATAGTTTATATAAAAAAAGAATAGAATGAAAATGACAGTTAATAACAAAAACACAAACTGTTTTGTGGAAGACTGAGAAAGAACCGTGGAACCATGACAACAAAGAAATCAGAAAGATGTCTATGACACCTTTTTGAAAGCTATCTTTAATTGATCTTTGGCTAGAGAGTATATCCAACCAATTGGATAGTCACATCATGCCATAGTATCTATAAGTTCATCCCGAATAATATTATGCAATCTGATTCTTCTAAAAATGGAAACCTTATTTCTCCTTTTCATTTTCCTCCTAAATAGATACTAGAAAGCGATGGTTGAAAGTCAGTCCTTTGAGAATAAAGAAAACTGCCATTGCCAAGGAGTAATGTTTTCTAAGAGTAATAATTCCACTCTCACAATTAAATTTTCTTTTGAGTTTTCTGAGGATATTAAATAATTATCCTTCTTATAAGATTCTGTTTGATAATTTTATTCAGCATTAAATAATTCATAGATGGTTGATATACCATAAAACAAAACAAACCAGACAATCTGCGAACTGACCTCGCTGTCTCAACCATTTTATGTCTACTTACCAAAGAATTGTCATCAGTTCTTTCGACTCTAAGAAATACATTTTAAAGGTTAGTTATCTTCCTTGTAAAATAAAACATTACTGTAGGATTGTTTTTTTTTTTTTTTTTTTGTTAGATACAAAGTGTAGTATCTGTTTTGCGAAATCCTTTTAGATTGAGGCAAATTTAATTTTTGTACCAATTCTGTGTGTCACTTTCTGGGAAACTGGATTTTCTGCATATTAAAAACAGACCGCATGTCTAAGTCTGCCTTCATGTAATCAACTTGTTAGAAGATTCCAATGAAGAAATAATCTTGCATAATTTTCATAAATAAACATAAGCTGTAAAATTCCTTTTTATTTTATTTTCTTCCATTTGTTTCATGGCCATATAAAAGAATTCTTTATTTATTTTTATTTTCCAGGTTGTGGCTGAAGTGATGGATGACGAATCAAAAGAACATCTCGGCACCATGATTGGCCAGTTTGAACAGAATTTCACCCAACTTATGTTGCAGTTATTGGAGAGAATCATGAAGATTCAAGAAAATGAAAAACAGACTCTCCTCTGTCGGTCAGTTTCTCTTTCATGCTTTTATCCTCTCTTTCTCTCTCTCTCTCTCTCTCTCTCTCTATTTTTTTTTAAACATTGTTTAGTTATACCTTTTTTTATTTTTTCAATTGGTCTGATGTTTTTTGTGTATAAAACAAAGGCATTAATAAATGTCCCATACTTAGATCTGTCTCTTCGAAGCGTGTCGCGATTTTGTTGCTTTTCGTTTTTCATCAAGACATCGTCAGAAATCTGTAAGATTTGGTTGTAATGACATTGTTGTATTTATATATGAATCTTTTTTGTGTGCTCTCTGTCTTTGTCTCAATTATAGTACCTTCTACCATAGCAAAGCAACACTCATCCTAGGTGGGTGGAACTAGCTTCCTCTGTAGGAGGAAGTTTCATAAGAATATTAAATTCACAGGGAGATGTCAACAACGTCCTACATTCAGTGCTTGATATTCCTGAATTGTCACGCATCTGGTACTGGTCAGATTCAATGTTGCTTAACTTTGGTGATCAAACAAGAACTGATTTTACAAATCAGTTCTTGTTTGATGTTTACAACATGATTTTACTGTGTTCATCCGTCTCATTTGATAGAATTGAAGTTTGGATCACATATGCATTAACTTTAAAAAAATGTTATTGTCAGAAGCAAATAACTCGTTTTTTAAACATTTTCATTAAGGTAACAAAAAAATAAGGAGTCATCTAGAAACAATCTCTTCTGGAGGTTCCTTGCACGTGTTGCTATAAAAAAATATCTGTAAAAAATATATATAAAAATTAAACTTTTTTTTTTTTTTTTTGTTTTTCCTAAAAAAAAATGTTGCCAAGGAATGAGTTGAAGGAATGAATAAATATTATTTTTCAAAGATTTGAAAAATTTTTTTGCTGATTTATTCAAATTTTTTTCAAAATGTAATAATATGATGCAGACAATGGACGAGAGGGAAAAGTGATACAAAAATAAACATTTGAGTCGAATCATGAATTAAAAATATTTCTAAAATTGAAGTTTTAACATCTGACGTAACATGTTGTAGATGAGTGTTGTATAAAACGGGGAAAAACAACAAACATTGATTAGGTCTGTGAGTTAAGAGAGATTGAGTACTCTAGTAGGAGAGACAAACAAGTGGAAGTTTACGCATTGTACTGGAAACGATTTAGTCAATACGCAGGAATTTTTAGCTAACAACCACTGATGAGATGTACAAGCAATTAAGTTTATAAGAGATTATTATCAAAAGATTAACATGAAATAATTAAAAGACAACATTTTTGGTACACTTCATTAACTCGTATGTCTGTTATTGTTTAACAGCTGATGAAGGAATCTATAAATAGGAAACAACTTTGCAACAAACGAAAGTATGAATCGAGTTACCTCCCTTACATCCTAATTGATTTTATAATTTACGACAATTAATTCTCAGTATATTAAAAAAAAAGAAAGAAAAATCTGTATGATGTATGTACCCATGACGAAACGAAAATATCATATTTAAAAAATCATGTAAATTGATGAAGTAGTTTTATTTTTATAAAGAAAATCATTTTTAAGTGATTAATGGAAATGTGTAGGTATTATATAACAAAAATCTATTATGAAGTACTATTGAGTCTTGAAATATTTTTCAAAATGGCGGGCAGTACTCTCACTATTCGGATATTCATAACATTTGGTTTTCTAATTTAAAAATAAAACTACTTAATCGATTTACTTGAATTTTGGAATACAATACTTTCGCTTTGTCACAAGTGCATATATCATACATATTTTTCTTTATTTTTGTGTTGGGAAATTCTGGAGAAGAACACAAAATCTCACCTAATATTGTAACATCGCAATTTCTACTATGTGAATAATTAATCTGGTTAAAAAATGGTTAAAGTTTCAGATATGAACAAAACTATCAATAAAAGTAAATGGGGAATAATGATATGAATACAAGTAACCGCTACCATCGCTATATTAATATCTTTCACGTGTTATGTTTGGTGTCTAACGGCAATAGCATCCATTCTTATTTTTATATATAACATATATCTATTTTTTATTTTCATTTTTTTACAAGGGAATCACCACTTATCAAGGCCCAGAGGCCACTCAAGGATAAGGGTTAAAGAGTGTACAGTGGTCAAAAGAACAATATCTTAGTAATTGTTAGAAGTGTAAATTTGGTAAAATTGGATTACTTAAGGTGAAGGCTCATCAAGAACTTGTTCACATTGGACTTGAAAGCGGCCATATTGTAGTCAGCTGGAAAGCAGGTAATCGGAAGAGAGTTCCACAGGTGTGCAGTTCTAAGAAAGAAGCTTTGCCCATGTAATCTACGTTTAGGTTTAGGCACAGATAATAAAGAGTGAGGGAAATTATTGATAGTGGTTTCAGCTAGACGGGTGTTTCTCGTGAATGTTTGGCGAGGGGAGACCATAGATTGGAGCTCAGACGAATACCTGCCATGAAAATAACGATAAAACAGACTCACAATGTCTCTTCTGTGAGAAAGAGGTTGCAGGGAAGAAAAAAGGGCATCTCTCACTAGGCTACGAAGTCTATTTTATTTTAATGATTTTAGATCTATCACTTTATATGTGACAGCCACCATCATCATATTTAATTTATTATCCATTTTACATGTTGGTATGTCTTGGACAATGTTTAGAAATTGACTTCTAAACTATCCTCTCTCTGGCCATGTTTTGATTTATCCCTTTAATCCATTCTTATTACTTTCTCTCATGCTTTCGTTGGTCTTATTCTACCATCGGACAGTTATTTTAACTGTTTGACATCTATTAACCCAACAAATTTCGTCTATTGATCTATCAAAACATCGATGTTTTATCTTCATATTTAAATAAATAGAAAATTGTCGCACTTTACATGAGCACCCACAGACAGGCAGACGAGATGGTGATGGGATTGGGGTGAAAAATAAGGTGCAAGAGATGCGTGCAGATGAAAAAGAGAAAAGAAGGTAATTCACACGTGTTGATATAAACTTGTGTTGGGGTGATTTATGGGAATCGGAATCAGGTATTGAAAAATTAGAATCTTGGGGGTATTGGAATCAGAAACATTTGAACCTATTTTCAGATTCAAAAACGATTCTTTTAATTTTTTGAATTTGTTTTTGTTTAAAACTTAATTTTTCATTGAAAATTGATGAAATAATAAATTAGCAATACACATGAAAAAATTTAAATGGCTTAAAATATTTCAATATTGTATATATAGAAAGAGCTTGATAAGCTAAGAAAGAATCTTTTTCAATTTTTAAAATCCAATTAAAATCAAGGAAGTTATGACTATTTTTATGCCCTGCGTGTTTGGATATTTTCTCCTCTTTAAGACCATATACGTTTTGTCACATTTTTTGCACTGCTTTTTTAGTAAAAATGCTATATCTTTGTTAAAACACAAGACTAAGCAATGGAATTTGTGCAAGGAATCTGAATATGCTACTGAAAATCTCCAGAAATGAATGGTTTCCAAATAATCTGCAGTAAATTCACATAAATATGCTGCGATTGCTTAAAAATGCCATGTATTCATTAAAAGAAAAGAAGTTAGAGAACTCAAAGTTTAGTTGTAATGCATTTTATGTGCCAAAAACTGAAATCGAAATCTAGGATTAGTTAAAAATGAATATATTGCAATATTTCTTTGGTATTATTGTAGATTAATACGTTCTGTTACCCCTCCCCATCTGACCACCTCTCCAAAATATGTGATTCTACCTTTATAGAAAATTGCATGTGAACAACTTGAAAAACTTTAATAAAAGATAAACAAAAATTATTTTAGAATTTAATGTAAAATGATTTCCCATTTTGAATCATTCGAGTGCTTTAGGGCAGTTACCCCCCACCCCCTTTTTTCCTATGATAGATAAATCCTGGGTGTTTTTTTTTGTTTGTTTTCTAAAAGGTGATTATGCGTGGTTTTAAGAGGGTCTTTGTGCAATTATGAGAAGGTAGGGAGGTTGCCACTCTGACTTTGAGTTAATGATAGGGCTAAGGAAAATTATGTGTGCACATCCTGAAAACTTGATAGAAACAAAACAAAAACAAATTTAGAATGGGGGTTGGTTTCACATAAATGTAAAATAATTCACCATTTCAAGACAATCCTAGCGTTTTAGGACAGTTGACCAATTTATTTTTTTTGGGGGGGGGAGATTAATCATGTGCACTTTTCTTCAAACATTTTTATGCTTTTTTTTTTATTGTTAAGGCTAAAGGTTTTAGGAGAAGGCTTGCCACTCGTACCTAGGATTAGACATAGAATTAAGCGAGTTTTTTGAAGAGGGTGTTTGATACCCATTGTGAAACTTTACAAGAATTATGACAAACAGACAAAAATAAATATTATTTAAAAAAGTGATGTCCCTCTAACAGAAAACATGATGCTTGAAAAAATATCAAGTATTTTAATTCTATTTAAATATAAAAAAAGAAACAAGTTTTTGCTAAAGCTGACAAATTGTTAAAAAATTTGAATTAATGTTATTTTGATTTTTAATTACATTTCATGTCTTTTCCTACCGTTGTTATTTTTTAACTGAGCACCTCCTACAAATATTTAAATATTGATTATTTAAAAAAAAAATATGTTTTTTTAATAATCGGGTAGATTAGTTTCCATTCGATAATAATTCACTGAAAACATTTTTTAAGGGATGAAAATTAGAAGTGTTACCGTTCGTAATCGTACACGTGAACCAAAACATCATATTTCACATTTTTGCTTGTTAAAATATTTAAAAATTTACTACTACCCAATTTTTAAAAATATTTGTACGGTTGATAACAAAATAGCTCTAACATGTAAGAATTTTTTTTATTACCAGATTTTCAATTAAAAAAAATCGATTTGGAATAAAAATAAACAACAAAAACAAACGTCTGTTTATGCCATGTTATCGCTGCTGCTGCTGATACAGCTACTATCACTAATACTACAGAAGTCTTGATTCAAATTCATAACGATTTTTTCGGATATTATGTTTTTAAATTGCTAAGTACCACTAGAGAAAATACTGTCCAATCATCTTTTTAATGAATAAACATAGTAAAAAGATTGTTTTATTTAATAGTGAGTGTCTGAAGAAATTTATTTTCAAAATTTTCAATACTCACCATTTTGAAATCTTTTTTTTTTAACACAACAAAAAAACGAATGGTCAAATGAATTTTGGACACTCGAAATTATTAAAAATGACATTTCTTTTGGCTAATTTACAAATTTCATTAAAAAATTCTTTACAGAAACACGGTACGAATGTTTAGAAATCAGGGGGAGGGGTCGTTACAAAATCTTACCAAAAATGCTGTTTTATGATGTTCACATTTTTATCACTTTATTTGCTTAAAACTCTAAAAATATATAATGTATGTTATTATTTACTAATCCATTTGAAAGTATATATTCATTTCTGAACAAAAGGTGGTATTTTGAAGACTTAAAGTGCTTTGGTTTTTAAAATATGACTATTTTAGCAGAAACCCCTTGAAATCGTTTTGATGGCCATGTGTATTGCTAAATAAATATTTATTGATTTTAAACTACCAGTAAAACTAAAATGTATAGAACATAGTAACAAATGTAAGCAAAAATGGCACCAGAAGTAATAGCATGGTAACAATTGCAGAATCAAAAATAATAAAAATTGGCACAGTTGAAAAATACAAATAAAAAAAAAATCAAATCACTATTTTCTATCAATTACAGATGCAACATTTTGAGACAAAAATCGTTGGAAAGATTAACCTGTTTTATTTACGCTCTCCCATTTTTGCAAAAATGATATGTTGTTTTTTACACTAATACCAGAAATACAAAAACAACAACTCTATAACTAAATATTTACTAATTTGTAAAGAATTGGAATCAGTAATTGTATTGGAATCGACGAAAAAAAATATTGAATAGTCTTGTAACTAATATAAACAAATATTTTTTTTTTCATCTATCTCTGTACTATTAAAACTCTATGGATCTTATTGTTTGTTTGTCCCCGTGCACACTGGATGACATCATAAAGGATCTGTTAAAATAGAAATCAGGAATAACCATGCATAATTGATGACATCATAAAATGATGACATCATCTATCAAATTAGAGGATGATGGGAAGAAATGCACAGATATTTTATCTAGACAATTTCAAATTAGTGTTAAATAGATTCCAACTCAGCAAACAGCAATTCTTCCCCTTTTGTTAAAAACATTACTCATGGAATTTAAGGACTAAAAGACAAAATGAAGGAAGCAAGAGTTTCAAGGTTAACAAAAGTAAACCGAAGGTGTGCTTTTTACTCTTAAATAATATACATAATAAATAATCACTCAACAGGTCACGAGTGGTCTAGTATTTTATTAAAAGGAAATATATATATATATATATATATATATACTAGCATTTCAGCCCGGCGTTGTCCAGGTGTTTGGATGTGTATGTTGAGCAAAAAAAACAAAAACAAAATGTGGTAGTAGGAAGGCAGGCTCGAACCTGTACCGTGAAGGAGGAAAAGAATGGGAAAAAATCCTGACATCTTTGTTGTTACGACCACCGCCAAACCGAAAGTGACATAGGTTTAAATTAAGGCTAGACAATCGAAAGGAGAGGATAACTTTAAAAAATATCAGCGAAAAAAATTGGTAGAGTTCTCAAAGGTCAAACTTTGACCCCTTAACAGCCAAATTTCTGTCCAAAAACGGATTACAAAGATTTTCCCAAATCTCAGTACTTTGTATATAAAATTTTGAGTCTGTAGACTGAAAATTGACAGTTATTGCATAGGGAAATGTACACAGACATGTTCACTTTTATATATATATATATACACATATATATATATATATATATATATATATATATATATATAACATCTAACATATAAATTTATTTGGTCAGATTTTCATAATCAGACCCAAATAGCATTTAAGGTAACAAATCAAACTTTGTTCCTGACTAGCCAATTTTTATTTGTTATTGTTGCACTCTGTTATTGATAACCTAATATATACTTACTTACAATTTCTTCTCTTGGTTGAGGTGTTAATGCTCTGTTGATTTTTAATGGCAGAATGTCCCTGAACTTATTCACCCTTGATTTAAAAAAAAAAAAAAAAAAAAAAAATGTGCAAACAAATAAAAAATAATAATAAAATGATTTCACTGCACCCTTGGGCAATGCTGGGTTTGTTGTGTAGTACATTAACTGGGCTGCATGTTGGGGACTTATAATGAGTAAATGTAATACATAACGATAGTGATGATGAAGGAGAGAAGACATTTATGTATCAGTTCTTATAACACATCTTGGAGAAATGGAGATATTTCTTTTATGATGATGGAGGAGATGGGACACATAACTTGGAAGGCGTTACACAATGTTCATTATAAGATGATAAACACAATTACCTTTCGTTTATGATGAAGGATGACACAAGACAACACTTACAAAATATAATGATGGCTTCTTTATTCATTGTATCAACCGGTCGATGACGTCAGGAATTCAAATGGTATGGCTACATTGGTATACTCCCCTCGCCTCCAAGGGCTCTGACTCCAACTCATCAACTCTCTCTGACCGACTAAAATCTGAACCCATAATATGGAGAAATGTCCTTTGTCTATGACGTCAGAAGTGTGTTTTGCAAACGTGACCGATTTCACGTGGCTTTACATATGTTTGTCCAACACATTTTTGACAAACAAAAGAATCCTCAATATATAACTCTAACCTATTTTTAAACAATATAATTTAATTTGCATTGTTCATTCTTTTAGCTGACATATTTAATATTCATATTTCTAAAGAATGGACAATCAACTCTTTTTCCCGATATAAACAATATTTAACTATTCTAATAGAATTTAACAATAGACTAGATTTCTAACATTCCATTTCTTAACTTTGCCTACAGGGTTCGATTCTAGGCTTATTCTAATCTCATTTTTACTTATCTAATATTCTTCTTATTTACATGGGAAGGGGACAGCCCTTCCATGTAACGGGTTTATACAGTTAGTGAATAGATAAAATCATTAAATTAAAACTTATTTTCTTTAATTAACAGTAACTTCAACAGACCCTGTTAGTAAGAATAATAAAATACCCCCCCTCAAAAAAAACAAAACAAAAAAAAAAACACATACATAATGTGATAGCACCAGTGTCAGTTAATATCACACAAAATAGTTGTGACAAGTGAAGGAGGATGGAAAGACCAATGAAGGAGAGCACTAACCAGACCTCCACTGGAAGGGTGTGAAAAGTACCGAGACATTGGAGAGGTTTATTGCCACCCAAATCCCAGTGAAGAACAATGGCCATTGCCAGCGAGGAATCAATGGTAAGCAGCTGCAATACCAGTCATTTGCAATGGTTATTGAAAGAGGTGGAGAGTACTGAGGAAACTTTTTGTCACCCAGACTCCAGGGAATACCACCGATTATTGTCTAAACAATCACTGATGATGATCTGTATGAGTAAATAATTGTGTTTTCATAAAAAATATTCTTTTTCTCTCATTTTATTTATTTTATTTTTTTATTTCTACTTTTTAATTTTTTTTGTCTTCCTCTATTCAGTTCTCAGATTGAAAACTTTTCTTCAAATAAAATAATATTGATGACTGAAAATCTAATGAGATATTAGATATATTAGAAAGGAGATTTTTTATGTTTCAGTGTCTAATTTAAAATATTGTATTAATTTAATTAATATTTTTTAAATTCACAAAATAAACATTTTTATATTTTTAGGTGAATTTGACTTTTGTTATGAAAATCTGAAAAACGATGAAAATTGCTTAAATTATTATTTTCTAAATCATGAATTTTCTTTGTTTCCAGATTGGACTTTAATGGATTTTACACCAAAAATTGTGCTCAGTTTGGAATGTTCGCAAAAAGTTCCTTGTCATCTGGTAAGAATCAAGACAGAATGAAATCCATTTCTAATACTGAAGCTTTTTTTTTGTTTTTAACCATTATTAAGCAGGTTATGTTTTCGATCGAATTTGTTAATTTATTATAGTATCTGCATTGCTTGACCAAATATTACAAAACTTGGTCATAATATCAATCATGGTCTGATTTAGAAATAATTTAGGGATATCATGAAAAAGGTGAAAATCACACTTTTGCCGATAACTCAAATTCTATTTATTTTAGCCAATCAAATCCTACATCTTATTTGACCTTTACTTTAAAAGGTTCAGTCATAATCAAAATTTGTGGAATTTCTGACTTTTCCAAAGTTGATGTGTGAATGTAATACTCTTTGATAACAGTAGTTACCATGCAGCATTTCAGCATGGTAAGATTAAATAATTTTGAGTTATCAATGTTTATATGGCATAACTATGGGAATACTTTATATAAAATGCAAAAGTAACACCTAGATAAGATTTTGAGCTCTCTTTACATTGTCAAGTAGAGATACGTAGTTTTATTACTGACATGTGTTTGCTTATAGATGCATTCACTCTAGGTATGTATGATACAGCAAGGTCACAATAAGTATTGTTATATGTTGTGTATTACATAATAAAAAGTAAGATTTGTTAATTTATAGTTTGAACAAAAGAATCAGAACATCTAACATAATGGCATAATTTTGAAATATCTAAAATCAAATCATCAAATGTTTTTTTTTTTGTTGTTTATTTATTATTCACTAGCGGGGGGGGGGGGGATACCCGGCGTTGGCCGGGTTTTTGTATGTGTGTGTATGGAGGGGGGGGGTAAGTAATAACCCTGAAACGATGTTAAAAAAATTGGAAAAACCAAAACCAAAAAAAAAAAATAGCGAAAAAAAAACCAAAAAAAAAAACGCTGTATGTATGGGGGGGGGGGGGGGGGGTATGCTAAAGAATAAGCGAAGTAAAAAAAAAAAAAATGTTGCCCGGATGTTTAAAGATGTAAAAGAAAAAAAAAATAGCTTTGGTTGGGAGGCGGGATTGAACCCTGATGCTTTGACGCGGTGGTGAAACAAACGCCAACCACTTAACCGGCTAGGCAAGGAGTAAGAGGAATTGATTAGAGTGTTAAAATAAGGCTTATAAAGCGAGTGAAAGAGGTTTGATTGTCAGATAGTCGCTAAATGAGGTCGTCGTGGGAGCGTTACGAGATGACGTTGCAGTATTTTATTTAATGCGGGACAGCTTTTTGGGGTTTGTTTACTTACAGGGCAGTTTTCGCTTCCCCAAGATGATTGTTCCCCAAGATGATGGTGGAGGTGGGGGAAACCGGCTCCCCAAATGAAAGGGGATTAGCAATTGTTTGATATAAGGAGTTTAGCCCCACATTGATCAAAGCTGATTGCTTGTGGACGTTCCCGGCGTGATGCCGAGACCAGTAGTATTTATTTGCTTCCCCACTGAGCAAATTAGGCACAAGGCCGTTTTTTAATGTGGAGAGAGAGGGAGGGGGAGGGAAAAGGGGACCATCTCCGAGAGGTGGGAAATGGGAGCTGGATTGTAACTGTTGGTCTGTAGGGTCATCCTACATTGACCAAGGTCTGATATGTGGGGTTGGTATTTATTTGCTCCCCCACCGAGCAAATTAGGCACAAAGCCAATTTTTAATGTGAGGAGTGAAGGGGAAATGGGGACCAGCTCCCCGGGGAGTAGGGGAGATGGATAGTGAAAATTAGTATGAAGGGTTGCCCCTACATTGTCCGAGGTCTTATATGTGGGGTTGCTCCCACATATGGTCTTTGCTTGCAGTATCTGCCGGAACAGATACTACACTTTGATCCTGGCCAAAAGGCCAAGGATACTACACTTTGATCTTGTCACCCGGGCCGAGAACAGGGTTAGCTTTGAATTAGTTTCGCTTTTTATACAAAAAAGCCGAATCAACACGTGAGAAGCCAAAATAGCAATAATTTTGTAAAAATTAACGTAAATAAATCTAGACGCTACATGCGTTCCCAAACCCTAGATATTATTATATAGGGGGTATATAAACAGTTCTAAGCGATAGTAACGACCCCGGGAGTGCGTGCGAGAAAAGCCTTTGCGAGACCTACATGAAATGGTCACACACATTTTGCCTTTTATATATATAGATTAGTGGGGGGTACCTGGCGTTGCCTGGATGTTTGGAGGTGTGTGTGCTCGGGTGGGGTGTTTATCAAATCATAAGAATAAGCGAAGTAAATATTTAAAAAAAAAACACAAAAAAAAACTAACGTAAGGCAAACGAACGATGTTAAATGTAAAAATGGGAAAAACAAAAAAAGAAAACAGAAAAACGAACGTTAAAACTTCTTTAAAAAATCTGAAGAATAAAAAAAACCCAAAAAACATGTAAAAAATTTTTCGATATTTGTTGGGCGAAAGTTGGAAGTTTAAAATGATACCAATCTGGCAAAAATCCGTGACCCGTGTGGAAAGTTTTTGCGAGACATACAAACAAACACACATACATACACACATTTTCGCTTTTATGTATATAGATAGATGTTGTTCAATATGCTTTGCTCAAATCACTTTGTCTTTTTTTTCAAATATAATAAAACTTCATTAAAATTACAGATTCATCAAATTTTCAAAGAGATCAAATTGTTGGTGTTTGTATGGTAGGTGCTAGTATAAAAAAAAAACAAAAACAAAATGTTTAATGTATCAAGAAGTAATGTTGAAAATATGGGGAAAAAATATTTGTCACATTTAATGTACAACAATTCTTTTTCTGATGTTTGTATTTAAAAGATTTGATTAATATTTGTGGGAATTATCCAGGTAATTTCATATGGGTTGTCCGGTAGAGGTGGTCTATGCTGATGCTTTCATACCTGCCTGTAAAACAATCGAAGATCTACTTGTTAAAGGCGTGAAGCAATCCTACGCAAAGTAAAGGTATGAGATTGAATGTGACCAAGACCAAAATGATGATCAATGGTTGGAACAGATGGTAATTCGATTACACGAATTAAGAGTAGATAAGTTCCAAGAATTTGTGCCATTACAAACCAGCAAAGCATTACTACTGTCAACCAGTCTATCAGACGTGTATACGGTGTGATGGTGTATGCAAGTGAAGCCTGACTAGTGAGTGCTAAGAACATACATTTCATGGAGAGAAATGATACGAGAATCATACAATGGACATGTTATGTGAAGGTTAAAGACAGTCTTAAGTCTGATGACCTCGGAGAAAAATTACATGCGGACAGTACAGGGAGATATGTGCAAAAGGGTAAATTTTGATGTTGTGGCTTTGTTGAATGAATGGATGAGAGGTCTTGGCCTATTAGATGTAGAACAGTTGAAGTAGCAGGTTCAGTTCACAGAGGAAGGTCAAAGAAAAGAAGAAATTGATAGAAAGAGGGATACATAAGAACCTGCCCAGAAATAAGTTTGGAAGTTAATTTTGAAAAGTTGTCCAATGTATACTAGCATGTAAAATGAATGTTTAACTGAATATGATGATGGCGTGAAAGGAATTTATCGGTTAAGAGGAACGTTACTGTCACAAAATTTTATCAGTGTTTGTAATATAATCATATACATTTGATTCAACATTTAGCAACACAAGATATTCTTATGATTATAGTGTTTGTAATATGTACAGGTATCTTGAGAATTTTTTTTTTTATAAATAAACTCATTTTTAAGCAAATAATGGAGTATTGTTGCCACATCTGGGGCAGGAGCTGATAGAAGCAGTTCATCCTACCTTGACAGAATAAAAAATAAACTTAGTGGGGGGTGCCCTTTTCTCTTCCCTGCAACCTCTCCCACAGAAAAGACATTGCGAGCTTGTCTTTGTTTTATCCTTACTTCCATGGCAAGTGCTCATCTGATCTCCAATCTCTGCCCTCCCCCCTCTCCTTGCCAATCTTTCTCGAAAAACACCCGTCTAGCTGAAACCACTGTCAATAACTTTCCTCACTCTTTGACTGTGCCTAAATCAAAACGTAGATTCCATGATTAATGCTTCTTAGAATTGCACGCCTGTGGAAGTCTCTTCTGTTTACCTGTTTCCCAGCTGACTACAACTTGGTTGTCTTCAAGTCCAACATAAACAAATTCTTGATTAACCGCTCCCTTAAGTAATCCAATCTGCCAAATTTCCATTAATAACGACTACTACAATATTATCCCATTGATTACTGTACATTCAATAACCCTTATCCTCGAGTGGCCTCAGGGCCTTGATAAGTGGTGACTCCTATGTAAAAAAAAAAAAAAAAGAAAAATTAAAGTTTTTCCAATCCCCCACCACTCCCCATGTTAAGAATTGCTTTCTAAAATCTCGATTTTAAGTTGTTATCCTTGTTCCTTCAGGCTGTTTTCAAAATGGCACTGTGAAATAATTGCTCATAAGTTTAGCCATGAAATTTTGATTTTCTTATTTTAAAATAAAACTACTTGATCAATTTATGTGATTTTTGGTGTAAAATACTTTCTGTCACGGATATGTAAATCATACAGAACTTTCTTCCTTTTTTCTTTTCTTTTTTTTTTTTTCTTAGGGAGAAATTCTCGACAGGTACTTTAATTCTTCTCGTAATATATATAGTAATGACCCCCCTTCCCTTCCATTACATTTGTCTTCAATAGCGTTTTTACTACCAGCTACAAAAAAGAACCTTTTCAATCAGTCACAAAACTCATATTTGTCTCCGTTGTTATCAACAAAGATTTTACTTTTACTCACTTTTTACAATTTAGTTTAATATTTAATCTGATTAATAATTTCTGTTTTAATTATTAATGTCGTAGAACAAGTTGGAGAAGATAACCCTCTCCATGTCTGAAATCCTCTTCCTGTCACCCAAATCATGCATGCTAATTTCATAACAGATAACATTTTATTTAACACCGATTTTTCAAGTATTTCCTTCGTTTGACTGCTCAATGACAGTCATGGTAAAAAAAAAAAAATGTATAGAAAGACAAAGATGGTGTTGATATACACACTTTCCTTTCATTTTATTTTTCTATTCTCCCTGCAAAATAATATGCAAAAAAAAAAAAAAAGGGTGAAAGATTCAAGTTGATTTTTGTACTTTCAAAATACTCTTAACAAATTGCTTTTTATAATTGTGAATTCTTCTGTCATACAATTTGTAAATACACATATCTTCCTTTTTTCCTTGCACCTATTAGTTCTTTCAATGATGAGTTAGGATTTTTTTACATTAATTTGGCTGATATCTTTTTTTTGCAAAAGGATGTAATTGGCAATGCTTGGGCAGGAGATGGGTGTAAATAAAATCACGTAAATTGAAATAAATGTAAACCTTTAACCTCTTCTTGGCAAACCTTGTATTTCCTGGGAATCAATTATTATGAATTATGGGATGGTTTGTGTTATCTAAATACTGTTTGTTACTGTGTCAAGCATAAAACTCTAAAAATATGGAGTTGAATTTGTTTGTCTTTTAAAATTTCATAATTTATTGATTTTTTTTGTCATAATTATTGATAATTTAGAAAATTTATTAACAAATAACCTTCCTGATAAAATGGTCTCTGAGTATATTTGTTGATGACACCATAGACATGAGGAGAAAATGAATGTGCACATATAGCTGAAACCTTAGAGAATCATTTCTAATCTGTAGTGGAATAGGGACATAAATTGATGATAGCATTTAATGCTGTTAAGACTAAACGTCTTTCCTTTAACAATTACAAGAAACCTTCTCAACCACTGATTGCCGTGACTAATAATATGCTACTGGAGAACTCTTCATTCAATCTCCTCAGCATAACATTCACAGACAACATGAATTAGGACAAATACATTAAGGACATTGACAAGGTTGCTGCAAAGAATGTGAGCTCCCTCTACTGTGCTAGAAAATTTCTTAAGCCCGACAGTATCCTGTATCTCTACAAAGCCACCATTCACCCATGCATAGACTATTTTTACCACAACTGAGCCGGTACATCTATCACTAGTCTCTCCCTATAAGACAGGGTTTAAAAAAGAATCTCTAACCTGATAAACCCTGCACTATCAATCAAGCTCCAACCCCTGTGCCATTGCCGCCATGTTGTATTACTGTGCCTGTTTTACAAGTATTTTAATTGAATGTGCTCTGATGAATTTGTAGCAGTTATGTCCCCTTGATGTATATATTCCTGATCAACCCGACGAGCAGCAAAATTCCACCCTGTTACGATAGATGTCCTTAGATGCTGGAAAGCCTTCTACTCCCTTGAACTGCTAAACTTTGGAATTCCCTCCGTTTCCCAGCCTATACTAACATGCCAAAGTTTAAATGTAATGTGAACAAACATCTCATTGCTCAACTTCCTACATCATATTTCTTTAGATAATGTCCCAAGGAGTAGCCCCATACATCCAAGTGGCAATATACCTTGGTTGGGGTGAGATAAAACAAAAAAATAAAAAATACACTGTCCTGTTTAATTCTGAAAGTCTACCTATAGATTAATTATTTGACAGTTTAATTTAGCATTGAATAATAGATAGATGGTTGATATGTCGTTAATTAAACCAATCATTTGTGTTTAAGGCCATTAAAAGTTAATGAAAATTTGCAAATACAACTAATATATTCATATTTGTATATTTATTTTCTATTATTAAAATTGTTAAAAAATTATGTGGCAATTCAGACGCAAGATTATATATAGATGCAACTAATATGTTTCTATGATTTATTGTATTAATTAAAATGTTCTTGTATATCATGAATATATGATGGTTTGTTTTTCCCTCTAAATTATCACCAATACTACTTGTTCTCGTTTCAAGCATCAAATATGTTAAAAATTGTTATTTATTAAATCTTTGAAACTGTTATAGAGAAAAAGCCACATCAGCCCATATCCAAAATTATAAACTAAAGATAGACTTCGTTATGACATGAGACTATATATAGCTACAAGTAATGCATTTATTGGCGTTTTTACAGAATTGGGACAAGACTTTTGGAAATCATAAAACTGTATTTCAGATGAAAACAATGGTATTTACGTATTCCTGGTATTTTTAAGATGATTATATCCAAAAATTACGAAAATCAATAAGGTAGAAAATTTTTTAATAAAGAAAATAAAAAATAGAATTTGATGAAAATCATCGTAAAACGCAGAGTTCAACAGAGGTAATTTTCCATGGTGGCAGTTTTTCACCTGCTAACATGATTAAAGTTTTTTTAATAATTCAATAAAATACGGGTAATTTTGACTGCCTAATTTGGAAGCTACAATTGTAACTTATTAGAATCAACAAAAAAAAAAAAATCCAGTTGAAACCATTGTTTTTTTTTAACTGAAAACTCCATTTATCTACTACAAAATCTTGTCCCAATTCTGTAGAAGCACCTATTTATATTATTTATTTATTAGTTGTTGCTTTTTCTGTTTCACTTTGTTTAAACAAGTTACAAATAACAAAGGTAATTTATTCATAATAATTTGATTAGAAATTCTTTTAAAAAATTTGTTTGGGATTTGAAATTCATAATTTTCTATTTTTTCTTTGAACATAATTTATAATTTGTATTATTTATATTACAAGGCTGCTAATTTTAAGGTTTCCCAATTAATATTACTATTTATGTTCCCATATATTTTTAGATAATGTATTATTCCTGTGTTTTTCATTTTCAAATGCCATCGTATGGTAAATATATCTACCATTAAATGAATTTTCTATTTGTCCTACAAATACCTTTTCTTTGTTATTAATAATGTTATTTACATTTGCTTTTTATGTTACATTAAGTGTTTAACATTTGTGTATCATATTTCTGAATTTTTCAGATGAGGATTATTTATTTGTATTATTTGGATTCATCGGACTACTGTTTTCATCTTGAGTATGATATATATATATATACAGTAATATATAGTAATAATAATTAGTAATAAATAATGATATTTACAACTAGAAATAAAAATAGGTTTAAGGCCCCTACAATTCATACAAGAATTGTCTGCAAGGACCTGTGATGCAGTGGTTAGAGTACTTGGAAAAATCAATTGCAAAAGTGATATTCTCCTGAAGGTTGAAGATTCAATTCTCACTTTGGGCGACTGAAAAATACAATTGCAAATTATTTAGGACCTCTATCCAGTCATGGCCGATGGAACAAGAGCATGCTACTCCTGTGAAGTAAATAAAGGGTTTTGCTCAAAATTCCGTCCAAATTCCCGAGTTAGACAAACATTTCCAAATTTGACAAGATGATGAAGGTCAGAGATTACATTGACCGAAATGTTGTGAAAATGATACTCGATGAGAACAGTAATCCGATGAATCCAAATAATACGAATTTGTGTATCAATGGTGAAATTTTCTAATGTTTATTTTAATATCTACATAATTGCAATCTAGTTGCAATCATAGATCTCAGTTGACATATATCAAAATTTCATTATCTTTTTTCTTCTGAATGCAATCCAAAATTAGAAGAAACATATTAAGTTGGGTTTAAAAAGGGTATAAAAATGTTAAAGGAAATCTGTAATTGAAATAGGATTGCACTTTTGCCACCATTCAACATATTTCTTTATTATCATTATATAATTTTGATTATTAATTACAAATTAATTGTATAATTCATATTTTTGTGTTTATTTTGCTTTTCAGATGACCTTCTTGATCAAGGAATTTCTTCATTAAAACTAAAAGAGACACTGTCAAACATCTTTTTTTAATAACCCTTCAGATCGAAGTGACTCTTTCCATTGGAAAACAATTCTTCAACAAAATGGTGATTCCCTTTTGCAAGCAATGACTTTTGCCAAATAAAGTAGCCACAACTAATCTCAAACAGACCAAGGGGATGTTTTAGTCCTGCTCATTGCATTATATCCCTAGCTGTTACTGCCCTTTGTGCAAGAGAAACTTGATTCTCTGACCTCATAAAAAAAAGGATCCACAATCTCATTGTCTAAACAAGTTTTGGATAAATTCATCTACAATTAGAATCCCTCTACAACCAACAATTTGTCTGCAAATACATTTCAACTGTGCTGATTCATCTATTGTTGTAATTTATCTATAAATTTAATTTTTTTTATCAGTCTGAAATGTGTTAATAGAATCCAATGCAGAAAAAATATGACAATACTACATTTTCAGTTTTTAAACAATTTAAATTTTGCGTATTTTAGGCATTAAATATCTTTAATAATGATGATAAAAATAAATATATTTAACTTAAACAATGAGGTTGGAAAAAAGTTTGTGTGCCATGCAAACATAATGATGTATTATGGGAAAATTATTAAAAAATAACTATTCTTCAAAATAAAGACCATCTTTGCTCATGACCTTCTGCCAATGATAATGTCAAGCTTCCAGAATTGATTAAAGTACCAAAATGATGATCACCAAACATCTTGCTTTGAATGGGAAAATTCTTGACAAGATGATTCAAATCAGCAATTTTTTTTTTTAATGAAATTTTGCATTGATTGGAGAAGATTGATTAGATTAGGCAATTTTTTCTTGCAGTTTCATGTGCCTTTGCATGAAGTCATGCCAGTTTAAGTTTGCAAACAAAGTCAAAGAAGCTCTTCAAGATTATTTTGATTGAAAACCAAAATATTGGTACTTTTATTAAATACAAAAGCTTGCAGTTCATTTGCAAAAGATTGTCGATAATGATGATGTTTATCTTGAAGAATAGTTGTTTTTTTAAATTCTTTTTTTAACGTCGCTATACAAACTTTTTTCTTAAACAAATAATTGTACTTGATAAATACTTTAATATTTTGTTATCTGTTTCTATTTACTCCTGAAAAATCTATTAATTTCATTTCTTGTTGTTAAAACTATTTTTTGTCCAATGCATTTTATAATCCTGTCCCCTTTTTCACCCCTTGTTTATAGGTGAAATATTTCCAGAAACTGATATAAGAAAAATGGCTAAGTAACAGGGTTATACAATTCTCGAAGCAACTCATGTATGTATGTTAAAATGATACTGCCAGCTGGAAAACTATAGGGTATAAAGTTAAGTTTATTTTATAAGACAAGTATTTTCTGGGGATATTGCATACTTTTCCTGAAAAAACAAAAACGAATATGAGATATCTTGATTGGGAGGAGGTCCCTAAAGTTGGGAAAAGTATTTTTGTTAAAATTCTAAATTTATTATTTTGTGAAATAAAAATAATTTTAATGACTCTACCTTTTATCTAAATCTTATAGATGAATTTGCATAGTTTAATTGTATTTGTAGAGGAATTAATTGGACATTGTCTGGAACCAACAGCACATAGTGAACCCCTCTCATATTTTCTAATTGCCTCTTCTTGCCCCCTCCTTCTCCCCGATACCTTCTTTCCCAACATCCTTCTCCTCTCCCCCCTCTCTCATTTTTCTTTGCTGTTGGTATTATTTGTGAGCTGTTCTATGAATTAGAATCCTACACTTTTATAAAAAGTGAAAACCCTTTTCTTTTTTTTTTTAATCGATTGCAACCCCTAATCGATTGGTGGGCTAAAGGGAAACAGTAGATGTGATCCAATGTGACATTGAATTTTTTCGAACACCCACCAGAACATCCAATGGAAGATGAACTCCAAAAAATCTAAATTTTTCTAACCTGGATTAAAATTTATTTTAATAATGTTTCGATTTGCTCCCACCTCCTTTATCCAATTCAACCTGTTCACCTTGTTTATTTTAAAAAAGCATTCAAATTATAAAGAAACAGGAAGAATATTTACCTTTCCACACCCACCCACCTCTAATTCTTGTGTGCTTGTTGATAAACGTTGATGATTAAGAATGTTGACCTGAAAATATTTAATAATAGCTTCATTTTTTTTTCTTCACAAATATTTATCTTGTAAAACAACAAAAAAAATATTGCTAACGTTTTATTTTTGAAGTGTTTTAATTTTCTTTTTTAGGTATTTTTACAATTTTAAAAGCATTTTGCCATATTTTTAAAGGAAAGTTTATCTAGACATTTAAATCAACTTTGTATTTTTTTATATTGAATCTCAATTTCTATTTCTTTTGTCCAAAGAATTTTTCTAAAATCTAAACTTGATTTTTGGATCTGTGTTGTTAATTTGCCATTCATTCTATGCAAATGTTTCGTTTTGTTTGGTTAAGTCAACAGGATTTTTTTTCTCTATTTGAAGTCTGAAGTTTTCTTCAGTTCAGCCATTTTGAAATATTTTGCTGCAAAACTTATTTTAGTTTTGTATTGTTGATTTTCAAGACATTTATAATGGCTGAGTATTTAATTGTATTTTTTTTTTCATCTGAAAATACAGGTGTGCTCTTAGCATTTACAAAAAGTCGTAATTTGTGCCAAAAAAGTTTTTTATAGTCATGGAATGAATAAAAAGATTTAAACAAAAAAATGCACTCTTTACATCCAACCCACCTCAGTATACACAATCTAAAAATAAGACATTGTACAATTATGGCGTCTGTTCTTTTTTTGTTGTTTCCAATATTTGGTTGCAAACATTTGTGACTATCCTCTTCCAGTTTGGCATACCATTGACTACATTGTCCCATGTACAAGATACGCTTCCATACTTCAAAATGTTTTTTGTGCTGTCCTTAAATCTCAAAACTGTGATGATTTCTTCTAATTCTTTCTTCTGCTTGTACATCATACAGAAATATCTTCACTGATCACTGATTGGTCAATGTGTGCAAACTTGACCAATCAAAGGTAATCAATTTCTGACAGGATTAATCTGGAGATCTGCAAGTCTTTGTTATTATGGAGTAATCTCATCTGATTTTGTGTATCAAGCTCAGATGTTATTGAACTATTATAACAGTCACTTTAGCAGTTGTATATAGTAAGAGGGATGATACACTAATTGTATGTTTTCGTATTTCTTCCTATTAAAATCTCAATAGTCATAAACACCCATCTCTTAGTCTTATCGCATGCAAAACACCCTAAACCCCCCCCCCCATTCTACTGCATAAACAATTGCAAGTTTCGTTTATGAATATAAAGAAGCGTGGTGGTGTCATTTTCTTGGATTCAGATCTGAAAATAAAATTTTAAAAGTGCCTTTTCACTAAGGAAATTAGAAAATTGTGGGAAAAAAATCTTCAAGGAATTGTTTTGCTTTTCAGATTTGTGTTTGCAAAGAGAAAAATTGCAAAGTTTTGAAAAGGCAGCAAATTTGTCCTTTCCATGAAAGGAGTTTGTCACAAAAGTTTTAAAGAATTATTTTGGACGGATCTTCTGCTTGTTAATAATAAAATAAATTCACCAGTTTTGCACCACTTTTATGTCTTCCTTCAAAGATGAAAATCAAAATATAATACTACTAAACTTTATGCATAGAATTCTTATTCCAATTTTGATCCAAATCGGTTAAATGATTTTGATTCTAAAAAATATGTCTAAAACTTGTGGTTAAGGAGTCTTAAGAAAAAATTTGAATTAAGAAAATCTTGTTTAATTGGTATCTCATAACCATGGGTCAAATTTAATGCAAATCAGAAATATTTGAATGTTCAAATTGTAGATCTTGCCCATGTTGTACCTCTAACAACGCTTTAAGGTTCCCTAAAGTGAAATTTTGAAAATATTAATTAATATTTATCCATGATTTAAATATCAAAATATGAGATCTTCATGATGATACATAAGATGTTAAACTAAATATAAGCTACATTAACCTAGTAGCTGTATTCTAAAATTCATAGTGATCCATTTATTAGTTTAGGACTTTGTCTGTCACTGTTTTATGGGATAAACAGAAATTGGTGACAAGCACTTTTGAAGTGTTGAAACAACAATGTTAAATAAAAAAAATGATTTGTGATTTTTCTATGTGCAACTGTTTATATAGTAATTGGTTATGAAATGGTTGCATGTTTTTGTGCTGTTTTTAATTTTATCTTTTAATAAGATTATCTCAAGTTTGCAAATAAGAAACATAATAAAACCATTAGGTTTTAGCAAATCAGATAAAACAAAACATTTTAATGCTAATGGTTGAAGAGTTGAGCACATTACGATTATTCAAGTTTTTATTCCTTAGATTCTGATTTCATTTTTTCTTGTATTTAGTTTGGAAAAATACTCATTTTGCCCAAAGTTACAAATATTTCAGATATTAGCAGAGGTTGCAAAAAAAAAAAAAAAAAAAGAAAAAAGACGAACCATCTAATATGAAAGTAAAATAAAAAAAATATGTTTTAGTTACAGTTTTTACTTAGTGATATTTCATTTTCAACAAATTCATTTTTCTTTTTATGTTGATCACTAAACAACTCCTAAAAAAAAAAAAGAAAAGTTCCACATGTAATAAGAAAACCAATTTTTGTTGACATGTTTAACATTTTTAATTGTTTTTTTTTTTCTCCTGTAATTTTACAGCTGGGTTTCCTTTTCTGATGTTTGTTTCGACTTTTTCGTTTCAGCCTCTTTCAGATTGCATCCCTCTTGTTGCTTTAAAACAACAAACAAACAAAATGCATGCAACGCCTGCAAAATATTTTATTTAAAAATTATTTAAGAAAAATCAAAACTAATTTATCTTTTATTTTTTTTTGTTTTTGCTCGATTTTTCTCAATTTTTTTTTTTTTTTTTTAAACATATGCATGTGTTTATCTTCATGAAGTTATCACTAGGACTATGACAACAGCATATTCTTTCCCTTGTTTTGATTCTCAGGCATATATCGATTGATATCTTATATGTTTTTATGTAGAGTGATGTGATCCTCGGTTGATTGTGTCTGTGTAGGATATATACTAAAGAGTCAAAACAATGAAAAGAATATGCTGTTGTCATAGCCGTAGTGATCACTCATGTAGATTCATCACAAAACAAGTTTTCTTTTTCATTTTGGACTCATAGTCATCCCAAATAAGGCATATTAACATTTAGATATAAAGGGGCTACTGTTTGGAACCATCTCAATTGAACACATTTAAATTTCTGCGGGTTAGTACAGTCTGAGGAACAGAGGGATTTTTTTTTTTTTAAATGGAAATCACTCTAGACAAGGCATTGTGCCACTTGATGTAAGGAGCTAACAAGTACAAAAGCTGATTATTGTAAAGACAGGAGATGCTTATTGACCTTTTCTTGAAAAGACCAGGGCTGTTGGTAAAAGGAAAACAGTGAGCAGAGAGAGATTTCCACAAGCTTGCAATGTTGGAAATAGGCAGCTGTAATTCAATGAGGTATTATAAGACCGAATTGATGGAGACCACTAGACCAATGAGTGAAACGAGCTGGAACAAAGGAAGTAGGAAATAGATGAGACAATTCTGAGGAACATATGCCATAATAGTTTTTGTAAAAAAGACTGAGACTAGCAACATCACATCTGTGAATAAGAAAGAGCAATGGATTTAATATATGGACTCCAATTTCAAAGTCTAGCATTATCTACTATTAGAGTGTAAGGTTTTTCAGCATCTAGGGATCTTAGCATCTACAGTGAAAGAGTGTGTTGCTGCTGCTAGACAGATTTGTTGGGTGTATCTACGGTGGAGGGATACAAGTGCCATGAGTTCATCAGAACATATTTCATTATAGTATTGTAAAACGGACACAGGGATGCAACATTTCAATGATGGGACTGGGGTTGGAGCTTGGCTGATAGTGCAGGACTTAATAGATCGAGGACTTTTTTTGCACCAGCCCGGATGTGGCAACAATATTCCATGCATGGGTAAATCGTGGCTTTGTAGATATATAAAATACTGCCAGGTGTGAGTAATTTTCTAGTATGATAGAGGGAGCCCACCTTCTTTGCAGCAGCCTTGTTATTGACCAGATTCTGTAATTTTTTTTCTCCAAATTGTTTTCATTATTCCAATGCAAGTTACATAATAATGTGTGTCTTCATTTGTGTATGTGTTATTATCTTTGACACCTATTTAAAAAAAAATGGAATCATTTGATGACTACAGATGAAATACCAGCTACTCTCCTGGGTGGGTAGTTTAAATATGTGTATATTATAATTGCACCCCCCCCCCTCGCAAATGCATTTTAACTAAAAATACGACTGATGTGTCATGCTGAAATTTGTAAAACAAATTTTTTAAAATACAAAAAATGATTTAGTAAATCTGCTAGAATTATTTTTTTAGAAAAAAAAAAAAGATAATTATTAGCTATTGTGTATTCAATTTACTATTTTCTAATTTGAAATCACAAAAGTTAACTGAAAACAAGGGAGATAAGTCAATTTGTCATACACAATCGTCCACACTAGAAGTATCTGATATAACTGTTAAAACTGCATTATTCAATAAATGTTATTATTTTTTGTAATGATTTTTTTTTCTTAACTAATTTTAATATAGCATATTAGAAAAATGCTGACTTTGCATAAAGTTATTTATAGACACCAATGTTTGAACAAGAAATACTTGTCATGAAGAGCAGGCGGTTTGGACTGCATTGAAATCAACCATGCAAGCCTCAACAGTAAGTGAGAGGCAATACATTAAAAGATCCAGTGATAAAAAGAAAAGAATGGTAAATGAACATCACAACAGATGCCAATGTCAAAGTAGTTTAACCACATAACTTGCACAAAAACTTCAGTGGAACACTATATAGATTAGTCTACACCAGAAAAGAGAGAAGAATCCCCAGCTGGAGGAAGCTGAAGAAAAGTTGACAAAGGATGGCAACTGTATAAGAGAGAAAAAAAACTCATATAAGAAACTTAACAAGAATTTTTGCAATAGCTCAATAGTGTTTATTTACCATCACTCTCTAGAGGTTTAGATACAAGGTCAGGTGTGATTTTCGCCTATACCTCTACAAAGCCATTTCTCGCCAGCCTTGTTGGCATTCTCCAATAGGGGCACCTCAGGTAATTAGCAATCAACTAACCTCTACTCCAAAGTAAAGCCTGCAAAAGTAGACCAAGGGCTAAGCAGAACCATACTTTTGGGTCGGTCAGGCTAATCTAACCTTTTCTATCAAAGAAGCCATTGTAATTGTACAGAGCTAATCTAACCTTTTCTATCAAAGAAGCCATTGTAATTGTACAGAGCTAACCTAACCTTTTCTATCAAAGAAGCCATTGTAATTGTACAGAGCTAAACTAACCTTTTCTATCAAAGAAGCCATTGTAATTGTACAGAGGTAATCTAACCTTTTCTATCAAAGAAGCCATTGTAATTGTACAGAGCTAATCTAACCTTTTCTATCAAAGAAGCCATTGTAATTGTACAGAGCTAATCTAACCTTTTCTATCAAAGAAGCCATTGTAATTGTACAGAGCTAATCTAACCTTTTCTATCAAAGAAGCCATTGTAATTGTACAGAGCTAATCTAACCTTTTCTATCAAAGAAGCCATTGTAATTGTACAGAGCTAATCTAACCTTTTCTATCAAAGAAGCCATTGTAATTGTACAGAGCTAATCTAACCTTTTCTATCAAAGAAGCCATTGTAATTGTACAGAGCTAACCTAACCTTTTCTATCAAAGAAGCCATTGTAATTGTACAGAGCTAATCTAACCTTTTCTATCAAAGAAGCCATTGTAATTGTACAGAGCTAATCTAACCTTTTCTATCAAAGAAGCCATTGTAATTGTACAGAGCTAATCTAACCTTTTCTATCAAAGAAGCCATTGTAATTGTACAGAGCTAATCTAACCTTTTCTATCAAAGAAGCCATTGTAATTGTACAGAGCTAATCTAACCTTTTCTATCAAAGAAGCCATTGTAATTATACAGAGCTAATCTAACCTTTTCTATCAAAGAAGCCATTGTAATTGTACAGAGCTAAACTAACCTTTTCTATCAAAGAAGCCATTGTAATTGTACAGAGGTAATCTAACCTTTTCTATCAAAGAAGCCATTGTAATTGTACAGAGCTAATCTAACCTTTTCTATCAAAGAAGCCATTGTAATTGTACAGAGCTAATCTAACCTTTTCTATCAAATGAAGCCATTGTAATTGTACAGAGCTAATCTAACCTTTTCTATCAAAGAAGCCATTGTAATTGTACAGAGCTAATCTAACCTTTTCTATCAAATGAAGCCATTGTAATTGTACAGAGCTAATCTAACCTTTTCTATCAAAGAAGCCATTGTAATTGTACAGAGCTAATCTAACCTTTTCTATCAAAGAAGCCATTGTAATTGTACAGAGCTAATCTAACCTTTTCTATCAAAGAAGCCATTGTAATTGTACAGAGCTAATCTAACCTTTTCTATCAAAGAAGCCATTGTAATTGTACAGAGCTAATCTAACCTTTTCTATCAAAGAAGCCATTGTAATTGTACAGAGCTAATCTAACCTTTTCTATCAAAGAAGCCATTGTAATTGTACAGAGCTAATCTAACCTTTTCTATCAAAGAAGCCATTGTAATTGTACAGAGCTAATCTAACCTTTTCTATCAAAGAAGCCATTGTAATTGTACAGAGCTAATCTAACCTTTTCTATCAAAGAAGCCATTGTAATTGTACAGAGCTAATCTAACCTTTTCTATCAAAGAAGCCATTGTAATTGTACAGAGCTAATCTAACCTTTTCTATCAAAGAAGCCATTGTAATTGTACAGAGCTAATCTAACCTTTTCTATCAAAGAAGCCATTGTAATTATACAGAGCTAATCTAACCTTTTCTATCAAAGAAGCCATTGTAATTGTACAGAGCTAATCTAACCTTTTCTATCAAAGAAGCCATTGTAATTGTACAGAGCTAATCTAACCTTTTCTATCAAAGAAGCCATTGTAATTGTACAGAGCTAATCTAACCTTTTCTATCAAAGAAGCCATTGTAATTGTACAGAGCTAATCTAACCTTTTCTATCAAAGAAGCCATTGTAATTGTACAGAGCTAATCTAACCTTTTCTATCAAAGAAGCCATTGTAATTGTACAGAGCTAATCTAACCTTTTCTATCAAAGAAGCCATTGTAATTGTACAGAGCTAATCTAACCTTTTCTATCAAAGAAGCCATTGTAATTGTACAGAGCTAATCTAACCTTTTCTATCAAAGAAGCCATTGTAATTGTACAGAGCTAATCTAACCTTTTCTATCAAAGAAGCCATTGTAATTGTACAGAGCTAATCTAACCTTTTCTATCAAAGAAGCCATTGTAATTGTACAGAGCTAACCTAACCTTTTCTATCAAAGAAGCCATTGTAATTGTACAGAGCTAACCTAACCTTTTCTATCAAAGAAGCCATTGTAATTGTACAGAGCTAATCTAACCTTTTCTATCAAAGAAGCCATTGTAATTGTACAGAGCTAATCTAACCTTTTCTATCAAAGAAGCCATTGTAATTGTACAGAGCTAATCTAACCTTTTCTATCAAAGAAGCCATTGTAATTGTACAGAGCTAATCTAACCTTTTCTATCAAAGAAGCCATTGTAATTGTACAGAGCTAATCTAACCTTTTCTATCAAAGAAGCCATTGTAATTGTACAGAGCTAATCTAACCTTTTCTATCAAAGAAGCCATTGTAATTGTACAGAGCTAATCTAACCTTTTCTATCAAAGAAGCCATTGTAATTGTACAGAGCTAATCTAACCTTTTCTATCAAAGAAGCCATTGTAATTGTACAGAGCTAATCTAACCTTTTCTATCAAAGAAGCCATTGTAATTGTACAGAGCTAATCTAACATTTTCTATCAAAGAAGCCATTGTAATTGTACAGAGCTAATCTAACCTTTTCTATCAAAGAAGCCATTGTAATTGTACAGAGCTAATCTAACCTTTTCTATCAAAGAAGCCATTGTAATTGTACAGAGCTAATCTAACCTTTTCTATCAAAGAAGCCATTGTAATTGTACAGAGCTAACCTAACCTTTTCTATCAAAGAAGCCATTGTAATTGTACAGAGCTAATCTAACCTTTTCTATCAAAGAAGCCATTGTAATTGTACAGAGCTAATCTAACCTTTTCTATCAAAGAAGCCATTGTAATTGTACAGAGCTAATCTAACCTTTTCTATCAAAGAAGCCATTGTAATTGTACAGAGCTAACCTAACCTTTTCTATCAAAGAAGCCATTGTAATTGTACAGAGCTAACCTAACCTTTTCTATCAAAGAAGCCATTGTAATTGTACAGAGCTAATCTAACCTTTTCTATCAAAGAAGCCATTGTAATTGTACAGAGCTAACCTAACCTTTTCTATCAAAGAAGCCATTGTAATTGTACAGAGCTAATCTAACCTTTTCTATCAAAGAAGCCATTGTAATTGTACAGAGCTAATCTAACCTTTTCTATCAAAGAAGCCATTGTAATTGTACAGAGCTAATCTAACCTTTTCTATCAAAGAAGCCATTGTAATTGTACAGAGCTAATCTAACCTTTTCTATCAAAGAAGCCATTGTAATTGTACAGAGCTAATCTAACCTTTTCTATCAAAGAAGCCATTGTAATTGTACAGAGCTAATCTAACCTTTTCTATCAAAGAAGCCATTGTAATTGTACAGAGCTAATCTAACCTTTTCTATCAAAGAAGCCATTGTAATTGTACAGAGCTAATCTAACCTTTTCTATCAAAGAAGCCATTGTAATTGTACAGAGCTAATCTAACCTTTTCTATCAAAGAAGCCATTGTAATTGTACAGAGCTAATCTAACCTTTTCTATCAAAGAAGCCATTGTAATTGTACAGAGCTAATCTAACCTTTTCTATCAAAGAAGCCATTGTAATTGTACAGAGCTAATCTAACCTTTTCTATCAAAGAAGCCATTGTAATTGTACAGAGCTAATCTAACCTTTTCTATCAAAGAAGCCATTGTAATTGTACAGAGCTAATCTAACCTTTTCTATCAAAGAAGCCATTGTAATTGTACAGAGCTAATCTAACCTTTTCTATCAAAGAAGCCATTGTAATTGTACAGAGCTAATCTAACCTTTTCTATCAAAGAAGCCATTGTAATTGTACAGAGCTAATCTAACCTTTTCTATCAAAGAAGCCATTGTAATTGTACAGAGCTAATCTAACCTTTTCTATCAAAGAAGCCATTGTAATTGTACAGAGCTAATCTAACCTTTTCTATCAAAGAAGCCATTGTAATTGTACAGAGCTAATCTAACCTTTTCTATCAAAGAAGCCATTGTAATTGTACAGAGCTAATCTAACCTTTTCTATCAAAGAAGCCATTGTAATTGTACAGAGCTAATCTAACCTTTTCTATCAAAGAAGCCATTGTAATTGTACAGAGCTAATCTAACCTTTTCTATCAAAGAAGCCATTGTAATTGTACAGAGCTAACCTAACCTTTTCTATCAAAGAAGCCATTGTAATTGTACAGAGGTAATCTAACCTTTTCTATCAAAGAAGCCATTGTAATTGTACAGAGCTAATCTAACCTTTTCTATCAAAGAAGCCATTGTAATTGTACAGAGCTAACCTAACCTTTTCTATCAAAGAAGCCATTGTAATTGTACAGAGCTAATCTAACCTTTTCTATCAAAGAAGCCATTGTAATTGTACAGAGCTAATCTAACCTTTTCTATCAAAGAAGCCATTGTAATTGTACAGAGCTAATCTAACCTTTTCTATCAAAGAAGCCATTGTAATTGTACAGAGCTAATCTAACCTTTTCTATCAAAGAAGCCATTGTAATTGTACAGAGCTAATCTAACCTTTTCTATCAAAGAAGCCATTGTAATTGTACAGAGCTAATCTAACCTTTTCTATCAAAGAAGCCATTGTAATTGTACAGAGCTGTGCGCTCTAGCAAGCTAGTAGGTATGTCTCTGATTTATTTTTTTTCAAAATTTAAGAATATAAAAATAAGCAGAGGAGTTCAATTAACTAAAAAAAACGTACCATTTCTATATGGAATGGGAAGTTGATTTTTTTTTTCACTGTCATTTTCTAAGTGTGTTTGCCTCATCTGCCATTTTGAAGTCGCTATACTGAAAACGGGAAATGTGGAGTGGAATTTTCAGACTGTCCATAAAAATTATGACACTGAATTTCCACCAAAAAGCGAGCTGAGAAAGATAAAGGAAAAAGAACTGAAATCCCAATTGTCCGAACAGCAGACATTTTTCAAACAGCTAACTTCAAAAGCAAATGCAGCCACCGAAGCTTCATTCCTGGAGACTCATTTAATTGTTAAGAATAAGAAATCTTTCCAAGATGGAGAAATGTTAAAGCTGCTGAGTCGTTCAAAGATTTAAAAAATAAAACAGCAAGAATCACAGTTACAAGACACAGTGAAACCATGGCTCAGGATTTAACCAAGCAACATTGGAAAGACATTTTAAAATGTGAGTTTTTCTCTTCAGCTGGATGAGTCTACTGATGTGAGTGACACAGCCCAGTTGTGCATTTTTATTCGGATGGTGTTTACTAATTTGAACACAAAAGAGGAGCTATTAACAATGCTGCTTCTGAAAGAACACACGCAAGAAGACATATTTCTGTCCTTTAAAAACTTCATTGAGAATAACCAGTTTCCAGTGTACAAAATGGTGTCCATCACCACTAACGGCACACCTGCAATGATTGATCACCTGAATGGGTTTGTTGCCAAGTGCAGGGAGAACGATTCTTTCTCAGACTTCCTTAATTACCACTGCATGATATACCAACAAGCTTTATTTTCTAAAATGCTCAACATTAAAAAAATAATGGAGGTAGCAATAAAGATCACCTGTTCTATTTGTGCCAAATCTCTTCAAAGGCGGCTATTGCATTCATATCTGAATAACAATGATGCTGACCACTCTGAGTTATTGTTGCACACTAATATCAGATGGCTTAGTCGAGGAAAATTCCTACAAAGATTTTGAGATCTCTGTCCAGATATCAAGGTTTTTTTTCAGGAAGCCAAGAGTGCAGAATATAACCAAGTAAGTGATGATCAGTGGCTGCTAGACTTAGCATTTTCATCTGATCTGACCAACATGTTGAATAACCTTAATCTAGAGTTGCAAGGAAAAGACAAAACTGTGATTAATATGATAAGCTCAGCTTATATTTTCAAACGAAAAATACATTATCTCTTCTCAAAGCTTCAACACCATGATTTAGCAAACTTCCAAAACCTCACATCAGAGCTGAAGATGCAGGGGAAGTCATGTCTGCAGCTTGATAGTGTGCGCTACACAAATCAGTTTGCCTGTACAAATTTGATAAAAGATTTCAAGACTGGTTTATTTGAACCTATTGTTACATTCATGTGCTACCCTTTTCAGGAAGATGCTGCGACTATTCCACTTGCACCAAAAAATTGTGACATTGTTCCACCTGAACTCATCTCGAGTAGACGATGAAATTTTGACACTACAAGCTTACATTGAGTTGAAGTGTAGAGTGCATGGACAGTTTTGGAACTTATTTACAAATGAAAAATATCCAGAGAAAATGTGAAACTTCATTTACTGCATTGTATTCACCTCTACTTATCTATGTGAGTCAGCCTTTTCCCACATGAAGATTATTAAATCCAAGTAGCGTTCTACCATAACTGATGATCATTTAGAAGTATGCTTGAGGCTGGCCACTTGGCCTTCGGGACAAGATCAAAGTGTAGTATCTGTTCCGGCAGATACTGCACTTAAGATAATTTGTACCAGTCAATGGAGGGGAAACCCTCTATACTGGGACAATTATTATTTTTGGTAACCAAAGTGACCCCTTTTAGGGGAGCTGGTTTTTACCTCACATTAAAAACGGCCTTGTGCCTAATTTGCTCAGTGGGGGAGCAAATAAACACCATCTGTTCCGGCAGATGCTGCAAGCTATGACTAGCTATGACTAGCAAAGACCAGATGTGGGGGCAACCCCACATGCCTGACCATTAACCAGCTCCCATTTCCCACCTCTCGGGAGCTGGTCCCCTTTTCCCCTTCCCCCTCCTTTCACTCCTCACATTAAAAATCGGCCTTGTGCCTAATTTGCTCGGTGGGGGAGCAAATAAACACCATCTGTTCCGGCAGATACTACACTTAAGATGATTTGTACCAGTCAATGGAGGGGAAACCCTCTATACTGGGACAATTATTATTTTTGGTAACCAGAGTGCCCCCTTTTTGCCTACTTTTAGGGGAGCTGGTTTTTACCTCACATTAAAAACGGCCTTGTGCCTAATTTGCTCAGTGGGGGAGCAAATAAACACCATCTGTTCCGGCAGATGCTGCAAGCTATGACTAGCTATGACTAGCAAAGACCAGATGTGGGGGCAACCCCACATGCCTGACCTTTAACCAGCTCCCATTTCCCACCTGTCGGGAGCTGGTCTCCCTCTTTCCCTTCCCCCTCCCTTCACTCCTCACATTAAAAATTGGCCTTGTGCCTAATTTGCTCGGTGGGGGAGCAAATAAATACCATCTGTTCTCTGATACATACACAGCGATAGGCAGTGTTGTTCTGGCGACACATTCTCGTGCCCAGCGAGCTTGTTGGGTAGCGTTCTGTCCGCACCCCCACTTGGTCTGTCTTTCTCTGCTCTCCCCCCTCACGGGGGGATCCGAGCTGATAATTTACGACCTTCACGCGAGGGAGGGTCGGAAACACTTTCTCTCTTCCCTCCACTAACTTCCCACTCCCTCTCTCAGTTCTATCTCCCCTCTTGCCGCCTTTGGCGCCACTTCTTTTTTGGCGCCAAAGTCGGCTCCCACTTTGGACGCCGACTCCACGTCACTCATTTTGGTGAATTATACAGGGAAGAGAGAGATTTTTTCAAAAATGGACACCCCCAGCCCGGGGACCACCAATACCGATACCCCCAGCCAGGGGGCTACCACAAGAAAAACTGCTCCCCAAGAGGACGACTCCCCAACAGGGGAAGCAAAAAGCAACGGGGCATACCGCCCGGACACTAAACCGAAGGACGCCCCCCAGAAGGGAGAAAACTCACCAGCAGCTCCCCAAGAGGGCGACTCCCCACAAAGGGGAGAAAAAACAATGTTGGACGGGGCATCCCGTTCCGACAACAAAAATCAAGAGGCAGTAGCCCCAAAGGACGATAAGGGAGACAGTGCTCCCCAAGAGGGCGACTCCCCACAAAGGGGAGAAAAAACAATGTTGGACAGGGCATCCCGCTCTGACAACAAAAATCAAGAGGCAGTAGCCCCAAAGGACGATAAGAGAGACAGTGCTCCCCAGGAGGGCTACTGCCACAAAAGGGGAGCAAATCAAGAAAACGAGGGGGCATACAGCCTAGACCTCCCCAAAACAAAAAGGGGCAAAAGCTCCCAAGGACAATAAAGAGGACAATGCTCCCCAGGAGGCCGACTCTCCGAAAAGGGAAGTATTTCCTGGAAGAAGTATAGAGCAGGGAGAGTCGGTCCCAAAGGAAAGCGGAAAGGGAAATGCCCCTCAAAATAGCAACCCTTCCGCCAAGGAACAGCAAAAACAGTCCAACCTCACCAAAGATCCAACACCAACAAGAGGGTCGGCATGGGGGAAGACTGTAGAGAAGCAACTGTCCCCTCAAGAGTATAGAGACTTGTACTTGACCAAGTACAGACAATACATAGAGGGGGCAGAAATTAAACCAGTGCCAGGCGCTTGGGAGGCAATCGAAGACAGAGTGCTCTCCCTCATCATCTCGGATATGCCGGAAAACCGCCTCCTAGGGATGAAAAAGGAAGACATGGCAGGGCTCCTACACAAGCTAAACATACCGGTATTATACCTGTACCAGAGGAGCTACGCCATGTGGGACATCCTCCTACCCACCAAGGAAGATGCGGAGAGACTCTCCCTACAGGAAATTAAGTATGGGAGAATAAAACTAAAGCCCGAATACCAGGGCAGGACAAGGACCCGGGTGCAGGTATTCAATGTACCTATGCAAATATCAGCAGAAATCCTGGGATCCTTCTTCACACAGTTCGGCGAGGTGGAAAAAATAACCCCATTGCGGTCGAAAACCGGCATGCACTTGGGCAGCTACACTGTGGCTAAAGAAAGAAGGCTTCCAGGCGATACCAGCACAGCTGACATTTAAGGAGGCAACTATGACAGTAGTAGTGGAGGGGCATCGTCCGCACTGCTGGATCTGCCAAAAACAGGGTCACATGGCCAAGAGCTGCCCTCAAAGGTCAACTCCTACTCAAGTGACACTAAAGGCGGTCCCAACCTCTGAGACAGCACCAGTGTCCAAACAGGCTGTCACAACTCCTGCAACCGGAGCACCAACCCCAGCACCGAGGAAACCCAAAACTGTGCAGGAGGCCAAAGTGGAGGAATGGATCACGGTAATGAGGCGGAAATGGAAGCCCACAATCCCACCTGCCACCGTCCCACAACCAACCCAACAACTGAGGCAGCAACAACAACAGCAGCCTCCACAACAGCCGCAGCAACAGCCATGGCAGCAGGCACAGCAGCAGCAGCCAAACCAGCCATTGAACCAGCCGCAGCAACAACATCAGCTGCCACGGCCAATGCCACAACCAATGCCACGAAAACAGTGGCAACAACAAAAACAGCAGCAGCAGCAACAGCCAGAACAGCAGCAGCAGCAACAAAAACGGCTGCAGCAACCAGAAAAGCAACAGCACCAACCGGAGAAACAACAACTAGAGGAGCAGCAACAATCAACGGTCCCCACACCAATTGAGACGGATGAATCTGCTAGTGAGAGGGAGAGGAACTCAACCTCACCACTCCCTGGTTCATTCAAAAGAATAAAAAAGAAAAGGAAAGGGGAAGAAAAGGCAGCCCCCACTCCCTGTGAGCATACACCACCTCTAACAACAACACAACCCACTTCCACCCCCATACCACATACTGCACCAACACTAGACACCGCACTAACACCAACACCAACATCAGACACCGCACCAACACCAGACACTGCACCAACACCAGAAACTGCACCAACACCAACACCAGACACCGCACCAACACCAACACCAGACACCACACCAACACCAGACACCGCACCAACACCAACACCAACACCAGACACCACACCAACACCAGACACCGCACCAACACCAACACCAGACACCACACAGGCACTCGTCCCCACACCAATGCAAATTGAGCCGCCATCCCAGAAAGAAAAGAATGAACCCGGGAGGGGGAGAGACCCTTCAGATTCTCCCACTTACGGACTCACTCCAACAGGGACTCTCGCCCTCGAAACGAGAGAGGAACTTTGTTTTGTAGACCCCCTGTCTGTGGCAATGGGCTTACTACACCGGCAGAGAAAAAATTTAAAACCTCTGCTGGACTTCCAACAGATAGGGGGAAAAGACGTTAATGTCCCCTCTAATTTCCCGGACGCCCCACGGCTAACAACTTTCGTCAGGCTTCCTGAGGCCTGCAAAACCAACGTGTGGACAATGCTGGAAGCCGCGGAAGGGGCTGGTCCGGGAATTGAACTGATTAGGAAAAACGACCCTTCCCTTGAGGAACTCGCAAAACAATGCAAGGGAAGGGTCCCAGTGTTGGTCCATCCGTCACTCTATAGGGCCCTTAAATTGACTTACCCTTTGGATGTCGGCGGCATTGTGAGAGAAGGTCAGGACATGAAAAATCTGACCACCTTGAGCATTGCACACAACGTCGGTGTCCTTTCCCCGGCTGACTTCGGAGCTGAGTGTAACACACCTTAAGGTAGGTACCATGGCTTTGAATTTGGCTAGTCTGAATGCGAGGGGCTTGAGATCATCGGGTCGGGCGGCTCGCCTCCGGCACGACCTCTTGTCCCTGGGAGTGGATGTTGCTGCGATTCAGGAGACGCATTTCGTTTCCTCTGTGGACTGTCAGGTGCTGGCCCGAGACTTTGAGGTTTTCTCAGCATATGGCAGCCCGCGGGGGAAGGGAGTTTCCGTGTTGGTTAAACGTACCCTGTCGGCGACGGTCGACGTTGTCCATAGAGATGCGGTGGGTAGGCTGGTTGTGGCCGATGTTGCCGTAAAAGATTCTGTGTTTCGGGTGATTGCGGTTCATGCGCCCAGCACCGCTCGTGAGAGGGTCTCATTCTTCAGTCAGCTTGGCGCGTTTGTAGATTGTCGGAAGCGGGTAGTGCTAATGGGGGATTGGAATTCCATCTTAGACCCCGACATAGATAAGGTAGGAGGCGGAGCTAGAGGATCGGAGAGGTGCGAGTCCAGCCTGGCTGATCTGATGGCTAGATGCGGTCTGGTCGACAGGTTTCGGTTCGAGCATCCAGGGCGGGAGATGTGGACGTGGACCAATAGTGTTTCCTCCTATCCAAATACTTATTTGGACAGGATGTTAGTTAGGAGAGGCGAAGTAGACTTCTTATCTTGTCCCACGTTCACTTGGCTAGGCCAGACGGACCATAAATTAGTTATGGCCCGGCTGAAGCTAGGAAATAGGCCTAAGTTAGCGGGGTACTGGAAGTTAAACACCTCCCTTCTGGAGATACAAGACTTCCAAGATCAGTTAAGAGAATTGATTAAAAAGGCACTAGTGGGGGCGGTTACCGGGAGTAAGTGGTGGTTAGGTCTCAAAGCCAAGATCAGAAGCTTTTCCGTCAAGTATGCCCAGCGCCTTGCACTAGATAAGGCCAAGACGAAGAAGAAGCTAGAGCAGAAACTAGCCCAGGCTACGGGGGAGGGTGATAGGGTTAGTCAGGAACTAGCTAAGCAGGACCTTCTACGCGAGACTAGCGAGCGTTACGAAGGCCAAGTAGTTAGAGCTAGGCTTAGAAAGATAGGCAACGAAGCAGTCAATTCTGATGCAGACGTGCGCCGTGAGGTTTCTAGGCGTGGCTCGGACAAATACATTGCAAAAATCAAACATCCGAATGGACGCACCCTGGAATCGACTCGGGAGATCTGCGAGGGGTTTCGAGAACATTTCGAGGAGCGTTTTACGCAGCAGCCCGATCTTCCGGTCCTTGAGTTTAGCGACTATTTGGCCGACTCTCCCCGCCTCGAGGCGGCTAGAGCGGCTGGTTGCGAGGGCCGGGTGACGGAGCAGGAGGTCTTTACTGCGCTGAAGCAGGTCAGCTGTGACAGATCGCCAGGACTTGATGGTCTGCCATACGAACTGTACTTGAGGCTGTCGCCCATGTTTCTGCCTCTTCTGACGGATATGTTCAACCATTGGTTTGCTCAGGGATCCATCCCAGGGCAGGTGACCAAGGGAGTGATCACATTGCTGAAGAAAGGTGACGGGCATGGAGGGGAAGAGTTAGACGACTACAGGCCCATAACTCTGCTAAACACAGAGTTGAAGATTTTGGCCAAGGTCCTGTCGAATCGGCTGCAGGTTGTTATCGACGAGTTGGTTGAACCGGAACAGAACTACGCTGTGAAGGGGAGATCGATTCAGAACAACTTGCACCTGATCCGCATGATCCTAGAGGGGGGAATAGATGACGACACGGAAGCCGCGCTGATAAACTTAGATCAGTCCAAAGCTTTCGATAGGGTCGACCATCGTTTCCTGGCATCTGTCTTAGAGGCCGCCGGTTTTAAACCGGACTTTTGCAAGTGGATCTCCATAATGTATCGACAGCCCATGGCTGTCGTGCAAGTCAACGGAAAGCGCTCAAAACCCTTTGTTATCTCTCGGTCGGTTCGTCAGGGTTGTCCGCTGTCGCCCCTGCTTTATGTCCTGGCTTTGGAGCCTCTTCTCCGCAAGCTGAGACATGGGGAGGCAAATTCGGCCCTGCGCGGAATGGCTCTGCCTGGCGGCTCAGCTGCCAAGGTATCCGCGTTCGCCGATGATGTCACGATCTTCGTGTCGGGCTTCAGAGACATTGAGGTCGTGTCGGAGGCACTCACACAGTACGAAAGAATTACAGGGGCCAAGATAAACCGCAACAAGTCGGTAGGACTGCGGTTGGGCGCATGGAGTGGCAACGCAAACCTCCCTGCGCCCTTCAGCTGGACAGATGGCCCGGTCCGGATCCTCGGCGTGTGGTTCGGACCGGGTCTCCAGCTTGACAAGAATTGGTTGGAGGTACGGTCAAAGGTGGAGGCTGCAGTCAATTCGTGGCTTCCTAGGAAACTTTCCTTAAAGGGTAGAGCTGAGGCGTGCGCCACTTACGTCTTTCCTCTCATCCTTTACTGACTGGCCGTACTTCCCCTGCCTGCACAACACCTAAAAGCTCTTGTCGAACTCTTGTCCTCGCTCCTTTGGGACAGAGGAAGACACTGGGTGAGCAGACAGGTCTGTATTCAACGTCCGTGTGAGGGAGGCTTGGGAATGCCGGACTTGAAGTGTCATCGAGATGCTGAGAGGCTGGCCTTCCTGAGCCACTATATGCAGGAGGACCAACCATGGCACCCCGTGGTTACTGCCGCCTTCCCCGACCTCGTTCTCGACCCTTCCATCGAGAGCCGTCGCAGGCCGCGGGGAGAATCTGCCTACATGAAAGAGTGCCGAGCCGCGCTAAAACGACTACCAAGGTCCAGTGACCTTGTGACTGCTACCCGTAGGGAACTCCACAGGGATCTAGTGAAGGGGGCCGCTGACGACCCGCTATGCGCGCGTTTGGGGTGGCAGCAGAGTGAGATCCGCTCCGCGTGGAGTTGGGCGCCAGGTTCGAGTCATCTGAACAATTCGGAGTTTTCTCTGACCTGGCGATTGGCTCGAAATGCACTTCCACTCAACAACATACAATGCAGTTCTGGGTTTCTGGAGTCGCCTGATTGTCCCCGTTGTGGGACAACGGCTGTGGAAACTACGGATCACGCTTTCTTCGATTGCCGCGAACTCCGCCAGTACTGGTCGTATGTCAGTGGGGTGACGGCTCGCATCGATCCTGAGCATCCTCGCCCAATTACTGTATCCAATGTTGTGGACAACGTGAGGCTGCCGTGGGACCGGGAAAGACAAATGGTCTACGTTACGATTCTGGCCGTGGCGAGAATGGTGATTTGGACGTCGCGTCTGCAAGGTTGCCGGGGGGTGTTGTCTTTTTCTGATCAAGATCTGATCGCGTTCTTTAAACACCAACTACGGGTGAAGATCAGATGTGATAGAAGAAGGCTGCATCGCGCAGCATTTGACAGAAGATGGATACATGTGGCAAGTCTGTGTGTACGAAGAGGAGCCAAATTTGAATACGTGTTCCCCGCCTAGGTGTGGAACGCGCAGTTCTGTAAAGTTAAATTAAACAAGTAGTCTCTCAGCTAGCTGAGTGTGTGTTCCATCCCTCCCCGATTAGGAAGCCTCCAAGATCCCCATCCCCTCTTACCTGCAATTTTTGTTTTCACCCCTTCCTCTAAATTTTACCCATCTTGGAGAAAAAGAAATACAAACTAACCTCCATCCCTTACCCACAAAATTTTCTTTTCTCCATTCACCCCCATCTAGAGGGCATCCCCACCTAGAGACTGACCCGCAGAAGCGAGGTTCCTTTTACAAACCTAGTGGAACGGGCAGTCTATCAACTAGACGGGGTTGGGAGGGTCCTACTAATCACCTTTTGTTTTTTCTTCCCCCTCCCTCGACACAAATGAATTATTGTTACCATTTTATTGTTATCTTTTTTTGTTTTTACACGTCAATAAAAAATGTTTTAAAAATTGGGAGTTACTAGGACGTCCCCCAATATGAAAGGGTGAATGCGGTATTATGGTGAAAGAAGATACTAGCTGGGAGAAACTTTTGACTTTGTTTAGTTCTGGAGTGACAAGGATGACCAACGACCCCCAAAATCCCCCCTTTTGAGTTGGCCATGTGCCTAAGTTTTTTGTTCATCGTTGATTTTTTTCTGTATTTTTTTAACATGAATAAAAGATTTAATATCTCAAAGTGTAGTATCTGTTCCGGCAGATGCTGCACTTAAGATAATTTGTACCAGTCAATGGAGGGGAAACCCTCTATACTGGGACAATTATTATTTTTGGTAACCAGAGTGCCCCCTTTTTGCCTACTTTCAGGGGAGCTGGTTTTTACCTCACATTAAAAACGGCCTTGTGCCTAATTTGCTCAGTGGGTGAGCAAATAAACACCATCTGTTCCGGCAGATACTGCAAGCTATGACTAGCTAGGACTAGCTATGACTAGCAAAGACCAGATGTGGGGGCAACCCCACATGCCTGACCTTTAACCAGCTCCCATTTCCCACCTCTCGGGAGCTGGTCCCCCCTTTCCCTTCCCCCTCCCTTCACTCCTCACATTAAAAATTGGCCTTGTGCCTAATTTGCTCGGTGGGGGAGCAAATAAATACCATCTGTTCCGGCAGATACTGCAAGCTATGACTAGCTATGACTAGCAAAGACCAGATGTGGGGGCAACCCCATATGCCTGACCATTAACCAGCTCCCAATTTTACTACCTCTCGGGAGCTGGTCCCCTTTTTCCCTTCCCCCTCCCTTCACTCCTCACATTAAAAATCGGCCTTGTGCCTAATTTGCTTGGTGGGGGAGCAAATAAATACCATCTGTTCCGGCAGATACTGCAAGCAAAGACCATATGTGGGGGCGACCCCACATATAAGATCTTGGTCAATGTAGGGGAAACCCTTCATACCAATTGTCACTATCCAGCTCCCCTACTCCCCGGGGAGTTGGTCCCCATTTCCCCTTCACTCCTCACATTAAAAATCGGCCTTGTGCCTAATTTGCTCGGTGGGGGAGCAAATAAATACCATCTGTTCTTCAGATGCTGCACTTCTATTTCTTGTTCTCTTTCAGTGGAGGAGAAATCCTTCACGACTGAGACAATTTTTATTTTTGTACCTTTTCTCCACGTTAAAAAACGACCCTGGTGTCTAACTCTGTCCCGTGGGGAGGCATAGTAAATAGGTACTCTCAAGACTATGCAGCCCTGGCAAATTCACGTCAGTGCAAGTCATCAGAGTAATACAATGTCAAAAAATGAACAGTGTTGTATTGAGTAGTTGAATTTATATAATTTTGCAAGCACGCCTACATTTATGGATCTTAAAAATTTTCAATATATTTTTAAATAAATGCATCACAAATTTGAATTAGTTATATTCTACTTACTAGATCATTTTAACATGGTCATTTTAAAAGTAGCTTACGAATTGCACAAATATGTGCACCTCTGCTCTAAACACTTCACTTCTTGTAAGTAAAAAAAAATACTTGAGCTGAGATCGAAATCAAAACCTAAAGACAGTGATTCAAGTACGATAACCATTAGGCCAACTTCACATGATCTTTAAAAAGTGTTTTCAAACTTACTTATCCATAAGATAAGAAATCTGTCATGTGAACAATTCACGCATACACATTCGTGAAACAGTTGACAAACAGATGAAAATCTGATGATCTTCACGTACCAATTTTTCAATTTTTACCCCTTAGCAGCCCTTTTTTATGGTTGAAAACTAATTAAAGTTTTCCACATGTCTGAATATCCTATTTATCGAATTGCAACACTGTAGATTAAAAATTCATTGAGTATATAGGTTGAGAAGTGTCCTCACATACACAGTCTCACTTTTATAAATATATAGATTTTGTAAGGACAGAATTATCTGCGTTATCTCCCTTGAACTGAGATCGAGTTATCACCCTTGAATTTATTCTGCCCAATATTAGAGCATGTGCTCTCCTTTTTTAGAAAGTAAAAACTTGATGAAATAGACTTTTCATAAAAATTATTTTGTTTACATATGTCTCTTTTTCTTTAGTCAACTTTCTCATCTTTCATAGAGATTTTATTCCAGGCTGAAAAAAAACAAAAACAAAACATAGTCTGACTTCACTTAAGTGTTTCAATTATTTAAAAGCATGACCTGGTGCTCATATCTGCACTAGACAATAATTAATGGCCTCCTTAATTAGTATTAATATTTAATTAAAACTAATTAAATTCATTTTAATTTCTCCCTTATCTCTGAATAATTGGCTTGCGTGCCAGTCAATCCATACAAATTAGAAAATTAAAAAAAAAAATTATGACTTGAATTTTTGTATGAGAGTCAAATCACATGAAGGCATGATTGGATTTTTTTCAACAAATAAATTTTTTTTTTCTTTTTTTTTCTTCATTCATTTTGCTTTTAGAATTTCTGTTTGATTGGCTGGGTTGAAATGATGAATTGGATTATAAATGAATGTTTGCAATCTCTTCTGTCTGTTTCTGTTGACACGATTAAAAGGAAAGAGATCTAAGAGATCTAAGGATAACGTGTTTGCTACGTCAAAAATAAAATAAACCCTTTCTGGGTTATTTAATGCCGAACCCAGTTATTTTGGTAAGTTTTTAAGCACTGAGTTCTTTATATCTGTTTTTTTTTTTATGTTTTGCTTTACGATATATCAATCCTCTTCAAGTTATTTCATGCAGAATCCAATCATTTTGCTAAAAGATATTATGCTATAATGTAAGCTTATCTTTTTAGAAACGAAAAGAAACTGAAGTAAAAAAAAAAAAAAGTGAGGCTAAACCAGTGGAGAAGAAAAGGCAATAATCTATTTTGTTTTTTTCATCTTTCATTGAGCCACTGAGAAAAATCATTATTTAAAGTATTATCTATATATATAAAAGCGAAAATGTATGTATGTATGTATGTACGCTTTTCCTCGATGTCCACAAAAGGCTTCTTTCAAAGAAGCGCTCGCTCGCTTTGCAACTTAAAACTTTTTATATCATCTATAAAATGTAATATCTCACACTTAACCACGGAGCTCGCCTGTCTATTTAATTTTATTGACTTTCAAACGTTAATTATTTGACATTTCCCGCATCGGCACGTGTTACATTCGGTTTTCGGTATAAACAAAAAGCGAAACTCGACTATAATCAATGGCCGAAAGCCAGTGGTCTCTAGAGAGCTAAGTAACGTTTGTTCAATGTCGACTTCGTCATATCAGACGGTAGCTTTCATTTCGAGACGAGACACTCCCCCTAATAAACAGGGAGCGGGTTTTTAAAAACAAACAAACCGATTTATTCACCTCATTCAAAACTGTCCCACACAAAATGCTAACTGCTGAATACCTATCGCCGTCACGTCAATCAAAAACGCGCACCTGTTTTTTTTTTAACACTTTACTATTTTCCAACTGCGCGTCGTGAAGGCTTCGTTTTTTTTTCACGGGCACCTGTTTTTTTTTCACATTTTCGTGTTTTTTTCACACACACCGAATAACATCCGGGCAACGCCGGGTACCCCTCGCTAGTTTATAATATAAAAGCCAGTTGTATGTTTGTATGTCCAGCTAAAAGTAAAAAATGACGAAACAAATACCCACAAAGTTGGTACTTTCTTTTTCAGATTTGATTGTTTAAATAGGGCATATAACGATTTAACAAAAGGGAAAGATAATAGTCTTTTAGGGTTTACATCGGCCAATGGAGAAATGTACTTTATCCATCTGGATTGATCTTGGTTTCGCGGATCCTTAGGAAAACTGCAAATGAAGATTCATATACCCCAAAGTCTTGGTGTTATTCCGGATGTTTCCCCATTTGGAAAGCTGCAATGCAAGTCTTAGATTTTTACTATTGACATTTTTCAATATTCGGAGCAATTATGGTCTGTGGAACGTCTTTCTTCCTCTGGGTCTGCTAACTCTGGCTCCCAACTTTTGACTATCTCGTTACATCATTTTCTAAATGTTCTAACATATCCTTTTCACCAAGTTAAGATGTTTATTTGTGCTAGTTATGAAAACTAACCGTCTTTTCTATTAAAACATTGTAACATAAATAATTTTATATGTAAATATTATTTTCACTTTGCTAAAATTCTTTCTGACATTCTATTTTTACAAATATTAATAACGATCATAATAATAATCCTTGAACTGCACACCTTTTTGCATTCCCTGGCCAATATCTAACATTAATTCCCTTATACTGACTTATTGTGTGTGTGTCCAGAGAGAGGAAAGAGCTGCACTGAGAAAAAAAAAAAGGGAGGGGCACCAGAGAGGAAAAGAAAGATAAAGAATAAATAGAAGTTTTAATAGAAGTATGTTATTCGTTTACTCTGAATAACGCCAAGTACTTCTGTTCATGAAATTTAAAAAAAAATAAAGACAAGTTAGGTGAATAGGAAGTTAGAGGAGTTGAGATAACAAAACACTATGGCAGGAGAGAAGCAGTTACAAAAATTGGTGTTACATATTGACTATCAGTTTTGACTGAGGAGAAGTGTTATTCATTATAGTTTATTGTTAAAGTTGTAATTTGAAACATAATCATTTTCTTAATAATGTTCAGGTTGAGAGTGATCATGTGCACTAATGCATCATCCTCATTAGGTAGCTGACTAGCTGCACACATAACAAATCTAATTCTACACTTCTATCATGAAGAAAAACTGCAAAGAACGTTCATGCTATATGTTGTGGAGACACCTACTAATTAACATAGGCGGGTGAGTGAGATATATAAAGGTATCAATCACCAATACTGGGGAAGTCCAGCAACGACCGTCAAATAGGCAAGACGTTTATGCTGCCTCCAGTAAGACATACAACACGCCACCTGCCGGAATATCTCCAACTGAAGTATATCTGAAGACATGTAAATATGTATATAACTTTTCTTCCTAATATATTATTGTATACCTTTACTTTCGTGTTCCTGTTAATTATTTGTACAGACACAACACTATATCATCTCTCTGCAGCAGTTCCTTCCAAGGCAACTTAGGTTAACCTATCCTCCATCTACTGAGAACTTCCTAATTTCGATCTATCTTGATGGCACCACTCAAACGTTCCACATATCCATATTAATTGAGCCGTTATTCTTAACAACTTGCAGAGATAACCGGCGGTGCCTGGGTAAAGTTGTAACATATTTCTATTAAAACTTCTTACCTTTCTCTATCTCTCTCTTTCTTTCCTCTCTCCTGCTTCCCACTCCACTCTTTTCCATCTGCTAGCCCATTCCTGTCTCTGAACATACACATGCATATTTACACACAGTTACTTAACTTTGGTTAGTACATGAAATGTCTAGAAAACAGATCCATCCCACCATCCAGACAAACTCTGCACTTGCTTAGGATCAAAGAATAAATATTTTTTCTAAATTTTAGATCTTCATCCGGGAAATGCTGATCAAAAAAGTATCTACTTTGTGGCCATTTCTTTTAAATTTTTCTACTTTTAAATGAATATACATATACAGACAGTTGCCCTTTATTATTTAAAGAGGGCTACCCAGCATTGCCTAGGGCAAAAGTGTAATATAAGTTCTGTCCCTCTGTCTTTCCCCATTTCCCCACCCACTGTTCGTTGCCCAGCTCTCTAGACATACACACATTTAACTCGAGTTGATGTAAAGTAAATAACTGTAGTTTCCTTTATATGGAAACATTAAAATATATGAGTATGCCTTGATAACATTAAATGATCATTTAATACCCATAGAATGAAAATTGTGTATTCTAAATTTTAGATACTAGCATGGGTGCCCAGCATTACCCGGATGTTTGGAGGTGTGTGTTGAGCAAAAAAAAAAAAGTGGTAGTAGGAAGGCAGGCTCGAACCTGTACAGTGAAGGAGGAAAAGAATGTGACGTTTTTGCTGTTATGACCACTGCCAAACCGGAAGTGACGTAGGTTTAAATTAAGGCTAGACAATCGAAAAGAGGGGATGACTTTTGAAAATATCGGCGAAAAAAGCAACCCCTCCCTGTAAAAAAGTGGCCAGTTGAGGGTGAAGTAATTAATGTTTTTAGCCAATTTTTCGGTATTTGTCGTCTGAAGGATCGAGCTTCAAAACGATACTGATCTTGTGAAAATCCGTCGCCTCTGTCGAAAGTTTTAGGCAGACATGCAACATACATACATATATTGGTAGCTCAAATTTTCGACCCAAACCGATTAAAAAGCTTGCCTTCATTATATTAAAGCTTGCCTCGCATTATATATATAGTTTTAGGCAGACATGCAAACATACTTAGATAGATTTATATATTTATAGCTCAAATTTTCGACCCAAACTGATTTAAAAGCTTTCCCTATCTTTGAATATCTTTTATGTAAAATTTCAAATATTTAGACCAGAAATTGTCTTTAGTAATTTAGTAGAGACTGCAGAGGTCAAATTTTGTTTAACTTTGACCCCTATTATGACCCCTTAACATTTATTGTTTTGGGCTTAAATCAAGTTATTAAGTTAGATCCATGTCCAAGGTACCTATATCTAAAATTTCAAGTGTTTCGACCCAAAATTTTCGGTCAAAGGTCAAATCGTTGAACTTTGACCCCTTAACAGCTAAATTTCTGGCCGAAAACGAATTACAAAGATTTTCCAAAATCAGTACCCTGTATATAAAATTTCGAGTCTTTAGACTGAAAGTTGACTGAGGTATTGTGTAGGGAAATGTACACAGACAGACAGATAGACAGACACTTTCACTTTTATAGACATGCTAGCAGTTCCCCCCGGCTTTGCTTGGGCCCTATGTACTGTTCATAACTTTATGTGCATAGATATTGGACAAAATATATAATAATGATTTAAAAAGTAAAAAAAAAAAGAAAAAAGACTCGTGCATCATCACCGAGAATTGAAACCAAAACGTTCAGCTCATGATTTATTTTTGCCTCTGTCGTCAATGACTGGGCTATGAAGACATTTATAATGCAAGGCAAAAAGTTAAAACATGAACCAATAGCTACTACATTGCATTCGTAATGCCGGTGTTCGACCGTAACCTGCAAATTTCTTTTTTTTTAATTTTCACATTTTGCACCGAGTTTCGCATGGATTCAAATATCTTATATATGAAGTTTCATGTCTGTAGACCAAAATCTCTAGGAGGAGTTTGGTAGGCAAAATTTGTTAAACAAAAATATATATGTATACATAGATATATATGGAAACAGTTTTGTGTTTACTATAAACTTTTTACGCAAATATTATGCAAGTATAAATTATGTAGAATATCTGCATTAATATAATTACACTTAATAGTTAACTAAAGATGATCATCCCATAAGAAAACCGAATAAACTAATACAGAATTAATTAAAATGAATGTTTAAAAGAATATGCAAATAGGCTAGATCTTTTGCTAGTGAATGCAATTCCACAACCCATACATAAGAAAGTTGTATTTCCTTTTTAAAGAAATAGAAAAGAGGGGTTTTAATATGAATATCAATACACACAAAAGAAAACCGAATTTATAGATAGATAATTTTTCCATTATCACATTGCTTAATAAAAATACCAACTTTTTAAACAGACAACTGACCAAGATATAATCTACTAGCAGGCCACCTGGCATTGCTTGATCATAAAATATGGTGAAATAATTTAATTTATGCAAATTTCCTATTTATTATTATAGAACCAATTCTTTATCGATTATTATATTGTACCCAATAGATGGTAATGATTTCAAAAGTTAAAAAAAATATATATACATATGGCTTAGTTGCCATCAGCTAGAATCGAAACCAAAACATACAGCTTTTCCAGCTTTGTCCGTTAGCATACGACCTAAATGCATACATATATAGAGGCAGCAAAATAAAATGTTGTTAAACTTATAACTGTCTGCATATGAAGTGAGGATAGTCACCTGATGGCAGGTCAGGGTTAATTTTTTTTTTTTAAATTTGGACCGCTTAGTAGCTATTTTACTGGATAAAAACAAAATCGAAAGTGTTTCACAAGTCCAAATACCTTATATATCAAGTTTCAAGTCTGGAGACCAAAAATTCAGAAGAGCTTCATAGAGATTTTCCACACACATATGGGCAAAGTCACTTAAATATATACATAAACATATGTGAGTTTTCTAGAGCCGTTTCATCCTAAATGCTATACAATTATGCACAATGTAGAAAATATGCATAAATAGAACTGAGCATAATAAAACTGAGCATAATAGAACTGAGCATAATTGTTAAATGAAACTAATCATGTAATAAGAAACCATAAAAATGAATAATTTATTAATGAACGTTCGTTTTGCAAAATGTTGCTTCCATATAAGTATATTAAGGAGTTCATTTTGTTAATTTTTAAATATAAAAAGGGTGTTTGTAATATTAATGTCAGTGCTACAAAAAAACTCAATATAACTATATGTGTGTGTGTGTGTGTATATGCTACCATGTTCTTTACCTGCCGATTCCCTTGTTGGATGAAACGCGGAAGATTCGGTGTAGCTTAATTTGCTATATATTTTCATAACATATTACTTTCATAACTTACTATAAATATATATGTATAATTATTTCATTGAACAAACTCAAAGGTATTGAAGTATAAAATAATTTTTTTTTCTAAAGTGTTCAATACACACACACACACACACACACACACATATATGTATATATTTGAAATTGGTATATTTAGGCAGCATTTTTTCATTCAAGCAGATATTATTTCTAGAGCTAAATGCTATGCAATTATCCACAATGTAGAAAATATGAATAAATAGAACTGAGCAGAAAAGTTAAATAAAGCAATCATCCAATAAGAAACCATAAAGAAATGAATAATTAATTAAAGTTCGTTTTTCAAAGAATATACAAATAAGTTTTCTTTTATTTAGTGTCTCACATATCTATGACTGAGTATATTAAGAAGTTTGTTTTAATAATCTTTAAATAGAAAAAGTAGGTTTTTAATATCAATGTCAGTGCGAGATAAACACTCAACTTCATAGGTATAATGAGGCTAGATGATCTTGCGACTGCCTTATGTTCTGGCTATATATTGCAAATCTGTCTAATCGTTGACATTGATGACAGTAGCAGTTGACCCTAATCTCTATATGCCCCCCTCCAAATGAACTATAGAGGCAGAACTCCCTTAAAAGTTTGAATACGTATATCTGATTTTAATGAAATTTAAATCATGTATTAGATAACAATTGAGAGAGTTTTAGAAGGCAATAAAAAATGATCTATTATATAATTCTCAGCCGTCTGTGTTTGTGTGTTTATATGCCTGCTAAAAACTTTTATCATTTACATCAAACTGGTACAAACTTGGTATCGTTAGAAAGAGCAATCTTTTAATTGTTAATCATGCATGCGTGAACACTCGATTCTTTCTTTCATTTTAAATAGCTAAATTTGCAACATCATAACATCTGTGTCGTGACCTGATCGATAAGAGTGTTTGCTTACGAACTCAACTTTTGCAAGTTTGCGTCCAGAATGCGGCATTTTTTATTTTTTTTTATTTTTGCTTTGGTTTTGTTTCTGGCTGATGGCATCCAAGTCCCATGTTTTTTTTATTTTTATTTAACTGTATTTTACGACCGGACAACGCCCCACCCCCATCCGCCAATATAACAGAAAATGACATTCCTCACTCAATTCCAAGTAACGCTGTGCCTTCTTGAAAAAATAAAAAATAAATAAAAGATTCGCAAATAAAAATACATGGTTTGTTCACTTCACAAGTTTGACAAATGATTAGTTTAATGTAGGTTTTCGATATCTTTCTAATCTCTCCAATCTCCTCTTGACTATAGGCAATGAATCTTCTCCCCTGATGCAACGGAGGTGAGTATTTTCTGTCCATCGGAAGGATTTGAGACTGAGATATATAATTTTGTTGCCAATACTGCCACGAATGTCAAAGGCTTATGTGCAAAAACATGTCAGCCAGGTTAGGGGTCAAATATTTGAGCAGCTAATCATTTTGCGATCAGAAAATAATCGTCATTCAATCAAGATAAGAGGAAGATTCATCACTAGTTTCGTATATCGAGACAACGATAAAATCAGGTTTGGATTATTCGAATTGCAGGTTGAGTGGCATTCACACAATACAAGTACTCATAACGTAATGGATAAAGTACTATGTACATTCAGTTCTAAATTACACTCTTCTGGAGGTTGGAGGTTCAATCCTCAGTGCAGGTGATACTAAGAATACTATTATGAATTACTTGAGACTTCTACTTGGTCATGGCTGACAATGAGAGCATGGCACCTTCGTCGATTACATACAAGGTTTCGTTCGAAATTGCAAACAGATTTTCGAGAATAGCAGAAAGATTCTTGTGTTTGACACACACACACACACACACACACACACACACACACGCGCGCACGCACACACACCCTATTTTTATTTTGTTTGTGAATGATGCTTTAGGAAGGAAATAAAAAAAAGGGAAACCAAAGAAAAGAGTAAAACAAAGCATTAAAAAAAAAACAAAAACAACAAAAAAAAACAAGGCTTAACTTGCCAGTAATTTATTTCGCTTTCTCTTATTTTAACACTATTACACTTTTTCAACTCTAAAATAAAATCATAAAAATCAAAATCAAAATTCCAAACCAATTATTGGCAGGTTCATTCTTCAGATTAAAAACCTGGAATTCTTTTCAAACATCCTGTTCAATTTTAGACGTCACTAAAAAAAAAAAAAAAAAAAAGGTCCGAATTGCATAATCGCCTCATTTACATCCAATTATGATGCACTCTTTAACAAAACAGAGGAAAAAAATAAACATCTGTCCGCCATTTTTTCATGTGTTATTTCTTTTATAGAGCCTTTTAAGAGTTTTCGCTGAAAAAGCTGAAGTAATTAGATAAGCTTCATTTAATTAGTGGCTTGGAGAAAATCCCTGCTGAGTAAATCTTAGCGGTTTAAATAATCAGCAGAAGATCAGCAGGAAATTGAAAACGTTCATCTTTTAAGTTGAAGCAACAGCAACAGCTACAGCAGGAGGTGATAGTGACTTAGTTGTTAACAACATGGGATGACAACCTTGGTGTGCCAAGTCCAAATCCAGGTCATTCCATGCAAGCACGTTTTCTTAGGGACGTTGGTAAAGTTCCCGTAGTCCCTCCTATAAAAATTCTTAATGAAAAGATTACACAGAAACGAATGCTAACAAGTTATGATGATGATGATGATGATGATGAACAAAACAACAACAACAACAACAACGGCGGCTTATCCAAATCAATCCCACATTTTTCAGTGGCTCACCTCACAACTACCAACGATGGGTTTTCCAACTAATATAGGCTGATTGGTTAACTAGTCGACCTGCTGCACCCTAATATTTGCAGAGGTTTTTGGTTATCTATGCCTTTCTTTGCAAATTACTTAAAGTAGTGTGCAGTTGCTTTTTGCAACACTATTTAACCGATATTTGGTTTACTTTCTAGCCCCCAATCCAAAGCAACACTTACGGGTTGAACTGGTTTTCTCGAAAGGAAGAAGTTTTATAGGGTTATCAAATTCACAAACCGTTACCAGTTGCATGTATATCTTCGTCAGGAGAGATAACAACGTTAAGTATTTGCAATTCTTGCAGGGAGGTGTTGATGTCCTCTTACATACAGTGCTTTGTATTCTAAAATGGTCACCCGTCTGATACTAACCAAGCTCAATGTTGCTTAACCTCGGTTATCTAATGAGAACTGGTGTGTCAACATGATTATGTCGTTTGTATAGTTGGAGTAGATGACTAAGTAATTCTACTATTTTTACAAATCTTTTTTAAAATTCTGCAGCTTGTCCGCACCCCTCCGATCTTACCAGGTGTGGTTCTCTTCTTGCCATCCCCCATGGTTAAACAAGAAAGACCTCCCGGGGGTTGGGGATAGGCCTAGATAGGTGACACAAATTCTTTATTTGACTACGTTTTAGTAATCCATATCAGTGTGTATTCTGAGAATAAAACCACTTCCCCATTTCGTTGTTCTCTGAATGTTTCATTTTACTAACGTTTTGGTTGGCAGTAATCAAGTTGTATTTATCGCCCTACCACGGAGTGTAGATGTGACACAAGGGTCGGAAAATGGGATTGAAGAGCTAGTGCACCCAAAAAGGAGTACTCTGGCTGCAAAACAATACTTGGGAAACCCCATCGGCATTACCCAATAGGGGTGCCTCAAGAGATTTACAATAAATAAACCCTTTTTCAAAAAGAGAAGGTAAAGCCTGGTAGGGTGAACCTCCTAGAACTGCACAGGGCCAACATCATGCCACAATCATAAGGAACCATCCTTCCTATGTTGTGTGTTTCTAGTTCTTTGATTTCAGTACTGAGTTCTTCTTTTGTTCAGTGTATGGAGTATCAAGTATTTATTTTATTAAGTCCATACTATACTAGCAGGCATTGCCCAGTCATAAAATATGTAAAATATGGATAAATATTATATTTTGATTCTATGCAGATTTCTTATTTCTTATTATAGAGCAAATTCTCTATCGATTATTTTCCAATAATTTCAAAAGTAATGATTTCAAAAGTAATGATTTCAAAAGTAATAATTTCAAAAGTAATAATTTCAAAAGTAATGATTTCAAAAGTAATGATTTCAAAAGTAATAATTTCAAAAGTAATAATTTCGAAAGTAATAATTTTAATACTAATGATTTCGAAAGTAATAATTTCAAAAGTAATAATTTCAAAAGTAATGATTTCAAAAGTAATAATTTCAAAAGTAATGATTTCAAAAGTAATGATTTCAAAATAACAATTTCAAAAGTAATGATTTCAAAAGTAATAATTTCAAAAGTAATGATTTCAAAAGTAATAATTTCAAAAGTAATAATTTCAAAAGTAATGATTTCAAAAGTAATAATTTCAAAAGTAATAATTTCAAAAGTAATAATTTCAAAAGTAATGATTTCAAAAGTAATAATTTCAAAAGTAATAATTTCAAAAGTAATAATTTCAAAAGTTATAAAAAAAATGTATCATAGATACTATCCACTAGAATCAACACCAGAATATGTAGCGCTCAGGCTTTAGTTGTTATTTATTTCTCCAGTATCGTTACCATCTGAGCTACCGACAGATGGATACAAAAGGTTAAAAATTAAGAGAGTTTGAACTATAAATGTTTCATTTTGCGCATGTGCAAAAGTAACAGCTGGAGTAATGCTTTATTCGACTTACACTGCCATGATCAATTGTTTTGTTTTCAATTTTGACTCCTTAGCAGTAATTTTTGCCAGCTAAAACACAATTCGAAAGTGTGCCATATGTCCAAATATCCTATATATCAAATTTCAATTCTGTAGGCCAAATATTGAGAGTAGTTTCGAAGAGACTTTTCACACACATACCTACAAGGTAACTTTCATATAGGCATATATATATATATATATGTATATAAAAATATTTCTGTGTGCTAAAACGTTTTCATCTTAAATTCTACGCAATTATACACAATGTAACAACTATGCATAAATAGAATTCAACGTAACAGTGAAATGAAACCAATCGTCTAATAAGAAACCATAAAAAATGAATAAGTAATTAATTAAAGCGTGTTGTTCAAAGGGATATGCAAATTAGTCAACTACTAAAGTCTGATTATCACAGTTGGTGAATTTCAAAAATGAATCTAGATGTGAGGACGCATTAGAAGAACTATATGCAATAAAATTGTGTTTAAAACTTACAAAATGACACAAATGAATATGGAATACTTCAGACTGCTTTTGGACCATCTTGCATAATAAATAAATAAAAATAATGACAGAAATCCACAAAAATATAAATTTAAAGTGGGTGCTCTGTTAGCAGAATGATACCAAATTTAAAGGTGAATTTACAATGCTGAAACCTACACAACCGAAAAATGGTCTTGAATCCATCATCTAATTTCTTAAAATACCGACCTTGTATCTAACATTGCCCTCATAAGGAAACACACAACTAGTGTCAGTATGATTTCATTTGAACGTCGTACCCATTTATAGTCTGGCAAAAACTAGCTAAGGTTCAACATTTTTTTTTGTATAATTTAAACTCCCTAATTTCTAGGAAAAACCTTAGAGGCTATCGTTATGAGACAACTGAGGAGATGAAAGAGGCTGTGATAAGGATCATTGACATACTCACACAAGAGGACTTCTATGGGTCCTTTCAAAAGTTTTTGGAACTGTACAACAAGTGCATTGCGGCCGGAGGAGATTACTTCGAAGGGAACTAGAGTGTCATGGGTGTATTATCAATATAAATGCCCATAAGAAAAAATCTGGAAACTTATCGAAGGCACATTGAGAGAAAATCTAATTTCAAGGAGTTTTCTTGTTCTTATCGGGTATTTGTTTTTAATTATCACCATTTCCGTTTATTTGCTGATGTCTGCTTCCATAATGGTGTTCCCTGGAGACAATAAGTCTCTCCAGGTTTTCACCATCACAACCTCTTCTGATAATCACTTTGCATTATTGCAACCTCCGTTTGTCATTGATTTTTCACCAATAATGACCATCGACTTAATCAGGAATTTGAGTAGAAATAATCGTGCCTACGAAATAAGCATATCTCTCTGCACCCTTCTAATGATAATCTGGATGGTGCTCTCTCTCTTTGGTCTTTCATCCTCTTTGACCCTTTACGACTATTTTGTGTAGTATCAATTTGGACTGGTGCCACCAATTAAAAATTCTTTTATATTATAGTTCTCTTACTTTGTCTATTCCATTTTTTCTTGGAAACTACTAGGCGATTTGCCTAAAATTTTGTATGGGCCTTTGTTATGATGAGGTGTCGTGAACTAAGTATTATGATATTTGTTCAATACTCAGAGATTAATAGGAATTAATATTTAATGCACAAATGAGTATAAATTTAACCACATTCAACCATTAATATGGTATAAGCATTCATTCTATAACTTTGCCCGTCGTTAAACGACTAAGAAGTCTATTTACTCACTAGGAGTAGTCACACAAGCCATAATCAAAAATTTGTCTTTGAGAACAACTTGTGGCGTTCTCTGTAGTCTGAGTGAGAACAAGTCTTTCCAGATCGCCACCTCTTTCGATAATCATTGCAGATGATATTGTGCTATCGTAACAACGAGTTACGATTGGTTTCTTGTTGGCGGCGACCATTGGTTTTCACTAGAATTTTAGTGGCAAAAAACTTCCTCAAGGTCCAAGTCGCCTTTGCATTCATCCAGCGGAAGTCAGGTTTGTGCTTTCTTTCCTCGGCTTTTCCATCCACCTTGACCTTCCTTGCTTATTTAGTGTGGCGTCAGTTTTTGGTGACACACACACAAAAAAAAAAAAAAAAAAAAAAAAAAAATGGGAGAAGATAGAGGCGCAGAGGGATAAACTACAATTATACAGTTTTCATTTTCAGGAATCAATGTTATGCTCGTTTGTGTTGTTGTTGTTAACAACAACAACAATAATAATAATAATAATAATAATAATAATAATAATGACAATAATAATAATAATAATAATGACAATAATAATAATAATAATAATAATAATAATAATAATAATAATAATAATATGGTCGTGTGTGTGTTTGTTTGAGTAAAAATTTCAGACTATTATTTTAAAGTTGCAAACTGGATTAGAAGAAAACTTTATATTTCTACGTTGAAGAATTTTCACATGATTTTCTAAAGAAACTCCACCTTTTAAGACAGGAAGTAGATCATTTAAAAACCGAAGGACATTAAAACCCTAAAAATAGTTTCGCTGTCTCTTCTTTACAAACAACGGTAGTCAAGTCATTCACTTCTTCTTCTTCTTCTTCTTCTTCTTCTTCTTCTTCTTCTTCTTCTTCTTCTTCTTCTTCTTCTTCTGTCTGTCTGTCTGTTTTTCCCCTCTGTTTCTCATCAATCCCCCGTCCGTTGCGATGGAATCTTTTAAAATGGCGTTTCCGGTCGAATAGACATTTCGGTAGAAAAGGCGAAATCAAAAGACACCTTTAAAAAGGATTTTTTTTCGCTAACCGGAAATTCGAGTAAAGAATTCGAAGAAGCCATTTTTGTTTCTCTGTTGATTCTCGAAATGAAGACACATGGAACAGACAATAATGATTGCTTTCAGCACTGCCGCCGTCGCCGCCGTCGCCGCCGTCGCCGCCGCTGATAATGCTGCTGCTGATGCTAATGATGATCTCAGAAATAAAAAAAAAAAAAAAAACTCCGACTTTAATTCTTTGTATATCATCTTCAATATCGATATAAGACGGGGAGTTACCAGCCTAGCAGAGATCATAAAAGCTAACAGTGATAACCACAATAGACATTTAAAAATCCGGCTCAACACACTCAACTATACTCAGCCTCTAACAACGTCTCAGGAAAAGACTAGACTGGAACTGTGAACCAGAAGGATGCATAACTGCCCTCTTCTTACTGAGATAGTCTTCCTCCAGATTCAGATGAACTGTGAATTCAGTGGAGGACATTCAAACGCCTTAAGACGGGAATGGATCGATCAAAATTTGTTATGGTCAAATGGCGCTACAAACCTAACCCAACCATATGCGAATGTGGACAGGAGAACTATATGATGCAACACTGCTTTATCTGCTATCTGCTGCGTGAAACATGTTAGCTGTCTCTTCTACTCAGTTTGACAGATTTCCCAACCATCTCACGTCTTTTCAATCCAGCGGCCCAATGCTAAATAGTTGTTTTTTATTTTCGACTTCCTGTCGAATATGTTCTCAAATACTGTTGTTCTTAACTCTTTTCAGGCTTTATGCTAAATCCTTTTCAAGCATTTAGTTGAAAATCCATTTCCTCTTAAGTTTATTACATGTTGATGATATGACGATAGTCCAGCGACCGGTATAAAAAAGATAATACTTAATGATGCGAAAGGTAATGTTGTTAGTCTTGCGGATGATATAAAATACTATTTAATGAAGCGAAACTTAATTTTGGATGGCCTCTGTGAGAAGAGGGCAGTCCATGCATATTTCTATAAAAATGTAGGTATGGACTAGTGTTGGGACGATTAACCGGAATCAGTAATCGGAAAAATCGGAAGATTTGGGAGTATCGGAATCGGTATCAGAATCGGAAAAATTAATTCCTATTTTATGATGCCAAAACGATTTTTTTAATTGCCCCCCACCTTTTTTTGATTTTATCCAAAGCAAAATCTTCCATTGCTGGTAATAATAATAATAATAATAATAATAATAATAATAATAATAATAATAATAATAATCAATACTTATTGATTTTAAAATAACAGTAAAGTCAAAATTGATAAGTGTACGAACTCTATAATAATATATACGAAATCTTCAAGAATTAAAATATCGTATTTAAGCGTAATTTACAACCGGGCTTTGCCGGGCATCATGCTATCTTAGATAAATATTTTTGCAGTTTTAACAAAAACGCTAAAATAATATCAGAGCATTTCCATTTACACTGAACATCTACAGAATGGCAACATCAACCTATTACATATGAATAAGTCCCCTGTGGAATTTCCACAGGTCCCGCTAGTCTAGTTATTAATATTATTTTACGAGAGTTACCGCATATCAAGGCCTGGGAGCCATTTACAGATAAAAGTTAATGGGTGTCAGGTGAGGCAGCACCATGATAATCAGTAATTATGGAAAAATTATCCTGCCTCGACAGAGTACAAAATAGACTTCGTGGCTTAGTGGGGAATGCCCTTTTCTCTTCCCTGCAACCTCTCTCCCACAGAAAAGACGTTGCAAGCCTATCCTTGTTTTATCGTTATTTCCATGGTAGGTGCTCGTCTGAACTCCAATCTCTGGTCACCCCTCGCTAATCTTTTACGAAAAACACCCGTCTAGCTGAATCCACTGTCAAAAAATTTCCCCACTCTTTATCTATGCCTAAGTCAAAACATAGATTCCATGAACAAAGCTTCTTTCTTAGAACTGCACGCCTGTGGAACTCTGTTCCGTCTGTCTGCTTCCCACCTGACTACAACCTGGATGTGTTCAAGTCCAACATAAACAAATTCCTGATGAATCGCCCCCTTAAGTAGACACTTTATTAAATCTCCAGACTAACGTACTGTACTTACAATAACCCTTATCCCTGAGTGGCTTCCGGACCTTGATAAGTGGTGACACCTTGTTAAAAAGACAAAAAAAAAAAAGAAAACTGAATAGAAATTGATTGTTTAATAAGACGTGTGTTTATGTTGGACTTCAAACTAATATGTTGGACTTCAGACTATTTTATAGTCAGCTGAGAAGCAGCCCAGAGATATTGTGCTCCGCAGAGGGACAGGTCTAGGAAAAAAAAACTTTGCTCATGGATTTTTTTTTTGAGTTTTAGGCACAGATAAAAAGTAAGGGACATGACAGTTGCTGTAGATAAACGAGTATTTGTCATGAAGCCCAGTCGCGCACCTGTTATGAAAATGACGATAGAGCTGAAATAGAGTCACAATGTCTTTTCCGGAGAAGAAAGGACTTTATCTATTAGATTTCGAAGTTTTATACCCTGTTCAGACAAGAAAGGATAGTCTGCGCAACTCCTCCCAGATATGGCAACGAACGTTTTCTATAAATTAAAATATAACCAAAGGGGATCAATAATTTTATAACCAGAAATGAAATCCGGTAAAAATAAAGAATTTTTCTAATAAAAAAGAAAGTTTTTTTTTTTTCTAATTTCTACTGGAACAAACAAATATTTATTGAGGATGACAGATTTTGTTGTTTAAAAAGAAAAACAGAACCAGTAATAGTCTGGTTAACCTCTCATCAAAGACCAACGTAAGTTAAAGTCTTTGTCTTCGATATTCCACCGGTCAATTATTTTAGGACCCGGGATCTTTCATCTTTCTCAATTTTGCTTTTTAATTCCCGCCCCTCGCTCCAGACGTTTGACTCACTCGGAATCCCAACCAACCTAACTACCCTTTCACCTTTTCAAGTTTTTATTTTTATTATTTTTATTTTTTTAAATCCATCATTCTTGACATCTGTTCATCTTTGGCTTTCATCCCAACCAGTAAGAGCATTGGCGCCCCCATAAATCGATGGTTGGCTGCGTTGATGGTGAAGGGCGTTCAACTAGCTGCTACATCCCAACTTTCGGCAGCCATTTTGGACGCCAGTTAAGGTGAAACTCGTTTTCTCTCTTTTTCTTTATTCATTTCCCTTTTCGTTCTCTCTTTTTAATCATCTTTCTTTTCTTTTTATTCCACTTTCTTTTTTATCTTTTTTTCTCTCCGTTTTTTTCTCTCTCTCTTTCTTTTTTCGTTCTTAAACAATTTCTTTCCTTCTTTTTCTCATATTTCGTTTCATTTTGTTTCTTTCTTGACCTTTCTTTCTTTTTCTTTTATGTCCTTTTTTTTCTTTCTCACTTTCTTTTTTCTCTTTATTCTCTCTCAGTTTCTTGCTCTATTTCTTTCTATCTTTTTCGTTTCCTCTCTTTCTTATATTTCTTTTCCGTATTTCTTTTTCTGTCTTTTTTTCTTTCACTTTCTTTCTTTTTTATCTTTCTTATTCTGTTTCCGAAGTTAAGCAACGATGAGTCTGGCCAGTACCAGATGGGTGACCACTTGAAAAGGCTAGGCGCTGTATGCACTGCGTCGACTTGTAGAAATTTCCAGGTTGGTATGTGGGGACGCATTTAAATCACTGGGAGAGATGTAACCCCGAATCAAGGCGGAAAATAACGAGAAACTACCGTATTCACTTGTCTTCCCAATATTACCATGGCTCTACAATTTGGAGTGTTGTGGTCGCCGACGTTCTTAAAACAGCAAGGCTGCTGCTGATGACAATGATTCTGTCTCGTTCTCCTCTTTATATCCTGTTCTCCTTTTTCTTTTTCTTTCTCTCACGCAGCCTCTCTTTCCATTTTTTCATCTTTTCTTACGTTTTCTTTCTCGTTTTATTTTTCTTTCTATCTCTCTTTCTTTCCGTCTTTTTAGTTGTCTACGTTTCTTGTGTTTCTTTTTTAACTCTTTCTTTCTCTCTTTTTTATTTTCGTTTTTATCTTCTTTGTTTTCACCATTGCTTTCTATCTTTTCACCCTTATCTCTCTTTCTCATCCTCTTTCCCTTTTCTTTATTTCCCGCCCTCCCCCTTCCTTACTATTCCCCTCTTCCCTTTCTTTCTTTCTTTCTTTCTTTCTTTCTTTTTCGCCATATTTCTTTGCACTTTCTTTCTCCTTTCTTTCTTTTTTTCTCTCCCACTTATTTTTCGCCTTTTCTTTTTCTTAATTCTCTTCGAACCTCTAACAGTTGCACCCTCTTCCCCTTGCCTCACAATCGTTCTTGTCCACCACCCAAAAATACATTCTAAAACAATGGCGTATACCTACATTTTGATTGTTGACTGATATTTAATTCTCCCAGTCTACATTAATCTGCATCAAGATTTCAAACAAATAGCCAAGAATTTTGACGACGACATAATCAATTACGACTAAACACTAAACATCACATGTGCAAAAAATAATAAGAAATAAAAAAAAAATAAATTGATAAAAACACAATTATGCCTTCACAATGTATAATTCTAAATAGTTTACTTCAATCTTATAGTTTTGTTTCTTAAAAAAAAAAAAATGACGTTATTTTCGCCAATTCGTTGTTCCATGTTATTTTGCGTTCGAATTTGAACAAAATAAAATTATGGCCGCCTTCAAATTCTAAAGTTCTGCCCATCAGACGTCTTTTTTTTTTTTAAATAAAAAGAAAGTAATGTGCATATGTTTATATACATGGTGCTACTAAAAAGATGTATACACATGTAACGCCTCCGTGCAGCTCAGCTCAGGTGCATAGGCTCGTGATTGAAATGCACCTGTAGCCGATACCTGTGGCGCCACCCGTGGTTTCGTCTAGTGGTCGAATTCGTCTTCGGGTCGTCGTCGGTCTCCTTCCGGTTCTGCTTCAAATCAGTTTCCAACCGTCATCTGGGCTATCGGAGAAATATATTGCATTCACAACGGCGTTCCAATCAAAGAAAAGAAAGTCAAAACTTAATTGGTTTTCTTAACATAGAATTGATTATTGTCTTTGACTTTACAATATAATAGTTACACACTGCCTAGTCATGCAACTTAGGGGGCTGGCAGTTTTGTTTCTTTTACCAAGCTCTCCGTTCTTCATCTACCGTCAGTCCACGGGAAGGGATCAGCGAAAAAAGACACCAATTAGCCAAGTGTTTTGTTTTTATCAAATTAGTAATTCCTCCGTCCACCTTTTTGGAGTTATTCTTTCTTTCTTTCATTTCCCTCTCTCCGTTTCCCTGATTTCTACTCCTCCTTTCGGCTTTATCTATCCCCATCTTTAACCCTCATTGCACTGAAGTGTTACTTATTAGGAACTATTAGTCACTCCCAGGTCGACAATGCCTGGCGGCGACCTCTCACCCCCGATTCCCACCCCAAGCTGTCAGCTTAAGAATCTGGATTTTTTCATATCGCTCAACAGAGGGCCCAAAACAACCTTTTCGTTGTTACCGGATTTCCAACAATAAGATAAGAACAATTATTTGTTTTTTTTTCTCTCTCTGACAAAATCCCATAGACATTTCTGTTTAAACAACATCAAACCATCATCATCATCATCATCATTAGAATTCAGCCGTGCGAATTTCTCTGAATTCGTGTCGACTAGCAAGGTCACTCGGCATCGCTCAGTCCGCATCATGTCACACACACACACACACACACACACACACACACACACACACACACACACACACACACACACACACACACACACACACACCTAAACTGTCTTTGCACTGTAACAGCGTGTTCATGTTTTCAGTAGCATTTTAGAATGATTTTTTTTCTTCAAAGGTTAGCCTGGCTGCCATCATTAAGATCGATGAGTTTAATCTGCAATAAAAAAACAAAAAGAAAACATCTGGATTAAAATGATTTAAAGTGTGTATACATCTTTTTTTTACATAGGCATAACCACATATCAAGGTCAGAGACCACTCGAGGATAAGGGTTAGGAGTGTAGTCAATTGGACAATATAGTAATCGTTAGTAATGGAAATTCGGTAAATTTGTTAAGTGGAACAGCTCATCAAGAACTTGTTTACATTGGACTTGAAGACAACCATATTGTAATCAGCTCGAAATCATAAAAACGGAAGACAATTCCACAGGCGTGCAGTTCTAAGAAAGAAGCTTTGTTCATGGAATCTACGTTTAGGTTTAAGCATAGATAAAGATTGGGGGGAATTATTGATATTGTTTTCAGCTAGACGAGTGTTTCTTGTGACAGTTTGGAGAGGAGGGACCGTAGATTGAAACTCAGCCGAGCACTTGCCATGAAAATAACGATAAAGAAGAGGCAAACTCGCAACATCTCTTCTGTGAGATAGAGGTTGCAGGGAAAAGAAAAGGAATCTCCTACGGGGCTACGAAGTCTATTTTGAACTCTATGAAGGTAGGACAAGTCCTTTCTAGCAGCTCCTGCCCAGATGTGGCAACAGTATTCCATTCTTGGACGTACCTGGCTCTTATATAAATAGAGAATTGCATCAGCAGTGAGATATCTACTAGAAAGATCCCACCATTTTTCCAGCGGCCTTGGCAACGGATTTGATGTACGTGTTCCATTTAAGATCAGGAGTAAAGGTCAAGTCCAGAAGCTTGTCAAAATATGAGGTCTCCCCAAGACGAGAGCCATTCATTTCAACTGATGGCAGATGGGGATCAGAACGTTGATGATATAAAGATAAAAGCTTGGTTTTAGATGCATTAAAAGTAACCAGCCACTCCTTTCCCCATTGTACCACGTGCTCAAGATCAGAGGAGAGAGAATCGGAGAGAACTTGGTCGTTCACGGTATATATATATATATATATATATATATATATATATATATATATATATATATTGATTATAAAGATTAATAATTATAAATTATGAATCAGTTTCAATAGGAAAAACAAACAAAATCAACTCGAGTATACGATCGTTTCGGAAACGATGTTCATTTTATTTACAATTGACAAAAATCATTGAGAATAATTGCATTCGAATATTCATCTCCTCATCAGCGCAAAAGGGGTGTGTGTGAGGAAATTTAAGACACCAAAATAAAACTAGCATTTTGTAGTAAGTTAGGTGGATGGTTCTTATTGAGATTCATTAGGAAATTTGTTTTACGTTGTTCAGTAAAATTTTGTGTGTATGCTTCCGTGTTTTGGGTCAATTAATCTCAATAAGGACGATCCATCAAAATGACTACTAAATGCTAGTTTTATTTTGGTTTCTAACTGTTACTAAGTATCTAAGGACTGTTATTAAGTATTCAGAAGCTGGGAATATCCCAGAACATTATTTTTCAACATGATAATGCCCCTGCACATACTGCTAAAGTTACAAAAATTCAATTGATGTTATATTTTGGCCAGGTGAAAGCCCGATTTAAACCCAATTGAGAATATTTGGTCCATAATATCCCGTGCATTGGCCGGAAAAACTTTTGAGAACAATGACAAACTGTTGGAAGCTGTGCAAAGCGAATGGAATAGCATCTCCTCTTCACAGTGTTCCACTTTGGTTGAGAGCATGTCTAAAAGGATTGATCTTTTAAAGAAATCAAAAGGGAATGCGATTTCATCCTAAGCATTTATTTAAGTAAATGTCTTGTTCTGTGTTATTAGTCTCGTTTAAGTTTCCTTGTTCAATTGTTCTTTGCTCAATATAGCTTTTAGTGCAATAAAATGTATAAAATTTGTTTGCCCCATTTTCTTTTTGCTCACGAGTGTGGTCTTAAACCTTCTCATGTAACCACATCCAAATTCCACAAAAAGATTCATTTTTATTGTAAACATTGTCTGCACTTACCTTCCCCTGTTTTGATTACTATGAACCATTTTTGAATTAGTTTAATTAAATTTAAATTAGTTAATTTAATAAAAAATATTTATTAAAGACATTTTGTTTCTTTGCATATCTTTCTAATTTAATTTAATATTGAATTACTTCAATATTGAGATACCTTTGAATATACTTACCTTTATAACTATAACAATCGTTTTTATAATGATAAATTTAGATACGTGGAAATATTTTGTTTATTTTCATTCTCCTTAACATTTTATTCCAATCTTACACCACAATATTATCATGAAATATAGCTCTTCTATAAATCTAATCTAATTAAAGCTTATTTACAATCTTTAATTTTATTTAAATTATCAATTTCAATTCAAAAAATAAAACTTTTATATACCCGTTGGTTACTTATATTGTTTATTGCAAATTAAAAAAAAACAAGGTAGGAAAATATCAGATAGTCAGGTTTATTTTTCTATGGATAAGTTAAATTATGTGGATTTGCATATCATAATATTATAAAATTGTGAATACACGTACATATCTAAATAACAAGTTGTTGAATATATGTGCTTTTTTTTTTTAATTTTCTTCCTTTGAAGATTGTAATGCTGGGTATGGGGCAGCCAAACCAGCTGCCAACATTGCCCCGCTTTTTTATTGAAACCAACCAGGAGTTCTTTTTAGTATCCTCGCTGTTCCCTTATTCATGTGCTTTTTGACGGGCATGCAATAGCGCCCCCTTTCAGTTTGCGTAAAATTATATTTTAAAATTTTAAACTTTTTATTAGCGACTTCTTTTCCTTTCTTTCTTCAGTTTTTCTTTCTCTCTCTTTTTCTTTCATTTTGTTTATCAACCGGGTGTGTGATGCCTAGGTAAAGTTGATCTCTATAATCTAATTACCATTACTAATTAGTCTAGAAAAATTTCGCATGTTTCATTTATATGTTAATATTTGATGGGACCCTAGGGAATTTTGTTCTCTCTCGTAGTGGGTCAATATTCTATTATAATTTTAATATTTTTAATATATTAATTTAAAACATATTAATTGTGTAAGAAATCTGCAGCAAATATCATCTAACAAGCTTTTCAGAAAAATATTTCTTACAGTACGCTTGTGGAAATATTACAATTTGCAATGTATTTTACCTCATCGTGCTTTATGGATTCCATCATATGCAAACATTTGAACATTAAAATCCTCTCCACTTGATCTGGATTATACCATTCTTGATTGCCTTGGCTCTTACGACTGCGTCTATTTTTTATTCAATGACCCCAACACTACCACGGAATATCCTTTTTAATCTTGGTCGCTTTCGAACTTTTCATGCAAGCTTTTTAGTTTTTCAATATATCTGCTAAATAGCAAAATATATGACTGCCTATGAACATTATTTTGTTCTGATGAGATGAGCCATTTATTGGAAATTCATGAATTAAGGTAAAAAATTTTTAATTTTTTATTCCTTGTCGAATAATAAATTTGTCGTAAATTTTTAATTTACATAATTTAATTCCAAATTTTCATTTGATAATAGAGAGAGAGAGAGAGAGAGAGAGAGAGAGAGAGAGAGAGAGAGAGAGAGAGAGAGAGAGAGGTCTAAAAAATGTTGCACAGCCTTTTTAATTTTTCTATTTCGTTATCGTTGTCCCCGGCACTCCGATTAATGAAGATAAGCACAAAAATACAAGATTCTGGCAGAAACCTTTATGTTGAATAGGGAATAAGTTGAAAAGTCTTTTAGTCCATGGAATAAAATAGAAATTGACAAAAACGAATTTCTTACATAGCCTTCTACCCCCATCCCCACCACAAGTATCCGCACTGCAAACCAAACGTTTTTTTTTTATGTTACGTTGAAATGCACTCTTTGAACCCAATTATCATTTGGGAATAAATTTCTTTCTTTTTCAAGATTTCGAATTTGTATTTCCACGCTTTCTTTTTCGGAAGATTTTTTTCTTCGTTGTTCTTCACCCCTTTACATAATCAATAATGATTAACGATTGATATTCACGTCATTTCTTTTTTTTTTTACTCGAAAACATTCGAATGCGTATCTTGAGCCAAACAAAAATCGTTATGTGTTACACAAAACGAAAGAAAAAAAAAATAAAAAAATAATAATAATAAAAAAAAAAAAAATAAAATAAATAAATAAACAAATAAATAAAAAATTTGGCAGATTGTCAAAAAATTCGAATGAATTCAAAAATATTAGTTCACCCAACAAATTAACAGAAACAAAATAGTGACTAATTTAATAATAAATATGACACATCGGGTCAATGAATTATGGAAAAACGGACGCGAAAGAGAAAGATGAGAATTGTGAGCCGTCGCCTATTTTAAAAACAATCATTCGAGAAAACAATTGGACATTTGTTGTTATAATTAAATTTGAATTAAGAAAAAAAAATGCTTTATTTTTTTTTATGAAACGTAACGAGCGAACTTCAACGACTTAAGACAACTAAAACGTCAGCTTTGTTGATTTTTTTTTTTTACCTCCAAACGAAATCGATTTGTCTGTCATAATCAAAGGACATCTAACTTTATACACAATCTTTAATCTGATATTCAACAATCTAGAATGCATACATGTCTCTATTTATAGTTGGTTTTGCATATATTTGTGCATTTATTTCTTTTAGCGGACTGTTATTCTCATCTTCATTATTGTTGTTTCACCGCGTTTCGGCCAACTCATCCTCTGGCCTTCATCAGGTGATTAATTGCGACGGGATATGAGTGTTGAGTCTTGGGGATAATCAAAGAGTCAATTAGATGGAAAGTACCTAGCGTAGGACGTTTGCTGAGCCAAGCAGAACTGACTTCTGGAGTACGGTGATCTTATATTTGATTTCCAAGGAGTTTAGCTGTTTCATAAGATCATCAGGAATTGAGCCAAGCGCACCTATGATTATTGCCACGATGGAAGTTCCACAATCTAGCAATCTCCACCCTCAGTTTTTGAGAGTTCCGTAGTTTCTCATTCATCTTGTCTGTAAAGTTGATGTCGTTTGGGCAAGCCAAATCAATAATTTGGAATTCGTTGGTCTTTTTTTTCACAACTGTAAATTATTTATTGGTCAAACTGAATCATGAAATCCAAGAGAATCTTAACGCCCTTATTATCCACTACCCCTTCTGGGTGATGTTGGTACCATTTGTCCATCACTTGGATTCTGAATTTCCAAAACTCCAGTGCAGATTTTTACAAACTTTGTCATGACGACGTTTGTACTCTTTTTGAGCAAGTATAGAACACGAACTCACAATGTGTGACACTGTTTCAAGAGATATACCACACAACCTGCACTTATCAGAACACCCCTTCCCATAGATGTTTTTATTTATTGCATTTGTCGTTAGTGCCTGTTCCTGAGCAGCAAATATAAGATTTTCTATTTCTCTTTTCAAGTAACATTTTGACAGAAAATTCCACATAAAGTTTCGTTTTTATTAACTCAGTCACTTTTTCTGCTTCGATTCTTTCCTTGTACTTCTGCTTATCTTCCAATGAATCTTTATCTAGGTCTTCCTCTTTCGCAACTGCTGCGAGTAACACTTCATGACTGTTAGCCAAGCAGTGGTGAACTCTTCTAAGCTCTCTCCCGAAATATTCATCAATCGCAAGCAGCCCTTTTCATCCTTTCTTGTGATATACAGACTGAACACATTAGAATTTGGGCGAAGTGCTTCATATTTGACCAGCTTCTTGTGTCCATCCTACAAAAGCTGCACCGTATCGAATTACAGTAACCGACCATGAATTTATGGCTGAGCACAGGTTCCTATCATTCAATTTAGATTTGAGGAGTAGTTTGAGTCTCCTTATATACACCTCTTTCGTCTTCTCTTTTATTTCATTGCTTGAAGCATTATGTGAGTTATGTATTTAGTGAAATGCTAGAAGGCTATCACAATGCACGGAATGAAAAATTGTCAGTGTTCAGGAAGGTAGGCAAAAACAAGTGCTATTATATTAGTTTCTGTCTGTCTCTCTCTTTCTCGACACACACACACACACACACACACACACACACACACACACACACACACACACACACATATATATATATGTGTGTGTGTGTGTGTGTTGTTTTAACAAAACCAAGACATCAAGGAATAGATTGATAACAACAAATAGTGTATTTTATTGTTAGTTACAATTGTTTCAATACTATTCGGACAAATTCCAACCTTATGTCGTTTGAAAATTTTCACAAGAACAGCCTTTCGTCAGACATATTGAATAAAAAACACTTTAACAATGAATAATATGGAATCCATTTTCCTTATAAGGAAAAACATAAGAAAATATTTTACTTATATCTCATCCTTCCAAAGTTTTTTAAAGATTTAGATATTTACCTATTTTCGTTTGCCTATTTAAAAAAAACAAAACAAAACAAACAAAACATTTTCAATCAAATTATCATACAACGTTACCACTAATTACCTATGTTCACTTAATATGTTTTACTAATACTATTCATTGATTTCTTAAATTAAATTTCTTCATTTCTTTGTTTAATTTAAATCATTTTTTTAATCAACTAAATCTTCAGCTTTATTGTTTCGATTCTATATTAGTTTCGTATCTATATGACACTATTGGTGTCATGAATGCATGCAGCGAGGTGCATATTGCGGTGAGAAGGGGTGTTTGACCGGACGGGATGGGGTGGAGGAGTGCAGAGAAATGCAAAACCTTAGCTAGGAAAATAGGACCAACCGCCGATATGTCATTATGAGCTTCTGATGACTCATTTAATTTAGATCAAGCGAAAATTATTAAATACGTGATAGATAGAGCTAAAAGAAGACTTTTAGAATCAGCACTAATATTAAATACTAATACTATTACGCAAAGAAAAGGCTTCTACCATTTAACCCCTAGCATAGGGAAAATAATAATCAAAGAACAAAATATCAAAACAGATCCTGGCTAACCGTTTTTCCTGAAATATTTCAACAAAATGAATAAGTTTACAGGAGAAAAAAAAATGTACATATTTATTTTAACGCATTTTTAAAAGTGTATATATAGACATCGATAATCCAACCTTCCCATACGCACACACATGTTTGTCCTTCCCGACATGGGTAGGATTCAAAAACTGTTCTCTTTTTCGTACGATCTATGACTTTTTCTTTTCTTGCATTTTTACTTCTATATCCTGAAGATGTCCTCTGAAATAAGGACGAAACATTGATTATTTTAATAATTTCATTCGGTTTTTCTATTTTTCTCAAAACATAACGTCAACCACCGCTGGTATTTTTACATTTCTTATACATATATATATATCACGAGGTTGTCTCCTCAGCCACTGACAAGGCTAACATGCTTGCCAGTCGGTTTGCCTCAAACTCCACACTGGACCCTTTCAACCACCCCCTACCTGACTTTCCTATGCGGACAGACGCCACACTAGACGATCTGAAAACCATCCCTGCTCAGGTGCATGCTATCATAAAAAACCTTGACACCTCAAAAGCATGTGGACCCGATCTTATCCCAGCTGTGCTATTAAAAAAGTGCTCAGCCGAAGTAGCTCCAGTTCTCTCCAAACTCTACAACAAATGTCTTAATGAAGCTTGCTTTCCGGGCTGTTGGAAAACTGCTTCTGTTGTACCAGTATTCAAGAATTCTGGCGAAAGGACAGACCCATCAAATTATCGCCCCATTAGCCTCCTCCCACTTTTTGCCAAAATATTTGAGACCATAATTAACCATGCTCTAGTCCATCATCTTACAGATGCTAAACTACTGACTGACAAACAATATGGATTTAGACAAGCCCGTTCCACAGCAGACATCCTAACTGTGATCTCTGAACGTATATACCATTCACTGGACAAAGCGGGGGAGGGCAGAGCGGTAGCTCTAGATATATCTAAGGCTTTTGACAGGGTATGGCATGAGGGTCTCCTCAGTAAAATCAGATCATACGGTATCACTGGTAGAATACTTAACATAATTAAATCCTTCTTAGATAAGAGAAAAATCCAGGTAGTCCTCGACGGTCGCACATCTAAACAATATGATATAAATGCGGGAGTGCCCCAGGGTTCTATCCTTGGACCTCTATTGTTCCTGATATTCATAAATGACCTCCCCGACAACATTGCCTCTGAGATGGGTATATATGCTGATGACACTACACTCTATGGCAGACATGACAGGAAGACGAATGAACACATTTCTAAAGAAATGGCAGAAACACTAGAGGAAGACCTCCAATCTGTAGTGGAATGGGAACAAAAGTGGTTGGTCGCGTTCAATGCTGCCAAGACTAAACTAGTTTCATTCAATAATTACAAGAAACCCTCTCTACCACCCATAGCAATGGCCAACGACTCTTTATCTGAGAGTCCATCTTTCAAACTCCTTGGCCTAACGTTCACAGGAAACATGAGTTGGAACAATTACATTGAAGGCATTGCCAGGGCCGCTGCAAGAAAGGTGGGCTCTCTCTACCGTGCTAGAAAACTACTAACACCCGAAAGTATCCTGTACCTCTATAAGGCCACCATTCGCCCATGTATGGAGTATTGCTGCCACATCTGGGCTGGTGCATCTGCTACTAGTCTCTCGCTCCTTGACAAGGTTCAAAAGAGAGTCGCAAACCTGATAGGCCCTGAACTGGCATCTAAGCTTCAGCCTCTGTCCCATCGACGAAATGTTGCATCCCTCTGCCTTTTCTACAAGTATTTTAGTGGTGAATGCTCTGACGAACTGCAATCACTTGTGCCCCCACGACGTGAGCACCCTCGACAAACCCGACAGGCTGCTAAATCCCACCCCCACACTGTAGAGATCCCTAGATGTAAAAGATCTTTTTACTCCAATAGTTTCTTCCCCAGAACCGTTAGACTCTGGAATTCCATTCCAGGTCCCTGCTTCCCCAACAGTACTGACGTGCAGAAGTTCAAGTGTAACGTGAACCGACACCTTGCTGCCCGAATCCCTACATAGTACCCCAGTAGTTGTTGCCCCTGATAGTAGCCCCCTACACCAAAGTGGCAATTTGCCTTGTTTGGGGTGAAAATGTAATAATATATATATATATATATATATATATATATATATATATATATATATATATATATATATATTCTTATATATATATAGTCTTTTATATATATATATATATATATATATATATATATATATATATATATATAAAATATATATGGCGATTAAGCTACACTGACTATTCTGCGTTTCATCCACTATAGGATTCGTCAGGCTTATGCGCGAATTCTGTGGTTGCTTCTTGTTTTTATATATGTTGAGGATTTCTAGTTAGCCAATCAGCTTTCTAGTATCCACCGCGCCCCTTCCTATCAGCCAATGGGCATGCATTTTATCAAACAAAGGATCTGTTTTAGAACTAGGTTAGTGGTTTAAGGTAGATCTTTTCCCTCCTTTTTTATATATATGAATATACCTATGCGTACACACATACATGCACATATATATACACACATATATATATATATACATATATGTGTGATCGTTTATGTATATTCATGTTTGTTTAATTTATTTATTTGTTTGTTTTCTATTGTTATTGTTAGTTTTAAAGCTATTTTGTATCGCTATCCTAGAGTAAGTTTTATTTTGTGAACACAGTTGTTTGCTATTTCTCGTCTACAGTTTAATAGATTTTGAGGTCCTTTAAAGTACAGGATAGCAAATTTTTCATGGAGGCATAATTTACATGAGTCGTCTAAATGTCTGCACATGGTGGCTTGTCTCATTATTTTCCATTCGACTACCGACGAATGTCCGCTTTCTTTGAGTTCCCAGTATTTATTCGCTAGTGTTGTTTTTATACGGTGTTTTTTTATTTTTGAATGTACTTTTGTGGTCATAGTATCGGGTTTTGAAATCTAAGGAAGTCATGCCTATGTAATATTTCTTGTTATTCGGGTTTTCTTTCGCAAATATTGTTGCTTGATAAACTACACTTTTTGTTAGACATTTATTTTGGACTGGGCAAAGTGTACGGTGTCTACAATTGCATTTATCTTGTTCGTTATTAGTATTTTTATATATGCTATGGTTATTCTTGTCCGGGGTTGGTTTGTTATTATTATTATTGTTATTATTATTATTATTATTATTATTATTATTATTATTATTATTATTATTATTATTATTATTTCTGCTAGTGTTGGTTTTATTTCTGTCATGGTGTCTACTTTTTATTTTGTTGTTGTTTACATTGTTTTCATTTAGTATTTTGTTATTATGTGCTTTAATTATCATCTTTAAATTTTCGCAACAACTGTAAGATAACTTCAAGGTATTTTTATTGAAGATTTTGTGTAAGGGGTTGGTTGCGGGAAAGTGTTTTTCAATAAGATCTAGAAATTTCTTGCCAAGTTTTGTTTTTAACATTTGATTGTATGGGGCCGTATACCAAATTATAGTTCTTTTTCTTCTATTTTTAATTTTATTATAGTTGTTGGTGTTTTGTTGCTTATATTTGAAAAAAAAAAAAAGAAAAAAGAAGGAGGGAAAAGATCTACCTTAAACCACTAACCTAGTTCTAAAACAGATCCTTTGTTCGATAAAATGCATGCCCATTGGCTGATAGGAAGGGGCGCGGTGGATACTAGAAAGCTGATTGGCTAACTAGAAATCCTCAACATATATAAAAACAAGAAGCAACCACAGAATTCGCGCATAAGCCTGACGAATCCTATAGATGATGAAACGCAGAATATTCAGTGTAGCTTAATCGCCATATATATTTTATAAATTACTTACTAGCTCTACCTACGTATTGAGCACTTTTGAAGTAAATACTTAAAGTTTACGCATAAATCTATACTTTCGTATATTAAATTTATGTGAGTAAATGAAGTATATATATATATATATATATATATATATATATATATATATATATATATATATATATATATACACTGTATGAGTAATAAAATCGGTCCCTGACTTTCGGGCAAAGGTTGATTTGTAGCTAGATTCGAATCTTCCGACCATGAGCAAAGGTCACTTCATGCACTTATGATTACATAAGCATAAAACATTAGTGTCTGTAGGTATAAAAGTAATTATTTGTGATTATTTAGGCTATTGACGAAGAAGGTTCTTTAAGTTGAGCACTGTCTGGGAAATAAAGTCAATCGGCTGGCCTTGTGCGAAATCACAATTTACGATTGTTTGATCACTATTGACTGTCTTAATGTGTTTGGCATTTAAAGTTATTCATTTCCGGTATTTATTGTATCGGTTGATGGTGGCCGAGAGATGACGTCCCTAGCAAATAGAGACAAAGGTGGCTTATTAGATGGGTTCGAATCTCCCGACCAGAAGGAATGGTCATTTCCTGCACTTCCTTCACTGATTGCAAAAGCATGATAAAATAGTGTCTGTAGTTATAAAACAATTATTCATAATTATATATATAAACACAAACACTCATATATATTTATTTAGTTGCTATTATTTTGTTCTTGATAAAAATTTTACCTGAAAAGTCAAACTGATCTATTGTGTGCGATAGTATTTCATGATATATATCGAGGAAAGTGCTCTTCGTCAAATGTGAGAGTTTAAAATCTAAATCGTGTGAACCGGGAATTCTAAGTTATACCTAGGTCGCAGAGCACATCTCAGCAGTAAATCGAATAAAGATCTATTTATTTAATTAAAGTTGAGTGTGAATTTGAGTGTTAGATTTTTTATTATTATTTCATTACTTATTTTTCATTGTCAGAGTTATCTATTTCTTATTTCTTTTCTATTATGCTAATTATTTAATGCTTTATTTATTTCTGCATACTAATTAAGCTCTGATGAGAACACAAGTGTCTTCCAGAAATGAGACCGAATCAAACCGAGGTAAATTAAAAATTAAATGATGAACTGGTTATATATATATATATATATATATATATATATATATATATATATATATATATATATATATATATATATATATATACACAAATTTACAAGGTCGCGCGACACTGGACATGCTAATGTTTCGGACAGATGGTTGATTAAAAACCCAAGTCCTCGTCAGGCGACTTAATAAAAGGGAGACCTGGCTTTTCTCTCTGGGAGACATTTTTGAAGCCGCCTAACGAGGACTTATGGTTTTAAGTAAACATCTGTTCGAAATATTAGCATGTCAGTGTCGCGACCTTGTAAATTTGTCTATATCAATAAAAATATATCTGGCTCTTCTTTTATTGAGCACTCTTATAAAACTCTTGAACACTATAACTTTGTATATATATATTCTTAAATAAGGTTGCTCTCTCCTCTTTCTCTCTCTCTCTCTCTCTCTCCCTCTCTCTCTCTCTATATATATATATATATATATATATATATATTAGCAAAAGTACCAGTCGTTGACTGGGTTCAAAAACAGAAAATGGACTCTGATTTATTAAATCATGATAGGTTATGAAAAGGAAGGGTTGTAAAGAGATAGCTTCGAATTTGGGGGTATCAAAACCAAAGCCAAATAATATGAAAGTAAAAAGAAAATAGATAAACTCCATAATTTATTATACCATGCCTGTTCACACTAAAACACTTATCACAATATTCTGTGTATCTATATTAAAAAACCTGGTTAAACTTTGTAACATATTTCCATTCTATGGAGATCAGGCGCGAACGAACACCCCATAATTTTATTATACCATATTTCTTCAAACTGTAACATAATTATCAAAGTATACTTACGCAGATAGTTATGAAAAGTCTTTATTAAATTTGTGCTTATTTCCATTCTATGAAGGCCAGGCGCGAACGCAGATCCCACAATTTAATTATACCATCCCTATTTAAGTTAAAACATACTTATCAAAGTATTATTATGTACATCTATATCAAAAACACTTGTAAACGTTTTTTTTTAATTTTTAAATTTTTTATTTCCATACTTTGTGGACCAGATCAAACATACCCATTCCTGTGTCTCTATACATCTTCTATCATTATATGCAATCAGTTTTTAAAAATAGTCAACCATATAGGAGCCTATTCGTGACCAGACACACACACAGACGTTCAGCTTTATATTATAGCTTTACTAAGATGATTGATAATTTATAATTCAGATTTAGTAAGATGATTGATAATTTATAATTCAAATTCAAATTAAAAATTAAAAATCTGTTTCATAAGAAGGAACACAACAAAGACAATAAATTGTACGATCGTTTCGGAAACGATGTTTTTTTATTGCGATAGACATTAAGTCATGGACAATAAGTATATAGTTTTTTTTAAAACAAAGTCTTCTCATCAGCAAAAATATTGGGTGTGTTTGTTTTTTTAAATATATATAGAACATTTCCTTCAATTTGAAATGGGAAATAATAGGATCATATAAAGGCAGGGGGACAGATTCTGTGCTCTTTGTAGACATGAAGCCCTTAAGATGTTTAAATATGATGATACCAAAAATAAAAGCACTTTCTTAAATTCAAGGGATGAGCATTTCTCCCCATGCATTCATAAAGTTGGTTTAGATTTAACAAATATAAACCACCATAAGTCATTAAAAATGTTTCTTATTAATAATCTATCCTATAGCGGTAACTAAAGGGGAGACGGAAAAATCGGGTATAGTCAACCATGTCTGGATGGAGGGGGGGACCATCGCCCCCTATGGGATGAAGTAAAAATAATAAACAGAGAGACCCACTGGAAAGTGAGAAAACTTAAAGAAACAGCTCACATGCTCGGACATAACAACCTACTGAGCAAACCAAGCATAGAGCTGAATGCAATTTGGACACCTCTGATAGAGAGAGAGAAAACCTTGAATAACAGCATAGGTTTAATAGTAACAAAAACCAACTAAGAATTGTCCTAGTGACATATGGCCGAGTGGTCCTGGACGTTGTATCAAAGTTTACAGTTACCCAAAGGTGCTGAGTTCAATCCTGAACGAAGGCAGTGAAAAAGTAACATTCAAAACAGAAAATCAGCAACTATGTCCCAAAGCCTAGGTTCGAGACTCCTAACAAACGGTTCCCCAGTTCGATAAATAACACCTGACGAAGGCCGGAGGGCAAAACGGCTGAAACGTTGTGACAATAACAACCAAGATGAGGAAGTCAGTCCGACAATCTTAATCAATGAAAACACCTCATCTAAAAAATACAGACACTTACAATCTTTATTAGTAAAATTTCGATTATTATTATTATTATTATTATTAGTTTATCTGATACATTTACCATTATTTTATATCTTATTTAAGTATATATTTAAATTTAACCATTGAATGTTATTAATTTTATTTTATTTTTTTAGTCCAATAAATAAATAAATGATTAAAATATTATTAATTTTATTTAGTTACTTTCAATAAGATTCTTTTATATTATATAAAACAGCATAAAGGATGATTATCTCCCTTTGATCATTTTCCTAGCCAAATACGATTATCTCCCTTTATTTTTAAAAGCTATTATTTAATTTAAATTAGGCGTTACTAACGTATTCTACCCTGTGAAAATATTCCATTGGCGTTCACTTTGAAAATTCAACATGTCAAGCATTTATAAGCTACATTTAACATTCAAATGTAATGCTTTGACTATAATTACGATTTTCAAAAGGCGAACAATTAGAAGGTAAATAAATATATATATATTTGATAAATTTTCTTAAAATCATCTTATTATAACCTTATATTTCAACAAATTCAACTTTATAATTTTATTCTAATTTTCATTCTCAACTTATCTTACTTTGTTTATCAATATCAATAAGTAACGATTTTCTATTATATTTTAATATTTTTCAGATACATCTGCCTTACTTAAAAATGATAGGTTTATTTATGGTGTCTTTTATTAAAAAAAAACAAAACAAAAAAAACACCCAATATTTTTGCTGATGAGGAGACTTTGTTTAAAAAAAATATATGTTTAAATTATTATTATATAATATATGTTAAAATTATGTTTATCTCAATGAAAATATTGTTTTCGAAACGATCGCACAATTTATTGGCTTTGTTGTGTTCCCTCTCATGAAACAGATTTTTGATTTTAAATTTGAATTTGAATTATAAATTATCAATCACCTTACTAAATATTAAAGTAGCTCTAGGATACATGCTTATCGAGCTTATTATATATCTGCATTACACCGAGCACGTTTCTTTTCTTGTATTTTAATTAAATTACACTCTGCTCTTTAGACTGCTATTCTAACCCCCTTTAAACGCGGAATATTCAGTGTAGATTAATCGCCATATATATTTTATAACTTACTAACTAGCTCTACCTACGTATTGAGCACTTTTGAAGTAAATACTTAAAGTTTACGCATAAATTTATACTTTCGTATATTAATTTATGTGAGTAAATGAAGTATATATATATATATATATATATATATATATATATATATATATATATATTTATTAATGAACTCACATGGATGCAGTGTTTACCTGATATATGCAATGGTAAACTTCAAAGTAATGTAAATAGCAGTATTTACATATAGATAATTTATATATATATATATATATATATATATATATATATATATATATATCCGTGTGCTAGAACATTTTCATGTTAAATTCTACGCAACTATGCATAATGTAGCAACTATGCATAAATAAAATCCTGCCTAATAGTGAAATAGAACCAACCATCGAATAAGAAGCCATAAAAAATGAAAAAGTATTTGATTAATACTCGTTTTTCAAGGAAAAAGAAAATTAAGTTAACCTTTATGTAGTCGCTCGCATATCCATGACTGACTATATTAAAAGTTTCTTTTAATAAATTTTAAATAGAAGTAAGCTTTTAACATTAATGTGAGAGCGAGAAAGAAACTCTAATTTAAAGGTATAATAGATTTGGTTTAAACATGCTGTAATATTAGCATCTGGATTAGTTGTTACGCCGGTATGTTGCACAACATTATTTTTTATTTTATTTTCATATTTATTTAATTAAAAATTATTTGAAATTTATACAGTTTGGTTTGTTTAAATATATTGTTCTCTATTCTTGTTCTGTCATTCATTTATTTATCTATTCACCCATTCTCCTTTCAGACCGGAAACAGCAACAACAACAACAACAACAACTGCTACTGCTACTACAACAACAACTACTACTACTACTGCTTGTATATAGTGTACTTCCATTTTTTTTATTTCTCTCTGCTCCCAGTATTATGATGTGAGAGAAACGACACTATAATCTGTTATTATGTTTTTATTATTTACTAGCATGGGTACCGGCGTTGCCCGGGTCGACGTAAAGTTCCGTTTTGAACACACCTACCGTACTAAGAATATTAATCATTTTCATTGTGGGTACCGTCGATACCCCCCCCACACATACATACACAACAATTTAAAAAAAAATAAAAGAACAGATAAAAACATGTAAATGTAATCGGTCAAAAAAAGAAGTACGTGATACCCACTCCACCAGGTGAGATTCTAACAATAGTAAAAATCATATATTTATGGCCGTCCGAAATGGCTACCCTTAAAAATATGCGAAGGGAATGAGGTATTATGTCGGAGCACACTTACAAATTTTCTGTACTCTATTTCCTCCCTCTTTGCCGTCGATGGCCGTTAACAGTCAAATGGAGTAAAAGATTCCCAAGAAAATATCCTTATCTCGGGAAAGTTCTTCCACCGGCAATGAGCAGTCGTAAGAAAAAAGTAATAAAATAAAGATAAGTTTTCTTGGAAAAAAAATCCTGTACTTTCATCTAACAATTTACGCTTTTCGTAAATATATTTTTACATATTTTCTTATATATATATATAGTAAAATTTCTGACTGGACAAACAGTTGTAAAAAGAAAAAAAAATTATATCTATGAATTTACGACGAAAAAAAGTAAAACTTTTATCTTTTTGTGAAGGAAACAAACAAACTTTTTGTTGATAAATATTTTACAACCCCCCCTCCCCCCCCAAAAAAAACAAACAAAAAAAAGCAGAACAAAACAAAATATGTAAAATAAAACAAATAAAAATATAATCAGTCCTGCAAAGGTTGTTTTTTGTTAGTTTTGATTATTTACATTTGTATTTTTTCCGGTTTGTTTGTTTTTAAAGCATCTGAAACAACGCTCGGCTTACACCGATGATTTCCGGTCTCGCCCGATCCATGCCTTACGGGAAATCGCGAGAATCCGGGTCAAATTATGCAAGAGTATAGAATATTTAGAAGTAAAGCAAAAAAAAAAAAAAAAAATTCAGTCTACATGAAATTATTTTTCCACGCTGGAAACGTATGGCGTTTACCAAATGAATTTAATTGGCAATATATTTTTTTTTAATCTTTCGAAATTCGGAAATTGTTTTTATCTTTCGAACTTCGGAAAAAAAAAAAAACTAATCAGGGGAAATAACTATACTCGTTTCATTAAAAAAATCGATGTCGGAAGTAATAGCTTGAGGCTTGCATTTACTAATATCCGGTGGGCTTTCCTGAGGCCACAATCCTGTGGGTGAGGACAGCTGATAGTCTACTTGTATTGCATGTCTGGTATTCTGCACAGCTACTTGTTCAGCACCCCCTCACTCACTCACCCTAACTGAAACTTTTAAATAAAATGAAATGACAGCTCAAGCAAAAGTTACGTTTAAACCAGGACCAAACTCAAAGAAAACCAACCTGCCTCCTCCCTTGAGACTTGCATTTACTAATATCTGCGAGCTTAGAACTAACTTAGATGATGTTGAGTCATTTCTCCTTGTAAACACCCCGGATATCTTAGCATTAAGTGAAACTAACCTTCACTCCTCCATTCCCTCTAACAACTTTAACATGCCTGGTTATCTTCCACTCTACCGTAAGGACTCGGACAGACATATGCATGGACTTGGAGTCTATATTCGAAACACCGTCCCCCTAACTAGAGAAATAAAACTAGAATCAGAGGGGCAGGCCTTTATGTGCTTCAGACTAAATATGCAACACAATATTAGCTACTTGTATTTTCTCTACCGCTCTCCCTCAAACCAAGACTGTACCCTAATAAACAAAGTCTCAGACAGCATACATATAGCATTCTCCCTCGATACCAGCGCACAAATACATGTATTTGGTGACTTCAATGTCCACCACAGTAACTGGCTAGGATTCTCAAATCACACAGACGTAGCTGGTAGCGCCACATATAGCTTCTCTATATCTCATTCCCTATCTCAGTTGGTTACATTTCCGACACGTTTCCCAGACTAGCACGATCAACATGCCTCACTTCTAGATCTCTTTCTGACAACGGTTCCCAATGACTGTACAACAAATGCCCACAGCCCACTCAGGAATGCTGATCACGCTGTGATAATGGTAGAAATCAGCCTAAATTCTCGCCCTAAAACTGAAGACCCACTACTCAAAACAACGAGGTATTACAAAAAGGCTGATTGGGAAGCCATCAGGGAGCTCATCAGAGATGCCCCATGGCAAAATATCTTTACTCTTCCAGCGGAACAGTGTGCAAATGAGACCACTGAATGGTTCAAAACTGCTATTGAAGCACATGATCCCGCACGGAAATACTATAGCAAGCCCCACTCTCCCCAATGGTTTACTTCTGCTTATGCAGCTGCCATTTGTCAAAGGCAGCGTGCGTTCCGCAGATTCAACCGACATAAGTCCAGCTCAAATAAACAGAAGTTTATAGAAGCTAGAAATAATTGCAAGAGGGTGATAGACACAGCTAAGACAGATTACTCTGAAACCACCAGAAAGCGCATCAAAGCACAGAAATTAGGAACCCGGGATTTTTGGAAAATCTACAACAGCGTAGTTAATAATGGATAGTCAATTATTCCTCCACTAACAAACAATCATGAGGTTGCTTGCACGGCAACTGACAAGGCAAGGCTAATCTGCTTGCCAGTCGGTTTGCCTCAAACTCCACACTGAACTCGGTACACCACTCACTCCCTGATTTTCCTCTGCGAACAGACGCCACTCTTGACGATTTGAAAATCACCCCTTCTCAGGTACATGCTATTATAAAAAACCTAGACACCTCAAAAGCATATGGACCAGATCTCATCCCGGCTGTGCTATTAAAAAAATGCTCTGCCGAGGTTGCTCCAGTTCTGTCCAAACTTTACAATAAATGCCTTAACGAATCTTGTTTTCCCGACTGCTGGAAAACCGCCTCTGTGGTACCAGTCTTCAAGAATTCTGGTGAAAGAACTGACCCACTAAATTATCGCCCCATTAGCCTCCTCCCGCTGTTCGCCAAAATATTTGAGTCCTTAGTTAATCAAGCTCTAGTCCAGCACCTAACAGCTGCTAAACTCCTGACTGACAAACAATATGGATTCAGGCAAGCCCGTTCAACAGCAGATATCTTAACTGTAGAGAACTGCAAACACTTGTACCTCCCCGACGTAACTACCTCCGACAAACCCGACAAGCTACTAAGTATCATCCCTTTACAGTGGAGATCCCTAGGTGCAAGAAAGCCTTTTACTCCAATAGTTTCTTCCCCAGAACTGCGGGTCTTTGTAACTCCTTTCCGGGATTCTGCTTTACCAACTGCAATGATATGCAGAAGTTCAAACATCTTTCTACTCTTCTCCCTTCATAATGACCCCGCTAATTAATTCCCTAATAGTAGCCCCCTGCTTCAAGTGGCACTGTGCCTTGTTTGGGGTGAAAAAAAAAAGTATTTTCTTAAAAGAAATGATATAATTTTATGTAATAATAGATCAATAAGGTTTTTTTGTATGCATGCAAAGATTTGTTATGAAGTTCAAATAAACAAAGACAAGTGTTTGGGGAATATCATGCAATGTGTACGGGGTTTTTTATGATGTTTGATTAAGTACGTGAGAAATATCAATAAACAACAACTTTTCGTTAAATATATTTCACAAAAAATTATTATAAATTAGCTATAAAGTTTATTTTTTATGTAAGTAAAAGTGTGTTGGAAAGTTCAAATAAAGTTTATAATGTAATTGAAGAAAAAACACCTCGTTTTTTTAAAAATTAAACTGACTTTAATTTCAAAATTTCGATATTGGCGTTTACCTAATTTTTATTATAAATGTTAGGTAAACATTCATAAACATATTAATGGGAAAAGCAGTTCATTAATCTAATAAAAAAGTCATTTAAGTTCAAATAAAGACTGTATAAATAAAACCTATAAAAAAAGGTTCATTCTATACAGGTTTGATCATTCGTAGCTATAAGTATGTTGGGCGTCACTTCCGACAAATGGTTTTGTAAACAAAGGAAGGCGAATCTTCAAGATTAACGAATTTGTTGTTGGTTGTAATTTTCGGTAATCGTTAATTAACAAAGTCAGTTAAAAAAAATGTTATAAAATATTAAATAAAAGAGAAGTTCAAAATTAAAAATAATATTTCTTGTGTGCGTGTTGCCATAGCAACATGGCGGTTCATTTGGCGTAAGATTTGGATGGTAATGGCAAGTTTCGTATATGCAATGTCTTTTGGGGGTAGTTTCGTATAATGTTATTTTTGTAAATGGTTACTTATAAAAAAATTAACACCCAAGATTAACAATAAATTATTGTCTTTCATTTGATGCTAAAATTAAGACCATTAGAATCATTGTTGATGAGGAGTTTTGATTATTAGATTAGCCAATCAAAACTGTTCCTAGTGTCCACATACGTTTTTGCTTTTATAGATATATAGATTTAGAGTATTTTATCATTACGATGTGGGGGCAATATTATAACACTAGCCAACACATATTTTGGTGCTCAAGGTTTAGACTAATTTCTAAGCTGATTTAGACTAATTTAGGGGTGCTGATCCCGAAAATCATATTCATTTTTTCTCGTCAGGTCAAGTTGTTGAGATATCTGCTATTTTATACCCGTTTTTACCTAAAAAACTCGGTGTTCTGCCTCCTTGTTTTGAGCCTATTATTACAATAAAGTTACTCTTAACTAAAAAGTTACTTTCTTTCTAATTTCTTCTTCCGGTTGATATTTACTTCCTTTTTGCAACCACTGGCGACAAAAAGGATAAAAGTCAGTTCGCTTTAGTATTCAAATTGTTTGGCGTGAACCCCCCCCCCAAAAAAAACATTTAGATGACTGCTATTTCTGTGCAATCAAAACGATGGGAATTAACAGGAAAAACAGGAATTCGTTGGTTTAATCAAGTCTGAAGTCTGCAATTAAACCAATTCTACACTGCAATGAAATTCCTGTTCCAGTATTTAAAGGATTGCCCGAATTGGAATTGCCTAGTTCTGAAGAAGACCAAGTAGTGAAGCCACTGTTTTGATGTTAGTTTTCCTCCTTCTTCACTACCAAAGCTTTTTTCTCAAAGAGAACTTAATGATCTGACTAGAGATCTCAACCTTTCCAAAGAATCTTCTGAACTTTTAGCTTCAAGACTCGAATAAAAAAATCTACTTCAGACTGGAACTTTCATAAACTTCTACATAAACCGCCATATTGAATTTTTGTCATATTTCACCCAGGAAAACCACATGGTATATTTCAACGATGTTGCTGGCCTGCTGCAGCATCTTGGTGTCGAGCATCTTGGTGTCGAATAGCATTATTCTTAAGATTGGTGCTTTTTTTATAGACAGTTCCAGAAGAAGTTTCAAATGTCTTCTTCACAATGGCAACTTATATGGATCAGTTCCTCCAGGCCATTCAACGACCCTTAAAGAAAAATATGATGAAATCAAATTTATTCTGGAAAAGATTTCATGCAGACAGCACCAATGGATCATATGTGTCGATTCGAAAATAGTTTTGGTTTCTCCTCGGGCTACAAGGTGGCTACACAAAACTTCCTTCTTGTGTTTGTAGACTAGCAGGGCAAGAACAGAGCACTGGATAAAAAAGAAAGATTGGCCTGTGCGCAGTGAACTGATTCCTGGCTTCCTCAATGTTCTGGCTTCTCCTTTGGTGGAGCGTCCCAAAATTGTGTTTCCTTCTCTTCACATGAAGCTTGGTATCATGAAACAGTTTGTGAAGGCTTTTGAGAAAGATGGCGACTGTTTCAAATATATTTGCATGAAATTTCCAGGCCTAACCATAGAGAAATTAAAAACTAGAATTTTTGATGGACCTCAGATTCGAAATTTAATGAATGACGCAAATTTCTGTAATTTCATGAATTCTTCAAAGTTGAGTGCCTAGGCAGCATTTACGAATATAGTAAAATTATTCTTAGGAAAAATAAAGGCGTCCAAGTACAAAGAGAAATTGTTGAAATATTACTCATAAGTTTCCACCAACTGGGTGCAAATATGAGCATCAAGTTACATTTTTGCACAGCCATTGTGCCCGTTTTCAAAAAAATCTAGGGGAGGACTTCAATGAAGACATCAACGACATGGAAGTTTGCTATCAAGTCGTTGAGATGCCACCATGCTTGCAGACTACTGTTGGTCTATCAAACGCGACGATGCCGGAGCCCCCCCGCCACTCCCATTCTAGAAAATCAGCAAAACATCAATTTATGAATGATGATTTTTATGCTTCGCATTTTTTACAATTTCAAGTTTTAATTGTGAATATTTTGTGTGATTTCATGAATATGTGTGTTAAAGTTACATAAAAATATTGTTTCTTTGATTCGCGTGCTTTTATTGTAGCTATCGGCTTTCTACAGCATGGTATGCCATAGCAGCAAAAACTAGACCTGATAGAAAACAAAAGTGACAGCATTTCTGGAATCAACCCCCTTAAATTAGGTAAAAACAGTTTTAACATCTTAGGCACTGTGACAACTTTTTTGTTGTCTAGTGTAATCTGTTATAATTAATTAATATAGTCTAAATGGTACTTGTAGTTCATTAGTTTGTTTGTCTATTTTATTTATTATTATATACTTTTTAATAGTTTATGTATTTTTACTTCCTTATTATTTTCTAATAATTAATTTATTTGTTTGAGTAATATCTCCTCCAGGAAAATAATTAATGTTGTAAGTTTGAAATCAAATTATAAAAAAAAACTTCTGCAAACCTTGCATAATACTTCGCGATTACCATCACAAGATGTAAACAAACTTTTGAGATGTGTTGAACATTATTTGATTTCAAATCTAAAAATAAACATGTGTGTCGGCCAAATTTAATTAAATAATAATATTGAAATTTGACAAAGAAAAAAATACTGCAAATTGCCTGAAAATGAATTTGGATGAAAAGTTGCTGCAAACCTTAAATTAAACTCTGAAGCTGCTATTGGATAACAGAAATTGAAAACTGAAGCATGCTCAAAAGCAAGTAAATAGAAATATGTTCTCGTACAGGTGTTAAAGGCATGTAAAAGGCAAGTGTGCTTTATTACAAAATGTTGATAATATTTGCTTGACACATTACATATATTTTGCGGATAAAAAAATGAATACCGCCATGTTAATAAGAGAGTTCTATTCATAGGATGCGGAACTTTGGAAAATTGTTTTTTTTTCTATGTGCTGATGAGCTTCTGTGTAAAGTTATAATTAATGACATATTATATACTTATATACCAACATTGAGCCGGGACAATTGTACGTAAATTGTTACCAATAAAAGTCTAACATTTTGAAAATGAGTAACGAAATGAGTGTCTGTCCCTTGTAAAACAGTAATTTCAAGAAATATATATATATATATATATATATATATATATATATATATATATATATATATATATATATATAATGCATCCGACATCAGTTCATCAAGGCTGGTTGTGGTCTGATGTTCGACCTTGGAACATTAGGGTTAATGTCCCCACTATGTCTCGTCACGCAGATCATTTGTGAAAAGACGAAACAACTGTATGTGAATTTCCTGCTCTTTCTACCCTCCCCCTTTGTCTAATCTCCATATTTTCTTGGAGTGAGTGTCAAATACATTTATTCAAAATACGCCTGTTATATGTACTTGGATATAAGTATTGCAATTCATCATCTCTTTCTGGTTGTTAAGCACATCTTCATAGTTGGATGCCCAACCCGCATCGCATGAGGAAGTCCCCAATTGCGTTCCCTTGGCCCCTCGTCGCAGTGGGCAACGCCGATAAAAATGTCAACGAGTCATTAAATAGAAACAGTCGTTTCACCCGACTGATGAAATTCCAAAACTTATTTTGTTTACAACATTTTCCCATAAAAAATGTTTCTCTCGATTCTGTTTCGCCCAGACGTGGCCGATCGATGTTTTCGTAGATTGTGAGTCGGTATCTAAGTTATAAGTTTAATTATTCCGAACTGTACAAGAGTCTGTACGATTGAGATGATGAAATGTATACGACGAAATAGGGAGATCGATTATAGCAGGACGGCGGACATTACAAACAGCAGTGAAACAATAAAAAATAAAGTAGAAATAAAAAAAGACTAATAATAATAATAATAATAATAATAATAATAATAACAACAGATATTTATTCATTTCCCCACGAAAACAAAATGTGACACAAGGTCGTGTTTAATGTGGCCGAGAACCAGCTCCCCCAAAAGCGGGCACTCTGATAGTGTGCAAACATAAATAATAATATACAAATATAATATAGAAATATATGATATAATATAATATAGAAAGGTTTCTCCGTCCATTGACTAATAACAATTAGACTAAAAATGAAATGAAATATAGAAAGATTTCCCCTTCCATTGACCATTTTGGTGCAGTGTTAGAGATTACACCACACCCCGGCCACCAGGCTAACCCAGCAGCGAATAATAATAGTATTAGAAATGAATACATAAGAATGACAAGAAAACTCATTCGACAATAAAAATGAACTTTGAAAGGAAGCGGAAGTTGTCTAAAACGGAAGTGGAAGAATCGAAGTTAATCCGTAGTGAAAAAGTCGGGAAAGTAGAAGACAAAAAAAAAAAAAAAAAATGTAGAGATTGTGATAGCAATGCAGGAAACGTTCACCATTGCGGTTTTTTGCATTGCATATCTACATAATTATTTATAATTATTTGATAAAACACGGCAGCTGTGTTTAATGAAATTATCAAAAACGAAAAAGAAAAAAATGCCATTAATAACTAATACATTAGAAGTAAATATTGCGATCCTATCTTACATACCTGATTAAGTAAATAGCAATATAAGTAACAGTATAAAAAATGATAACGGAAACGGTAGCAGTTGTATAGTATTCGCTAATAGTACTAGACACCTAGACAAGGTTAAGTTTAAAGAACTCACAATTAGTACTAGTATCATCAATATGGTATAATGATTATTTCCCCTTGTCTCCTAAAATAAATTATCTCCCTTTATTAAGTCAATGAATTACCTCTCTTGTATTGTAAAATAGCTCCGTCTGATTGGGTAAGATAGTTCTCTGACCAATCACTAGGCATCTAATTTCCATGAGGGCGAAAATATTCCTCTTCCTGTTTTAAATGATGTCTTCTTTCTGTCCATATGCTAAAAGAACTCATCTTTTTGAATTAATCTTTACTTGAATCGTACGCATTTAGGGAGCCGTTTAGTTCAGCCGTTAAAAGGAACACATTTTTACAATCAATTGATTTTTTAATTGAGTTGGAAATACACTTAGTCTTGCAAATACATTTCTTATGTGATAACGTAATACATATATATTATCGTTTACCACCTTCACTATGTTCTTTTCTTTTTACTGCAATTCAGCTTATTTTTCTAACATTCGGAAACAACAACCAAACGTTTGTCATCAAATCTCTTCAACACGGCTGAGGCTGACTGAATGAGAACGATCCACTCTCCTGTATTAAATAATAAAAGAAAGGTATTATTCGCGCAAGCAACCGCGCCTCTACGCTGTTAGGTAACGGGATGGGGGAAGGAAGAAGGAAAAGAAGAGAAACGTAATTTTGTAGCTCGATTTTTTCTTTTTTTTAGGAATGCAGGTGCCAATAATTTGCATATGAGGCGACGTGTGGTCGATTAAAAAATACTGAGAAAGAGAAAAGAACTCGAGTTTAAGACAGCTGAAAAAAGAGCAGAGACGGCGGTCTACGTTGAAAAGAGTGCTAAATTCCGAGATTTTGTATCTATTCAATGTTGGATGTCATTTCGTTCTTCGCATGCGACTTTACGAGAGAGAAAGAAGTAAAAAAAAAAAAAGCGTGCTGCAACCTAGATGAATAAACGAACGTTTGTTCGTGGGAGAAATACAAACACAACGTTGAAATCATTTGTTCTCAACTCGAAAGAATTTACGTGACTAAAATAGGAATTAATTCGCGGAAAAATATCGTTCAGTCACGAAAAACTAAAGACAATTATTCAGGCTATCTCGGCTTTCTTTTATTTTATTTTTACATATAACCCTTATCTTCACATGGCTTTGATAACCGGTGACGACCCCTCCCCCTAAAAAAATAAAAAACAGATTCAACATCTGGTTAATACCAGAGTTTTATGGATCTGTAACTGGACTGTCTATTGTCGAATGGATTGAGAAGGTTGAGAAAATTTGCACATTATTTTGACACGACAGGATATATCGAGCATTATACGCCAATTAAGATGCGTCTTTTTTAAAAGGTTGTCCCCGCTTGACTGATAATTCCTGTACATATTAAGAATTTTAAACATTCACGAATGAATTAAAATGTTTTATCGATGTGCATATTTTCCAGAAATTAATAGTATAGCTGAGCGGTTTCACCGCACCGTCAAAGGAATTGCAGATTCACCGCATCGTCAAAGGAATTGCAGGTGTTTGATTCTAGAACCGGTATACTGGTATAATGTGACACCCAACTGTGGCAACAAATGGGATCTACCACTACAAAAAAGGATAGATGTCAAACAGTCACTGGTTATAATTGTTGACACCTTGCATAATGTGGGAGACCATGTTTGGATTAAACTCTAGGATTCTCGGTGCACTATCAGATTTGGCACTGAAGAAATACAAGACATAATGTCTACCCCCGTTACGGCTCTTCCACCTCAGAGGATGACGAAGAAGATAACACACAGTTTGAAGATGACTCGGCCTCTCTACTGCATCTTAGAATGAAGCTCAGAAATACTGTCCCCGGGACCAGAAGAGATAATGATGGAATCGGCAGTTGGCGATGGCAATGCTAATGAGGATAATGGAACCGAAGAAGCTACCCTTCCGATCTTATGCAGAAGTATCCGTCGAAGGCGATCACCACCTCTCTGCCACTTGTTTGATAGTGATATCAAGGATGTGTGTGCAATATAAAATATTATTCTGCGCTTCTGTTTGGCCTGTAAGGTGACGGGATCGGGAAAGGAAAAAGCAAAAAAGAGAAACGTAATTTTGTGGATCAATTTTTTTATTTTTCTTGTTTTTAGTAACAAAGATGACAGTAATTTGCATATGAGGCGACATGTGATGAATTAAAGGGAAAATTAGTGAGAAAAATACTAGTGTTTAAGACAGCAGAAAAGAGCAGAAATTAGAAAGAATTAGTGCTGAATTCTGAGATGTTTGTGTCTTCAATTCTGGACGTCGTTTCGTTTTTCGCATGCGAGTTTACGATCAGTTAGGACTGAGAGCAAAGGATAGAACAAAGAGTGCTACGACCTATTTTAATAAGGAAACGTTTTGTCGTGGAAGAAATTTGTTTGTTCTAAACTCGAAAGAATTTACGTGACTAAAATAGAAATTCTCGGAAAAAATATCGTTCGATAACGAAAAACTATAGAAATCTTTCAGGTTCGAATTCCGCATATATTTCACACGCGGTTCACATAAAAAAAATCCAAAGTTCGATGAGAAAGTTCCCAGTTTTAAAAAATACTCTTGTAAAGGATCGAAAAGAACAAAGTTTGACAATAGTTCAGATAATCTAAATAACGCAAGAAGAAAACACGAAAAGGTCAGCGTTTTTACTTTTCAGATATAGCAATTAACGTGGAATATTTTAAAACCTGGTTTATTACACGTTTTTGTTAACAGAAAATATTTTCAATAATGATTTAAAGCAGCAGTAATTTGTTTTGAAATAATTCCCAGTGGCATTTCTGAGAATTCATCCTAAAGCTATTGTTAACCGGTATTTCAGGATTTATTGCCTTATTGAAATACGGGCACGACACCCAATCTCTCTCTCTCTCTCTCTCTCTCACTCACACACACACACACATACACACACACACACACACACACGCCCCCCCCCACTGAATGCATATGTGTATTCCTTTATTCCTTTTAAAACGTATCCATTACTGTCATAAGAATGACACACCGATGCACCAGAAAACCCCAAAAGATTTATGGCTCTCTTAAAAAAAAAAAAAAAATCCGTTTTTCTTTATTTAAATTATAAAATGTTTTGAAACACTTCCATAAAATTATTATTTTCAAATCATTCGCTTATGGAAATTAGAGTTTGATTTTTTAAAAGATTTTCATATCCTTCTGTTTTTGATGGATAGGGCATCTTGCCGGATATCAGACATTCACCCGATATTTCAGAGACTCCAGTCATAGATCTTTTAAATGGTTCTAACCACCCCATGAAGTCACTTTTGCACTTGGTTCACCGGGTATTTAAATTCATATTAAATGTTTTTATGTTAAAATCGAGGTATAAATATTTGTGTACGTTTGTATTTAATTCTTGTTTATATAAAGAACTCGCCAACTACCACCGCAACAATGAACGTTACCTTTCCCCTCTGTCTACCGAAAGATAACAAAACATTTACGAACAAAGTTTCTTTGCTAGGACATCCTATATGTGGAAAAATACATCGAGGTTGTTTTCAAACTGATAACAACATGGTCGTTTTCAAGTCTTACTCTCTGCGCCTAAAACTAAACAAAAATTCCATGAATAGAGTTTATTTCCTAGAACTGTGGGGCTGCTCCTCGGTTGACCATAGCATGGCCATTTTCAAATCTCATTTGAATAAGTTCCTGTTGAGCCGTCCTCTTAAATAATATAACTCCACCCAAGTTCCACCATTGCTGATCATGTGGGCTCACCATCTGCTTAATCATTATCCTAAGCTTTGATAAGCAGTAACGTCTCAAGTAAAAAAAAAAAAGAGAAAAACCACACACACACACACACACACACACACACACAAAAGGTTAAACAAAAAACCAACAATAGACGAGAATTTAGGACGCTGAAAGCGTATACAGTTAGAAAAATAGTCGATCTCGAGTAATTTTCTACTTTGCCAAAAAGAGATACAATCTCCTTATTGTTTTTTTCATTTATTAAAAAAAGTTTTGTAAATAAAATAGACAAACCTTATAAAATTTCATTTAATTATGCATTCTGTCCTCGTAGAGAGGCAAGTAAATAGAGACACAATCTCTGTTATGTTCAGTTTGTTTATTAAAAGTCTTGTAAAAAAAAGTGCTGTACTTTAGAAAATGAATATTTAATATATTTCTCTCCTACATGTCTTAAAACAAAACTTTCCCTATATTAAAAACTGCCCATGTGACGAAAAACCAAACAACTCACAGTTGAAAACAACAAAAAAGGTTTATTATCCGTTTGTTAAAAGGTTCAACACATGCGTCAACCGGAAGTCAACGAAACCAGTGTAGACCCGAATTTGTCCTTTTTATAATGGCTTATTTCTAAGATACCCGAAACCTATTTAGCTACGAAAAAATTCAAAAGTAGCAAAGTGGCAAAGAAATAAACAAAAACACACAAAAATAAACAAAAAGAAAAAATTGGGAAAACAAAACTCGAAAAAAAAAAAAAAAAAAAAAGAACCAGCAAGAAGAAACTTATGAAAAAATGAAATAAATCGATGTTTTTTTTTAACAACATATTAACTATTTTATGATGATTTAGATTAGAAAGCTCACAAGGTATTCATTGAAATGATAATTTCATTTTACTCATAATAGGAAGAAAATTGATCTCGGCTTGGTTTACACTGCGTTAAATTGCAAATCTAATGAATTCATTAGAATTAACAAAAAGACGTATAAACAGTGGTTAAAGATTTTTTTTGTCTCCTGGGGGTGTTTTACATTTGATATTGGTGCATGCGCAAAGCTTTCTACAAGAAGAGCGAAGATGACGGCAACAAGGAAACTGGCGTTAAATTAAAAAATTTGATCATTGTTTTGTAAGTATTTCTGCTGACAATTTAAAACTACCTGAAACTTTTTAAAATAGTCACCGAGCAAAGGCTAACAACACATTTAGGCGTGTCGACATAAAAATTGAAATAACTTTTGGGGAAAATTCCTAGAAATCGAAAACTATGAGATGGAAAAACAGTTTATGGTGTCACGCGAGGTTTTGAGGCGAAACACAATTCCGAAGTGCGAGAAAAAACAAAACAAAAAAAAAAAATCAACAAAAAACCCAAACAAACAAACGAAAAACAAAACAAAACAAAAAAAAACAAACAAAAAATTACATAGACATATTCGACAGTCTTGCTTATTCTAATATATCGTAAATCGATATATACGAGTATTTTCAGTTTTTTTATCTCTCTCCCTAATATATATATATATATATATATATATATATATATATATATATATATATATATATACATATATATATATATATGTATATATATATATATATATACATATATATATATATATATACATATATATACATATATATATATGTATATATGTATATATATATGTATATATATATATGTATATATATATATCCACTTATATATAAAAGGCACTTTATCTCTGTGTGTGTACGAGTTCGTTTACTATATACTCCAAAACTGCCTGCCCGATTTTTTTTTCAATTTCACACAAATAGACCTTATGTGTTTGAAAGTGTTCTTAGACACGTTTTGTATCGGAATTCGATTAAAAAAGGAAGAGTCCAATTTTGACCAAAGTAAACAGTCTTATACAGCCTAACATCACAAGTGCTTTTAAGTTTTATCACCGCACAAGAACGGCCCGGTGTAGAAAATACACCAGTAGGTTCTTTGATAAGATAGGGCGCGTTCGAAATAATGTTTCTGTTTAGAGAACAATCAAACCATGATACTTAATTTTTGCATTTTAAACTTTAATTCAAGCCGTTGTATAAAATTAGTTTCATAAAATCAACATGTATTGCGGACTAAGACACTGCGTGGAGGCACGTAAAGCTTCTACATCCTGCGCGCGGTATGTCTACAGGCAGCCAATCAATCGATTTGATTAAGAAATGGCCAATTCTACCGATCTCGATGACAATAAAAGTATTGGAAATATGGAACATTTGTTGATCCTCATTTAATTCCGGGCAACGTCAGATCTCCCTGCTAGTATATATATATATATATATATATATATATATATATATATATATATATATATATATATATATATATATGTTTACACACACACATGTTGAGTGTTCATATGTCTTAAGATGTTCATGTTGTAAGAGATGGAGACATTGGTGAGATATAGAGACAGAGTACATATAAAGAGAGAGACAGTTCTGTATATATATATAATAGACAGTGTACATGTTACTACAAGAGAACCAATTCAATGAGAAGAGATTTATGAATATCTTGATAGATAGACCGAGAGATAGTGCGTTTGACATTTACGTTTCGACAGTTGTGCATATAATATAAACACGTTACCTTTCTCGTTGTAATGATGAACACAGAAGACGCAGATACACAAAGATGATGACGTCCTTTATTTCATGACCGGTCCATGATTTCGCTTGAGGAATTCAAAGTTTCTTTACATGGTTATTTCTAAAACCCTCTCACTTCTAGAGGGTGTCTTGATTCTAACGGAAAATCGGTCTGAACCTCTCTGCTTCTCTCCGACTCTTCTCCCAGACTCCCCGACTGCATCTCAAAAACTCTACCTATATTGAGAACTCGTCACATCATCGCATGATTAAACATGTGCTCATAAAGCACGTTGGTGACATGCGTCACGTTGCCAAACTTGACATGGCTCTGAGTTCAGTAACCTAGTTTTCAAATAACATTTTTACAAAATATGTTTACAATTTCAATTGACGATTAAGTTCCTTAACAGAAACAAATTTCATTATTACATTCCTTTTTCATATACGGATATGTAAGCTAAACAATTGCAATTCCTTATTTCAATAACATTCTGAATTTATTTTAACTTATGAGTGGAATTTTCAATTCCAAATCTCGCTTCGCAAGTTCGAATCCTTGACTATCCTATTTCATATTTACATTTAACTAATTCCCTATTTTTTTACTTACATGATAAAAGGGGACAGCCCCTTTTATCATGTAACATACATACATATATATATAATTTGAGGTTGCTATTTTTCAAAAGTAGTGTAACCAATGAAATATATCGAGGTTAATTCAAGAGTGCTCAATACGGAAGTAGAGCAAGTTACATTTTCAATTTGTCTTTACATAAGCAGTAATTTGTTGCTAGACAGTCCTGAGCATGTTTGCACACACACACACACACACACACACACACACACACACACACACACACACACACACACACACACACACACACACACACACACACACACACACACACACACACACACACACACACACACACACACCTAACACTTGCAAGCAAATTTTCCGCAATATTACAAATTACTTAAAAGTCCCACCGAATCCACCCATTAACCACAGAGTTTATATTCGGTATATATTGCATGTCTGCTGAACCCCTGATAATCCTTTTCCCCTTAAATCTCGTTAAAAATATTCACCCGCAACAGAAATATCAAACTAATATTCAGCTTAATCGTATAAGTGCTGCTCTGCTCGTTGCCTGTCTGTTAACTTTGATACTAACAAAAATGGGATAACACCTGGTACAACCTGAACATATATAAAATAAATAAATAAAAAAAAAAGTAAAAAATAAAGAACACAATTGTCAAGTAACTGAAAGCATACACTACAAACATTAACTTTAATCTCCCTAAAGGCAATAGTGATATTTCCACTAAAGTGAAACACTCTAATAAAACTCTTTAAAATTGCTAACCGCAATCTTGACACATCTTTTATATACCACAATCATTAAGTACGACCGTAATCTAAACGATAAATGATGCATGACATCATATGATATAGATATAACTCCAGTCCAACGTTAACAAATTCCTAATGAACCGCTCCCTTAAGTAAACACTTCATCAAATCTCCACACTAACGTAATGTACTTGCAATAACCCTTATACCTGAGTGGCTTCCGGGCCTTGATAAGTGGTGATCACTGTGTAAACAAAAAGAAGATAACACGTGTATACATCTACTCCTAGTAGTTATATAACATATCGGCATATAGATACGTGTGTATACATAGTCTTCTATGTGCATAAGATTCATGTGTACTACAATTTACAGATAATTAATATAACCCCCAGTAAAGTTATATCAGTACTAATTAGTAGCAAATAACTCCTAATCACCCTTCTAGCTGAATAATCATTATCGCTGCCAATAAATAAATATAATAAATAAATAAATAAATAGAAAATAAAAAAGAAGAAGAAAAAATTAAACAAATAAATAAATAAAAATAAAAATAACTGCATTTAACCATCATAAGTTTAATAATGACATATATTCTGAGTTTTGCAATTACTATCATTATGAAAAGTTTTAATGACAAATTAACAAATACACCAATTAATAAACTAACGTTAAATAAATAAACAAAGTAAATAGGAATAAAAAAAATAAAAAAATAAAGAGTAAAAAAACTTATTTCATTATATATATATATATATATATATATATATATATATATATATATATATATATATATATATGTATATATAAATTCTTAATTAGTCTCTGTCACTATATATATTATACTATGTTTTTATCATCAATTCCTCGGTATTCTAAAGATAATTAATAAAAGTCGAAGTTCCCAACTTTGGGAATAATCTTTATTTTCTATTAAACTCCATAAACAAAACAATAGAATTTCAACAGATTATGGAATGGTTCCAACTTGACTGGCTTTCCGAAAAAGAACGACATCTGTTTTTAACTTTCAATTTAAAATGATTATTTTACATTAATATTTTTTCAGTAACTTATTGATCTTCTAATTGGATATTAACAAATTTTGAACTGAACTTGAAAGATTGGAAAAAAAAAACACGAAAAAAGGATAAGACCCCACCATCACATACAGCTATATGCATTTAAGAATACCATTGTGTACCTGTCACGAGAATAAATCGATAAAAATATTTCCTTCCAGTTATTGTTCACTAAAAATCAAATACGTCTGCGGCGCAACAAAAGAACGGAATTTATTTTTGTCATTTCCCAAGAAACTTCCCTTTGCTCCACCAAGAGAAAACAAAATAGCGACTGTACTACTAACGACAAACATTGTCGATGCAAAACTCGGCGTCCAGTTCTGACTTCATTTATATTTCGCCTTCTTTGTCGTCTGCTGCATTCGCTGCCTCTCTTCAACAAAGGGAGGTAATGGAAATTTAACAAAGGGAGATAATTACTGGATCCTTTCTATTCTGGTCGATTTTAACATAAGACGTCCTGCTCGACCTTTTCTTCAGCTGTCGAGAAGAAACGTCGCCTCAATATGAAGCGAAATTTACAATTGAAAACACAATCCACTTTTTCAGCGGTAAAGTTTAAGGTGTTGGCCCACGATATATTGAAGCTCACAGGAAAAGACGTCGTCCATTATACGCACATGCACACGATACGTACACACACGCGCGCGCACACACACACACATGTATAATGACTGCAAACTTGTACATCTCTTGTCCGTGTACATTATAATATATATATATATATATATATAATATTATGTCTGTGCAAATGTTTTTTTCCGGTTTGTAGAAGGGTCATTTTGAATGATTGTAATTTATTTTATGCATACTGTTATTACTTAAATATATCACCATGATTGATTTATGACTTTTTATTTCAGATTATTAAAACATTGTTCATATTTTTCTGCAATATTCTCACCAATGATGACCGAAAACAACTTTCTTTAGTCAATTGAAAAAGAGTCGTCTTCAATCATGATAATGTTGGTCCTCACGCGGCACTAATAACCAAAGATCTCATAGAAGAAGTTGGTTGGAAAATCTTGCCTTATCCTGCATATTCTCCTGACTTAGCTTTCTCAGATAATCACTTATTTCGAAGATTACAAAACCTTTTAGATGGCTTTAGGTTAACATCCCGAGATTAAACATGAGTTAGATTCATATTTCACATGGAGAAATAAAAGAATTTCACAAGCGAGGCATTTATAAGCTCGTCGGCAGATGGAATCAAGTCATAAACAACAAAGGTCGTTATTAATATGAATAAAGATTTTCAAAACGACAGTTTTCCATTGTCAAGATGAAATTTTTAATCGACAGAAACTTTTGCATCGACGAAACAGAAAAATTTGATAAATATTCCGAATTTGTTTTAAAGGAAGATTTTTATTTATACGATTTTTTCTGCCCATTTTTTTTAAAAATATATTTGTCTTGATAATACATTCAAAGTGTTTTCAAATGGATTCTTCAGTGAATATTTTACCCCCATCAAATTAAACTCTAAACCCAGAATCGTTAATATCAAAACTGTTTCCTTCATTTTACTTATTTCCAAAGCAGAATTTTAAGTTACGTTCTTGTTTAGCTAAATAATCAAAACTAATATTGAAAGGCACTCGAAAAATGTATTTCATCTTCTTCAATATGTTCTCTTTTAGTTTTTTTATCGAGAGAATATACACAAAACATACAAAGTAAAAAGTTTCGTAACGCAATAAATTATTATATTTTGAGCTCTAGTAATGTAGTAATGTCTAGTAATGTAGTAATGTCTAGTAATGTTAATAGCAATTAATCAACCGAATGTTTGAATACATTTAAATGGATTTAATTAACACATGCACAGATACACACACATATACATAAATATATATACTAGCATGGGTACCCAGCGTTGCCTGGGTGTACATGAAGTTCCGTTTGGAACACACCTGCTATACTAATCATTTTCATCATGGGCAACATGGCTACCCTCACAACAATTCCAAAAATAGAAGAACGGATATAAACATGTAAAAATACCCTCTCCACCAGATATTTCGGTAGAATGGATACAAATAGAAGAAACGATTCTCCGGATATTGAGTACTGTAATGAACTCCCCCTAAAAATAAATAATTAAAAATAAATCATTACAACTTTTGCAGCGAATGCCCGTGCGATCGCAAAAAGAAAAAAAATAGTCAATTAGGTAGAAACCCTAAAAAAAAATGAAGATTTACCAAAAATTAATTCCAAAAACAATTGAATTAAATTTTTCGACATTCAATGTTTTTAACGTAATCCCCCCTCCTCTCAAATAAAAAATTAAATTTGTCATATTTTGGGGTTCATTTTGTTTATAAAATTGTTAGGTGAAAGTACAGAATGGTGTCATAAAATTTAATTAATTTTATCCTTATTTTATGTTTCAAATGTAATTCCCGCCTCCACCACAAAAAATTGTATTTGTCATGTTTGTCCCCACCTTCCTCGATCGCTAAACTAAAAAAAAAATGCTAGAGATTACATGTCTCGTTGAATGCTTTGTGGCCAAAAAGTGGGTGCTCATTTTACGTTAAATTTATATAGGAAAGTGATCCCCAACTTTATAATTTATATAGAAAAGTGATCCCCACTTAAAATTTATTTTTTTTTCAAAATTTCTTCTTTCATATTATTTATAGATGCTGTTTAAACGTATTAGCGCCCCAAAAAGAGGTCCTATTTTTTTAAGGGGTTAAACGACACTCGGTCACGTTGTAAAAATTAACCTTTTTTTATTACAAATTTAAGTTTGTAATCGATAAGATCAACGCGAAAAAAGAAAGAAAAGTGTAAATTGTGGAATTCAGAGGGGGGGCAGTAGATCTTTATTTTTTTAGGTATTAAACGATGCTGGGTCACATTATAAAAAGTTACCGATTTCTGTATAGCTGTTTAAAGAATAATAACAACAAACAAATGAAATGATCGGAAGATTCTAAGGGGGAAAATAACTCTAATTTTTTTTTTTTTAATTTAATGTTGGAATAATAATTCCAAATAAATTAAATATGTTATCAATATAGTTGTTGTTTCAAATTCATTAAAAAACAATTTTAAAGAGAGCATTTAAAACAATTCTCTTGTTTAGAAACATTAATTAATATACCGCTATTTAATAACATCGATTTTTCTTAATGTCATATGTAAATGCCATGATCTCTTAATTGTATCTAGTTTGCAAGAATGAAACTATATATAGAAATAAATGAAAGAGTAAAGTAAGGAGCCGTCTGTATATATTAATCAAATTGGGAACAAACAAACAAACAGACAAACAGACAGGAATACGAATTTATATATATAGATATCTTGCCTAGCCGCACTGAAGAACAATACCACAGTGAAATTGCTGTCTGTAAATGGATATATCTTTCTTTCATGGGTTGAGCGATGGTAAGGAAATCACCAACTGACATTAGATCTTAAGACAATTCGCGCTCTCAGAATTGAAAATGTTTACACTGAGATTTCGCTTCTACCAGGTTTCAGATAATAGCGTAGAAACCAGAAGCGTAACAGCCAAGTGTTGATGCTGACTTGAAACACTTCTTTGCTGCGTGGATATATATATATATATATATATATATATATATATATATATATATATATATATATATTTATATATATATATATATATATATATTTATATATATATATTTATATATATATAAATATATATATATATATACATATATATATATATATATATATATATATATATATATATATATATATATATATATGATTAAATACGCATCAAGTGCGCTTGAAAGCCAATTCACAATGTCATAGTAGGAAAATAAAATAAACAAAAATTTTATTTGGTTTGAAATTTATAACATATATTTCGGAGCTATGCTCCATTCTCAGTGTGTGGTTTTCCTTCTTTTTTCCCTTTTCTTCTTCCATGCCATGTTGTAAAGTTGGAGAAAGAAAAGTCTGTTTGTAAAGAGCGCATTTTATCTCAGCGTTTTGTTTTACATGGAGGTAACCACTTATCAAGGCCCGGAAGCCACTCGGGAATAAGGGTTATTGCGTGTACAGTAATCAATGGGATAGTATCGTAGTAATCGTTAGTATTAGAGTTTGGATAAAGTGCCCTACTTAAGCGGGCGGTTCATAATGAATTTGTTTATCTTGGACTTGAAGAAATCCAAGTTGTAGTCAGGTGGGGAACAGGCAAACGGAAGAGAGTTCCACATGCGTGCACTGCTAAGAAAGAAGCTATGTTCATGGAATCTACGTTTTGATTTAGGTACAGATAAAGAGTGGGAAAAGTTATTGACAGTGGTTTCAGCTAGACGGATGTTTATTGTGAAAGATTGGCGAGAAGGGACCAGAGATTGGAGCTTAGACGAGCACTTACCATGGAAATAATGATAAAACAAAGACAGGCTCGCAACGTCTCTTGTGCGTAGGCAACGCGAGAATAACGTTAAGGATGTGAATTCCATATAGAAAGCATACAAAGTAAAAAGTTTCGTGCATATATATATATATATATATATATATATATATATATATATATATATAGTCGTCATTGACAGAAGGATACGAGTATACATTTTGAACATTAGGATTGAACCAGCCCCAGCTCCGAAGTGTTTTAGGTGATATACCGAGGCGCAACTTTGTGTGCACACACTTCAGATGTCAACACTAGCTACGGCAAACATGTGTTTGAAATGCGGGTTCAAAAAGGCATCTTCCAGCAGGTTACCGGTACACCATTGCGTACCTTGTCGCGTAGTTGCTAGGCGAGTTGATTCAGGAGTTCATCTCCTCAAGGAATTAAACGCACCCTCCGATACCAATCTTGACATTTCTACGATTTGGCGCAGTACGTACAACGCCTAGCCTTCCCAAATAGTCACTTATATATATATATATATATATATATATATATATATATATATATATATATATATATATATATATATACTAGTATTTCAGCCCAGCGTTGCCCGGGTGTTTGGAGGTGTGTATATAGCAAAAAAAAAAAAAAAAAGTGGTAGTAGGAAAGCAGGCTCGAACCCGTACCGCAAAGGAGGAAAAGAACGGGGAAAAACCTGACGTCTTTTCTGTTACGACCACCGCCAAACCGGAGGTGACTTATGTTTAAATTAAGGCTACACAATCGAAAGGAGAGGGTGACTTTCAAAAATATCGGCGAAATAGCGACCCCATCCTGTAAAAAAAGTGCCCAGTTGAAGGTGAAGATATTAATGATTTTAGCCAATTTTTCGATATTTGTCGTCTGAAAGGTCGAATTTCTAAACGATATTGATCTTGGTAAAATCCATCGCCTCTGTCGAAAGTTTTAGGCAGACATGCAAACATACATACATGCATACATACATGATGATTGCAACGTCTTGTCAGACAAGTGCCACTTCCTCAGACATTTAAAATCCATGAGCCCAAATGACTGAGGGAGTATCTATACAAATATGATGTTATAGAATCTTAACTTTGTACGACAGCTAAGTCTCTCTCTCTCTCTCGGTTTAAAATGTTGAGATCCAGCAACAAGCAAGAGCAAGATAGCCAGCAACAAGTTAAACTGCAGACCAGCTTAATGCGGGTACTGGTCTCCCGCTTTATGGTTTTTTAAATCAGAGATTTGCTTCTCCTAGGAAGGTTGCCTTCACCACGGCTTACGGGAGCCCTCTCCACCCAAATACACATATATACACACACAAATATACACGGTGCTAGTTGGCCGTTGATATACATACATACATACATACATACGTACATTTATATATTGGTAACTAAAAATTTTCGACCCAAACCGATTAAAAAGCTTGCCCTATCTCTGAATACTCTTTGTGTAAAATTTAAAATGTTTAGACCAGAAATTGTCTGAGTAATTTACTAGAGACCGCAGAGGTAATTTTTTTTAAAAACTTTGACCCCTATTATTACCGCTTAACATTTATTGTTTTGGACTGAAATCAAGTTATTAAGTTAGATCCATGTCCAAGGAATCTATATGTAAAATTTCAAGTGTTTAGATACAAAATTGTCGGAGGAGTTTGGTAGAGTTCTCAAAGGTCAAATCGTTGAACGTTTAGATGTCGATTACCTGGACATAAATCAAAATTTTAAATATCTATATACATATGCACAGTTATGAACAGTACATAAACAAAGCTGAGCTGAATGCTAGTATATATATATATATATATATATATATATATATATATATATATATATATATATATATATATATATGTTCAAACTTTGGAAATTTCATATTTTATACTAATTGACATATTTATGTTTCAGATATCAAGATATCGATCGTTTATAGCCATTTAAGTATTCTACCAACGAAAGAAGTATTGAAATTGCCAAAGTTTCACACTAGCCATATTTTAGGTCAACAAAGGTTGACTTGTTCAGTGTCAAATCAACGGATACCGCGGGATAAAAAGGGGGAATAATCGATATTATCTTGCTCCGGTCAGTCAAGACACCCTAGAAGAAATCTACAGTATTAATGGCCATAAGAGTGTCTATTTCTGTCATATTTTTCCTATTCTTCTTCTCTATCTTTTCTTTCTGTCCTCCCTCCTCTCTCTCTCTTTCCCCCTCTCTCTTTCTTATATATATATATATATATATATGGTTTATTATTTAAATTTTTTTGTTTATATATTTTTACTTTCTACATTTTTTGTTTCTTGCCTATCAGTATATATGCTATGAAACTCAAAGCATAACTCCATTGAGATTTTTATTATAAAAAAAATTGGACTACATTTGGAATACGATATACCTCAAAATATATTTTTTATATAAATTCAATAATATATATATATTAATAACTCGCAGTATTACCCGACGGTCGGAGGTTGATTTAATGCCATTCTTATGCTTATGAAGGGTAAGAAAAAATAAATATGTAAAAATATAAATTTTCGAAAAGAAAAATCTCAATCGAAATTTATGAGAAGATTAAAAAATAAAAGAGATAATTTTAAATAAGTGGTCGTTTATGCATAAGTAATGTATAAGCAATTTGGGTTTATTGTTGTTGTGAGGAGTGTTTTGTTTTGATTGATTAGTCAATAAAAAAATCATTTTTAGCAAATTAATGAATTTGTATTCGTATAAATAAATGTAATTTAAAGTGTTAATTGAAGTCTAGTTAATGGAAAAAATGGAAGAATTATTTTAAAATACAAAAAAATGTTAAGTTGTATTTATACTGTAATTGAGATATTACCGTCTGTGAATTTTTGATTTAATGAAGTAACTTGTCCAATTATATCAATAAACGTCTTTCCAATTAACGGAACATCATTAAGAAGTTATGCCGTCAAACAAAAAAAAAAGAAAGAGAAAACACACTGTGTGTGCGTGTGTGCGTGCGCTGTGAAGTGTGAAGTAGTAGTACGAACAATTCCATAACAGAAATACGGTGTCAGCGTCGGTCTGGTTCGTCGCTAAGCAACGACCTGAAAAAAGGCCGGTCATTTTCATTTGCATAGTAAAATGATACATAGCGATTATCAGTTTCCGATACTTGTTGGAAACATTTCGATGCAAAACCTAGCTTAAAACACTGCCAGGCACAGCAAGTACCATTGTGTGTAATTTCATAAAAATCGGTGAAGTCGCTTTTGAGTCTATAACGAACGAACACACACAGACAAAGTTGCCTTTATACAATAGTATATATATATATATATATATATATATATATATATATATATATATATATATATAGATAGATAGATAGATAGATAGATAGATAATCATTATACATACATATGTTATGTTTCTAGTTTAAGAGCATACATACTGGTAAAATATATACAGTGGAACGATAAAATTGTCGCCTTAGAAAAGCCGACATGATTCCATTTACATTTGATAAAAGCAATTTTAAAAATTTTGTTGCAATCCTAGTTGGCCAGTTGTGTACAAATTTCAAGAGCGATAGATCCCGCCTCTCATGTCTGAAAGTGAGACAATATTCAACGAGCGAGATCGACGATGGACCGCTATAGAGGTCATGCTCTCTGCCGATCCAAGTTATGACAATAGGACCATTGCCATATCATGCTACCTCACATATTCGAAGCCGGCTTGAAAGTCAAAATCAAAGTGTACCTAGATGTGCTAAAGAGTGTGGTGATCCCCTGGTGCAACCCGGTGGCCGCTAACAGATTTTGGATGTAGCAGCAGGACTCGGCATCGGCCTTCAAGTCCAAACAGAGCGAAGCTTAGCCTCAGAAGAAATGCTATGACTTTGTACCCTTCATTCACTGGTCCTCCCTCCTCCCTCGACCTGGACTACTTCGTTTGGTAATACCTCGAGAACGTCACCAAAGCCAGCCTGGTCGCCACCATCCGCCGAGTATTCGCTGAGCTCCTGTCGGCGCTTGTGGAAAAGGCATGCTCCCAGTTCCGAAACCGTATCAAGGCAGTGATTAAGCCCGAAGGTGGCTGCATTGAATAGATGTTAGCTTTACTACATATTCAAGTTACGTGAATTTTTTTTTTCAATAAAAGTTTAAAAATGAAGCTGTAGTGTTGTTTTCTTTAGCGCAACAACCTTATCGTCCCACTATATATATATATATATATATATATATATATATATATATATATATATATATATAGCGATTAAGCTACACAGAATATTCCGTCTTCCATCCACGCGGAATATTCTGTATATCTTAATCGTCATATATATTTTATAACTTACTAACTAGCTCTAACTACGTATTGAGCACTGTTGAAGTAAATACTTTACGCATAAATTTATACTTTCGTATATTAATTTATGTGAGTAAATGAAGTTGGTATTAATCGTGAAACCCTGCACTGAATATTCCCGAAAGGATGAAACACTAGTGTCTGTAGGTATTTAATTATTATAGTAAAAAAATAATTATGACAGCCCCTTTAAGAAATTCGTTTCTTATCGTTGAGCACTTTCAGTTGAATTAAAGTCGGTCAATTTAGCTCTTATGCGTAGATCATCGTATAACGATTAGATCACTCTCTGACTGACATAAATGCACATTTAAAATTAAAATGTTTAAATTCGACGTTATTTTACGCGGTCAATGGTAGCCGAATGGATTAGGTCTTCGCTAATCAAGCCAGAGATGTCTCGTGATGCAGGGTTCGGATCGTTCGACTGGTATTAATCGTGACACCCTGCACTGAAGATTCCGGAAAGGATGAAACACTAGTGTCTGTAAGTATTTAATTATCATAGAAAAAAAAATAATTATATATATATATATATATATATATATATATATATATATATATATATATATATATATATATATGTGTGTGTGTGTGTGTGTGTGTGTGTGTGTGTGTATCATGATTCTTTGGTTTGTACAGAATTTAAATATCGCAATCATGAAGGGAAGACTTTTATAATTCATGAGTAAAAAAACGTTTTAAAATAAAATAAAACGGGGTGAAAAAAAAAGAAAAGAAGAGAAAAAAGTGGGGGAATAAGCTGACGGGTTTCGGCCTCGCTTTTTCAAAGCTGTATCGAGGAATTTTTGTTTAAAAAAAAGGGGGGCTCAAAAATATGTACAATTTAAAATAAAATCGCGTTGCGTTATGTGTGGGGAAAAAAGAAAAAAAAATTGGTGAAAGTGATGAAAATAAAGCAACGTTATCGAAGATCGTAGAGATACTCACGCTCAAACTCAAGAGGCATTCCCTTTGTTTACAGAGAGACGGTCTTCTAAACCGAACATATATATATATATATATATATATATATATATATATATATATATATATATATATATATATATATATATATATATAATACTTGATTTTTATTCAAAATAATGTCTAGAAATTTTAGGCTTTTTAACGGATCTTAAGAAATTAAAATTCACGGAATCTTGCTTAATTAGTTTCCAATGACTCTGGGTTAAATTCAATGCAAATTGAATTGCTGTTTCTCTCCAAAGAATATTCTATGAAGTAGATTGTGGCCCGTAAGAATGAAACGGTGGCCACGATCTTCAACATAAAAATGTAAAAAGAAGTAATAAATTAAAAAATAACTAAGTTTTTTTTTTTTTAATTTCTGTATTTAATATGTAGACTGCTACACACATCTGACATTTGGCAATGGCGAAGAAAAATTCAGGCGACTCTGATTATTACTGTAATGCATTGGACAGAAACTGCTTTATATTCCTCTTATACACTGAGTGTTTTCATTTCTCAAACGATGCTAACCGGGTGCTTTTCCTCTCAAAGAATCTGGAACATATTCATATATGAAGGAGATGATACTCATTTTAAATGAAAATATGTACTTAACTATGAAATTATGTTTTTTTTTTTATTATCTATGAGTTTTTTCTCACTATGGCTGTATGAAAACAGGAAGTGTAAACGCTTCTATCTTCCCGTATTATTTGTGATGTCACTTTTACTTGAAGTTCTACATCTTCGTTTCTTCAAATCCTTTTTTTTATATATCTAGAAACATGACTAACCCAATCAATCCGATATTCACTCTCGTATGTAAGATCATGACTGGCCTTAGGACCAGACCCCATCAACAACACCTAACATTTTTATATAATTCTTAAAATAAAGAAATCTTTTCCGTTGTGCTAGTCAGGCGATTTCTTGAGAGGAACTATAGATTGGAACTACATCGAAATAAAGAGAGAGAGAGAGAGAGAGAGAGAGAGAGAGAGAGAGAGAGAGAGAGAGAGAGAGAGAGAGAGAGAGAGAGAGAGAGAGACAGACAGACAGACAGACAGAGAGAGAGAGAGAGAGAGAGAGAGAGAGAGAGAGAGGGGGAGGGGTAGACTATCAACTTGTCCTTTCTGAGAAAGAGTCTGAAGGTCAAAGAAAAGATCACTCGCACTAAATTTCGAAATCGATTCTATACTCTATTCAAGCAGAAAAAAGTCTCTGAGTGGCACCTCCTCAGATGTGAGAACAATACTCAGTCTTATTATCATACTAGTCTGGGTACCCGGCGTTGCCCGGGTGTTTGGAGGTGTGTGGTGAGCTAAAAAAATGTGGTAGTAGGCAGGCAGGCTCGAACCCGTACCGCGAAGGAGCAAAAGAACGTGAAAAAAAAGAAAAACAACAAAAAAAAATGTGACGTTTTGCTGCTGCACCATCGGGAAACCGGAAGTGATGTAGTTTAAATTAAGGTAGTAAATCGAAAAGAGGCGATGACTTTCGAAAATGTCGGCGACAAAAGCGACCCCTCCTTGTAGAAAAGTGTCCAGTTAATGGTGAAGGAATTAATGTTTTTAGCCAATTTTTTCGATATTTGTCGTCCGAAGGATCGACTCTAAAATGATACCGATCTCGTGAAAATCTGTCACCTTTGTCATAAGTTTTTGCAAGACATACATACATACATACATACATACGTACATATATAAAAAGGTTTGCTTCAGTCTTGACAGACTATGGATCCCCACTCTAAAGGTTGCCTGCGCGTGACATTTTTGTGGGAAGAGTTGCGCAATATCCAGCCACACCTCTTCTGAATTGACATTGTTGAATACCAGAATTCTCAAATGGTCACCCATCTGGTACTAGCCAGACTTAACGTTGCTTAACTTCGGTGATTTGACGAGAACCGGTGTGTCAACGTGATTATGCCATACATACATACATACATGCATACATACATACATACATACATTTAAACAGACAGGTGAGATTTATATTATAGATGATTAATACATGAATAGAAATTGCTTCAGAAGCCAGGAACTTTATAGAGCGGTAGAATGATCCAACCATTTTCTCAGCGATCAGACTGGATATATTTCTTCCATTCTAGATTATGTGAAAATCATCCCTAAAAGCTCATCAAAACAAAGAATTGTGTTGTATTGTATCGTATTGTATTGTATTACAGTGTATTGTATTGTATTGCATTGTATTGTATTACAGTGTATTGTATTGTATTGCATTGTATTGTATTACAGTGTATTGTATTGTATTGCATTGTATTGTATTACAGTGTATTGTATTGTATTGCATTGTATTGTATTACAGTGTATTGTATTGTATTTTATTGTATTGCATTGTATTGTATTACAGTGTATTGTATTGTATTTTATTGTATTGCATTGTATTGTAGTTCTGAATTTTTTAAAATGAGATATGGATGTTTGTATTATTTTAATTAATCGGACAATTGTTCTCATCTTGAGTATCATCTGCACAACGTTTCGGTCCATGTAACCGTCAACTTTCGTCAGATGTAAAAATCGCCATGTTTTGACAGGAATCAAAGGGGATAGCTCTGTATTCTAAGGTTTCGAATTTTTGGATCTATTTGGAAGTAAGTTCACACAAATTATAAAGATAATTAACTTTTATCTGGAGTTATACTTTTTAATTTATTATGATTAAATTTTTTAATTAAATCTATCAACTAATTGTAAGTTCTTAGAAACATAATATTTACGACACTAAAAGGTTGCTGGTTTCAGTGTGATTAATCGCGAGTTATCTGTTTTTAAAACAGATGTAGATTTTTTGTCCGATAAATCAATATAATACAGGGAAAAGAAGTATTCATTTCAATTGGAGCAAAACAAGAATCCGAACATTGGTGGTGATACAAGAGGTGCTTCGCTGAAGAGGTGTTAAATGTAACAACCTGATCCTTTCTCATTGAACCTCATAATCTAGGTTGCGGGAGAAAGAATCATTCAAGGCAGGTTAATTTTTGAATTAATAAATGCAAACGCCTGTCCACGCAAATATTAAACATTCTGCATTAAATGTAGATATTATTTTCCAAATACAATATAATAATTTATGTACTAGATAATAAAATACTAGCTAACTCGCCTACTCGAAAATTTGCCTGCAATCAATTTTCTCTTTTTGAAATCATCAATAAAATTCGGTTGTCCAAAAAGATTTTCCAATCGATTTACATACCATTGGCATTCTTATCGATTTTCGAATATGGCATCAGGCATGTAGACTACTCTATGTATTAGACGTTCACCTTTGTTTTCGGTTCACAACCGAATTGTTGAGAGACAGCGACGTTGATTATTGAATTTTGTTCAAACGGGCGTGTCTCTTTGTTGTGCCTAGAAGTTCTTCAGACAAGCATTCGCAAGTTTTTAACTGTTTGATGGCGGCAGGCTTTCTCGACAGGAACTCCACATTTTACTCTAGATTCAAAGGGGTCAATGCGCATGCGTTGGGGAATATGTAAATCAAACAAAACCGGAAGCACAAGCCAAACCCACATCTAAGATAGAAAGATCAACTGTTATGGACACGCCCACTTCTTTTCTTCTTATCTTTTCTTTCGTTTGTATTTTCTGTTTATTTCTCTCTTTGTATTCCTATCTCTTTATTTATCTTACTCTGTCTTTATTTCTCTTTATTTCCATTGGCTTTCTCGTCTATCTTCTATTTAACCACTTTTTCTTGATTTCTTTTTTAAACCTTCTGTTTATTTCTCATTATTTTCTTTCCCTTCATTTTTATCTATCTCTTTATCTCTTTATCTCTTTATCTCTTTGTCATTCTTTTAATATTTATCTTGATTTTCGTCTCTCTATTTATTTATACTTTTATTCTTCCCCATCTCCATTTCTTTCTTTCTCTTTCTTTCTATCTCCTTTATTTGTAATTCTTTATTTATCACACTCTCTATTTTCTATTGCTCCTCTTTAACTTTCATCTCATTTCACTAGAATTAATGAAGCGGTTCGTTCCCAAATTAGTTGATGTCACCAAAAGTAGGTTCTCTTCAACTCTTATTTCAACTGGACTTCTCTGCGTCAGTTTATTTCTTTCCGAACCTCAACCCACATGAAAATACGTTATCCGACTGGTTTTGGCTGGCTCTTTATTATATGTATAAATGTAAATTTAAATATAAACAATCTTCGCTATTAGCATCAAATTCAATAATTTATAGTAAAGATTCCAAATAATACATTCTTTAAGTTATACTATCAAAACAGTTAAACAATATTATACTTTTATCTCTACAATTATAGAAATGCAACTTTGTTTGTGTATATGAGTTTGTTCCTTATAGACTCCGAAGCTGCTGAACAGATGTTCTTTAAAATTTACAGAACTTTAATGCATAAGTCTGGGAGTTATCTTAGTTAAGTTTTGTCTCAGAATAGCCTCGATAATTACCGATAATCGATAATTAAAACCGTTATTGTAATTTATCATCGGTAATGCCATTTTTTCCATGTCGTCGCTTAGCAACAATGGTAGAACAACGGTCCGTGAAAATTCTACACTGGGTAAGTTGATAGCGTGTTTTTTGCAATATAAACTCCACACGTAAATTTCTTTTTTTTTTCATTAACTGCAAAGAATTTTATAAGACTTGAACATTTAGGTTGCAGATCAAAAATAATTTCTGTTTCTATTTTTGAACGTCCATCGAACAAGCAACTGATCCTAAAGAATTTACAAAACAGTCTGCACACATATTTAGTGAAAATGTGATTCAGAGGTTTCTTATATCTCGGTTTAACAAAACATAGGCCCCAGCAACCAAGCAGATGTAGTATGCCCGGAAACTCAAGATAAGGAATTTTTCGACACAGTTGACTAATTGTAGAACTATACAGCGACAACCACATAAATTCTTACAACGAATAGTTAATCGATGTTGATCCCGAGGTTTCTTTCGCATACGGTTCAAGAAACCATGGCCCCAAAACCTCGCCAGAGTAGTTAGTTTTGAGCTGGAAGAATAGCTACTAAGGAGACAAATCATAGAAATTGAATTGTTGCTAGCACGTTGCATCCACTGTATGGGGGCTACGTTGATCAGTAAGGTGTCAATATAACCGAAATTTACTACAATTATTTTAGGATAACAATATATATATATATATATATATATATATATATATATATATATATATATATATATATATATATATATATATATATATATTGGAATTACAAAAGGTACAGATCAAAATAAGCATAAAAAAGGTATAAAAGCAACCCCGAGCAAGGCCAGGTAATATTACTAGTTCATAATAAAAATATAGAAATGCCTTGGATTTTCTTTCAGCAGCTTCGTAACTTTCGCTTCTCTTCTTTTGTCTTTTAGTTCTCATGTTCCATAAACGATATTTCTGACAAATAGGAAAGAATTGCCGTTTTCTTGGTTGGATCTAACTATATCAAACTTATCGCGATTAGATTTTGACCTTAAAGTAGTATTTAAAAAAATTCCTTACATCAAGTAACTTCATGCATTGTCCGGAGCAATTTCCATAAAAAAAATAGGAAATCTGTGGATAGCTTTTGAAATTTTACTACCGCAATCTGTCTACCGTCATTATTTACCTTTTCTTTCACATTGCTTCGCCGTAAAACGTTCCCAACACGGCCAACAACGTTTTTGCAATGTTTAAGTTTATCTGATGATGTTGAAGGCCAACTATTTGGTTACAGAATCGCAATCATAAAAAGCAGAAGACATAACATATTACTTTTTTTTTTTCCAAAGAGTAACTCTTTATCGCCAGTAAATGACTAACAGCGATATTCTAACGGTGTGTTTCATATAATTAACTTTTCAAGAAACTGTATTTTTTTTTTTTACATTTGTGATTTTTCGATTATTTTTGTTCGTTTTCTGTTCAGTATTCTTTTCTGATAGCGAGTTAGTTTATTTCTAATGTTGAAACATACAAATTAAAAAGGTGTGGTTCATCATAGAGTAATTACGGTCTTGAAATATAAATTCACGATTGTAATATTTTGATCGAATTTTGTTCGACGAATGATTCAAGGAGAACAATTTGTTCTCATCTTCTTCGCTGTTCCCTTTCCCCACCTTTTATATAGACCTTTTTTCATAAAACCAATCAGCCAACATGATTATTTATAAAATAAAATGAATTTTCGCAAACAATGCCGATAATATATATATATATGTATATTGTATTTAGGCAGCATTTTTTTCATTTAAACAAACATTATTAAAGACAAGAGAGCTTCTGTTTAATTATATGCCCTTTTTTTTTTTTTAACTTTTTCGATTTTTCGTATTATCATTTTGTGTTAACCTTTTTTCTCGTCAGTCTTTTCATAGCACATCATATTGGACTTATATTAACATTTCTTCCTATCAAACTGCATTATAATTGCCTTAAAAATTTAACGCCTTAGTAATCCACAGACAGCTGTTTTATGGTTTTACGATTCTTCAATGTAAGGAGACATTGAAAGCGCATCACTACTGATCGTCAAGATCCGACATTCTACGCTATGCTAACACATTGCTGCTGTAAGACGTTTTTAAATGAATTTTTATGCATTCCTTTACATTTTAGAATATTGATAACCCAAAGGATTTAATTTTTCTTTCAGAAGAATCTGGCTTAGCACAAAAGTTAAAACCGTCATTTCATAAATCAGCATGCTCCACGTATAAAGAAGTATTTCTTCCCGCTTCTCCAATTTCTGCTCTGACATTGAAATGCTCGATAATTTGGTATATTTACAAGAATATACCAGGGGCGTGCAATAAGTAATGCCCATGGCCACTTCCCATAGTAGTAGAGCAACGGAACTTGGAACAGTTATTAGTCTTTCTCTACATAGGAACCACCCAGAGTTATGCATTTCTCCCAATGCAGCTCTGGAGACCGTTTTTTAGAACACCCCAGGTTGGTTCCCCACCCACGACGTGACTTCAGAAATCAAGGCTGCATCATCTGGGAAACGCTTTCCTTTCAAAAACAACTTCATGGTTGGGAAGAGGTGAAAGTCAGAGGGTGCAAGGTCAGGAGAGTAGGGAGGATGGGGAAGGATTTCATAACCACACGACCGTGCTTCTGATCTGGCGACATGCGAGAGTGGACAGGAGCGTTGTCCTGCAGGAGGAGGGTATCTTTGCTGATCTTGCCACGTCTCTTGATTTTGAGAGCTTACCTTAATTTCCTCAAAAGTGAAGCATAATAGGCTCCTGCAATTGTGGTACACTTTGCCTGGAAATCTGTCATCACTGTCCTGGTTCCAGAAGACTGTGAGCATGACCTTGCCAGCGGAGGGCTGCACCCTTGCCTTCTTTGGAGGTGGTGAGTCCAAGTGATTCCACTGCATTGACTGGGCTTTGGTCTCTGGATTATTAGTGATGAACCCAGTTTCATCCTGTGTAATCAGTCTTTTGAAAAAACTTTGACTCATCTTCTTGGCACATCTCTAAATTCATCCTCGAGCACTCGACGCGTTCTCGCTGATGTGAGCAACCTGGGAATCCATCTGGAAGACACCTTATGCATATGCAAATGGTCATGAATGATAGTTTCCACAGACCCTGTACTAATCTTGTCATCTTGGGCTATTTGGCGAATAGTAATGCGCCGATCTTCCAAAATGGCAGCCTCAACTTGACGGACAGATGCCTCATCAATGGCAGAAGGTGGTGGTGGGGGCACCAGGTCTGGGAGCTGTTTCCACAGACTTCCGGCCATGTTTGAATTCACGATGCCTGCGTTTTACAAGGGGCATTATCACCCTGTTTCTTTCATTTCATCAAAAGTCTCCTGTGGTGTGCGTCCTTTCAAATACAAAAACCGGATCCCTGCTCGACATTCAACAGGCTCCATTTCACACCTGACTCAGTTCAAACACCTGTAAAACAGAAACCAAAATTAATTTAGAGCTGTAATTTGCCACATAACCCGTAGATCTCTAAATCATTGCACATGCAAAATTTCAGCTAGATCAGACAACTGGAAGTGGGTCAGGGCCATTACTTATTGCACGCCCCTCGTATATTAGAGAAGTAATAAATAGAATGTTACAGAAAGACGTCGTCATTATCCATGTATATTTTTTCTGGAAGAGTGTATATATTTCACAAATATGACAGCATAAAAATTTAATTTCGCATATTAAATGCCATTTCACTGACCCACACAACCTTGTCCATAATTGGTTGTAAGAGTTCAACCTGCAAAACTAATTCTTTAAGACGTTTTGCTCGCTTGTAATAAAACTCAGTTTTTTAATGTGCAACTAGTTGAGTACAAAATTGTGAAGATGCGGATATCTGCTATTCCTTCTGAGATCACATTTTTTTTCCCCGAAAGTTGCTTCCAACAGCGAAATAAAACTACTTAAAAGTCAGATTATCATTTTCTGTGGATTAATTTTATATATATATATATATATATATATATATATATATATATATATATATATATATATATATATATATATCATTGTTACTGTCGGTTTCAAACCCAATAACTAGGACTGTTTCAGATACCCATATTACGCTCCCTTCAGCCAATACTCAGGATGACTTGTATCAATGACTTATTCCATCTAAAAACTTTCTGTAAACAAAATGTAAATACGCTCTTATTTTAGGATTTTCCTTATAATTGGAACTCTGCTTGATTTCTTTAATATATATATATATATATATATATATATATATATATATATATATATATATATATATATATATACAGGGTGTCCCAGAAGTCGCGCACCATATATTTATATTTATATATTTTTTTGTTTCAGATCTTATTCGATATGGGCGAAAAATTAACAATGCAAGAAAGAGTTAAATTGATTTTTATGTTTGGAAGAGATGGGGCTACATACCGCTCGGTAGCTAAAGAATTCAACCGCACTAATCCTGAGGGAGAAAAACCATTGAGCCATACCACTGTCTGTCGTTTGATCAAACGTTTCCAAAAAACAGTTTCAGTTGCTGACCGCGAGAGATGTGGTCGACGAAAGAATGTAACCGATGAGGAAACATCAAATAGTTTACGAGAATCGTCCACGCACTCTTGATGATTTGAAAGATGCGATAATAATTGAATGTCAAAAAATTACTGAAACCCTCATTAGAGTAAAAGATAGTTTTATAAAGAGAATCGATGCATGTATTCAGGCTGAAGGTGAACAATTTGAGCATCTATTGTGATTTTGATTAATAAAATTGATATTCATTGATATTCATATGTGTTTTTATATAAATCTATATGGTGCGCGACTTCTGGGACACCCTGTATATATATATATATATATATATATATATATATATATATATATATATATATATATATATATATATATAAATTTTGGGGTTGTTATTTTTCAGAGGTAAGGTAACCTGGTAAGGTTAATACAAAAGTGCTCAATACCAAAGTAGAGAAATCGAATAGTTTATTTGTTTTTACATAAGCAATAATGTATTGTTACACAGTCATGAGGATATTTCGGTCAAAGGATTATTGCCTATTCCTCTGGATGCTACATCGGACAATATTGGAATTTAGCTTCAATGGGGATTTCTTCAACCAATTTGGAATCTAATAACATCATTCCATTCTATTCAAGAATTACTATTCAACTCGGATATATTGTTTCAACCCTTATTTTTTTTTCTATGTTCCTTAAAAAAATTAATCTTTAATATATGTTTTATGTATGTGCTGAATAGCAAAGTTATATGAAACCAGACTGAATATTTTGCTGATGAGCTTCCTTTGGGGAGATGAGCCTACATCGAAAATCCATGTATTAAGGAAATTACTTTGAATGTGTATTTAATTGTTCAAATAATATTTTTTTTAAAATTATACTTTTCTATATGGAATTTATTTAAAAACTTTAAATTTATATATTAAATTTATATATATATATATATATATATAGATAGATAGATAGATAGATAGATAGGTGAAAGTGTCTGTCTGTCTGTCTGTCTGTCTGTCTGTGTGTCTGTCTGTGTACATTTCCCTACACTATAACTCTGTCAATTTTCAGTCTACAGACTCGAATTTGATATACAGGGTATGGAGATTTGGAAAAATCTTTGTAATTGTGAGAGTTTTCGGACAGAAATTTGGCTGTTGATAAGTCAAAGTTCAACGATTTGACCTTTGAGAACTCTACCAAACTCTCCGCCAATTTTGGGTCTAAACAATTGAAATTTTAGATATAGGTTCCTTGGACATGAACCTAAAAGTTTATTTAAACCCAAAACAATAAATGTTCATGGGTTATATTAGGGGTCAAAGTTAAAAAAAAAATGACCTCTACGGTCTCTACCAAATGACTCAGACAATTTCTGGTCTAAACATTTGAAATTTTACATAAACGGTATTCAGAGAGGCCAAGCTTTTTAATCGGTTTGGGTCGAAGATTTTAGCTACAAATATATAAATGTATGTATGTATGTTTGCATGTCTACCTAAAACTTTCGACAGAGGCGATGGATTTTTACAAGATCAGTATCGTTTTGAAGCTCGGTCCTTCAGACGAGAAATACCAAAAAATTGTCTAAAAACATTAATTTCTTCACCCTCAACTGGGCACTTTTCTACAAGGGGTTGCTTTTTTCGCCGATATTTTCTAAAGTCATCACCTCTTTTCGATTTTCTAGCCTTAATTTTAACCTACGTCACTTCCGGTTTGGCGGTGGTCATAACAGCAAAGACGTCACGTTTTTCCCGTTCTTTTCCTCCTTCGCGGTACGGGTTCGAGCCTGCCTGCCTACTACCACTTTGTTTTGCTCAACATACATCTCCAAACATCCAGGCAACGCTGAGCACCCATGCTAGTATATATATATATATATATATATATATATATATATATATATATATATATATAAATAAATTGATTTTCCCCTTGCAAGTCAAACATCCTAGGACTATACACAGAGGCGCCATGCATGTTTTCAGAAATTACCGATCGGTTTTATTCATTTTTATCATTTTCTAATAAATTTCTACCAAACTGACTTTCCCAAAACAGTCACACTTACTTTACTAACCCCTTCCTACCAACTTTTAATGTTTCATTCATTCGTTGCTTTATAAGCTTTTCCCAGAGATGTAAGCACCGCTTCATTAAACTTTCATTCTTATATTTTCTATCAATTTTAATTAAGTGCCGCTTACAAACCTTTTCCAGAATAACGTATAGTTCTTGAATGCTTTCAACTATTTCATTAGCGACTAATTGATAAAAATATATCATAATCCAAAATATTCATGTTTGCTAAGTAAAATTTAGAATAAATAACTTACAAAATAAATCGGAGATTAACCGAAACTAAAACTAAACTGTTTTAGTTTCACCTTGCAAAAACTGTTTACTTTCATTCGTATTATCTAGAAGCCCCGGATAAAAAAAATAAAAAATGAAAAAATAAAAAAATATGAAACAAACACACAAACAAACAAACAAAAACAACTACTTCCACACCCCAAATTATTCTGATATATCCAATCCTCGAAAACTCTGAAAACGAGTCCTGTTTTTCTCTATGAGGAAAGTGAGGGACGAGTGTCCGACTGAGTACATTATTGTGAGCTCAGAGTATAACGTGGCTGTTGCACTTTAACTGTGTCGTTACATTCTAAGCACTCGTACCTACACGTTGTCTGGTACCATCGCAAAAGGAGAAACAAAATATAAATAAAAATACGACTTGGCATTTTTGTAAAAGTGCAAATGAAAAGCATTTGTTCGTGGTTCTTCCAACAATAACAACAATAACAACAATAACACATTTCATGTCTTTTTGCACACACATGTGTTTTATAACACTCTGTCCAATTTTAAAAAGCCCTTCTTCCCGCCACTTCACGCGACCCTAGCCAGCGCTTTCTTGCCCTCAACTTTACACGCCCATCTTCCTCAGCGCGCACTTGCTTCCTCTGCTCGACCACGTGTTGTCCTTTTTTCTTTTTTCTTTTTCTTTTCTTCTTCCCGTGACATCAGCTCGTGCATATTTGCTTAATTTGCATATGTGCTAAGACTGCCGCAGCTAATATTTTCGTTAGTTAGGTATCCTACAGCTGCTGCTGATTTTCTCATACGCGCTTATATGCATTATGTTACAGGAGGAGAGATGGGCCAGGTGCATTTTCTCTCTTTTGAGATAACATTTTCCCCTCCGCATCAAACAACCAAGTAAAATTACTTCAAAATATAAATAATATATATATATATATATATATATATATATATATATATATATATATATATATATATATATATATATTAAAAGTGAATATAAATGTGTCCTACTCGCTTCAATAATCACGTATACAAATTTATTTTTATCAGCAAATAATATGTACGTGTATATATCTATGGATTTGGGTGCACATTTGTGTACATGTATTGATCTATTTGCATATTGGTAGGTACTTGCATATAAGCAAAGTGGCAAAGATTTAACCTTAATAACTAATAATAAAAATGAAAGAAATAATTATTTCACTTTCTAACATATAAAAATATATTTCCTTGTACTTCGTGTTTTTGTGGGAAACACAAATCCTTCATTTAAATATTCTGAAAGAGAAATCGAAATAAAGTGGATTATTTCATTATTCAAAGTAAAATTAAACTCGCTTTTTTGTAGATGCTTCGGCTTTCACAGTAAAATTTATCTCATGTGTGATAATAATGGAAAATCAATTGTCACTGATAAAAAGAAATTAATTACTCCTCCTCTGAGTAATGCCTGATAGGTCTGCTAATATATAATACTCTAAGTATGTTTATGCTCAAAGGCTATATTCCAGTGAATATTTATTGTGTTTATATAAAAGTTCTCAATAATGAATAAAGACGTATATTTATTTGGTATAAAACATTTTATTTATGCAGAGATTTGGGATCACACATTTGCACATTATTTATATTAAATAACTACTTAAATCATCAAAGTAAAACCATGGTGGAATTATAGGAATATTTATTCGTTCTATCTAAAATGAGAAAGTGTCTATCTAGATCGGTGTAAACAATTTCATAAAATTTCTTGTTTCTTATTAAGTAAATTATAATTGGACGTTATTATAGTATAAGATTCGATGGTGTATAAATTACATTTTTAAGATCACGAAAAGTTTATTTGCTTTGTTTATCTAATATAGACTATTTTAATTCGAATTGCGCGCTATTGTTTCGTATAACATTTAACTAATGTTTTGGAATTCCTTTAGAATTCGAACTAGACTTAGCTTGGAAAGGGGATATATGGTTTCTACAGCTATCTTTATGCGCTTATTACATAATTATTTAATAATAAATAATTAATTATCATCAACATACGGTTTATTCTTGTTGAATATTCAGCGTTGACATAACTGTTCAAGTTGTTGGACAAAATAATTTCTAATTGAAACACACACACACACACACACACACACACACACACACACACACACACACATACACATATATATATATATATATATATATATATTTGTCTTTACATAAGCAGTAGTTTGTTGCTACACAGTCATAAGCATGTTTCGGTCCAGTAGTATTTACTAACTAGAGACCTCATCAGGCAACAACCCTTATTTTCGAAAAAGGAATTCTAAATGAAGAGCGAAAATCTATCCTCCGCAAAAGAAGGCTTTTTTTATCATGAGTGTGAAAATTCAGCTTCGCGGAGAACAGGGTTGAATTGGGTGCGAATTTGTTAGTTTATTCATTCTCGTATCTGTTTATTTACTTATTTATCGGTGACTTTATTCATTTTCGTGTTGGTGTTAGGGGTTGGAGTTTGTGGGTTGAGGGGATTGGGTTCTAAATCTAGAGCTAACAAGCGAGAGGCTCGTTCGTCCATGTCTGAAACTTTCAAGGGTCAGTGTATCATAAAATTCCCTTTCTTTTAAAGTTTATTTCAATTTAATATAACATGCTTATATCTGAGAAGAGGTTAGGAATTTACCCGGGTCTGTTAAATGTTGCTTGGGCTTCCAGTGAACGGTTGAAGGGAAGGAAGGGGGGGTTAGAGGTGTAAAAAAAAGAAAGGAAGGAAGGTGGTAGGGGGAGATGGAATGGTGAAGAAGGAAGAGGGAATGAGAAAAGGAGAAGAGAAGGTGGCATCATTTAATAGCTTTGTTTTATCTTACTTAAACAAAATCGGTTTCTTTTGGACCTTCCCAATATTAATTTCTATTTCGTTTATTCATTTAATGTTGATTCATTAATTTGTGTATTAGTAAATTTATTAAAGAATTTTTAATGATGGTAATTGCAAAACTCAAGATATATGTCATTTCTAAACTTATGATGGTTAAATTAAGCCTTTTTTTTTCTTTTTTATGCATGGTTTTACTCAGGAAAAGTGTAGTTTTGGATTTCGTGAATGTTGGACTTGAGGAGGTTAGTATGTGTAGGTGTTCAACTGTCGGATATTTCATATGGGTCGTGTTGGAGTTGAATATATTGGGGAGTAATTCACATGTGAGAAAGCAGATGCGATTTTCAATGTTGGCAGTTTATGGGTGTTTTCTTGTTACTTATTTAAGAGTTTATCCCTATCCTTAAATTTCATGATAAATAGTTTTTCATTTAAGCAAAGAAGGCAAGGTGAATTTAGTGACTGGCAAGTTTTTGCTTGTTTTAGGATGTGCCAGTCAACAATAGGTGTCAAATTTTTACTCGTTAGATCATTGTAGTATGTAGCTAATGATGTCTTATCTCAGTAATTTGGATTTATGAAAGAGCTTTTGTGGCCTGTGTATCTCTGTATAAAGGTATTACTAGTTTGGCCGATGTAGGATTTACAAATGGTGGGGTCTTATTTGGCCCTAATATTAGCTTGATAAATTACAGAGGTTGTGAGACATTTTCCCTTAAGGGAGCATTTGGATTTATTAATACAGTTGCACGTTTTTGTTACCCTGTTCCCCAAATTGTGTTCTGTGTCGTTGCTTAAAATTTTATATGTTTTTTTAAAATTATCTTTTCTAAGTTACTGCCGCAACTGTAGCTCAGTTTGATGGTGTTTTTGTTGAATATTTTGTGGAGCATGTTACTGGAGGAATATAGATTAATGAGATTAATGAATTTTCTACCGAAGTTGGTTTTGACCATTTGGTTGAACGGAGGAGTGAACCAAATGATTTTCCTTTAACGGAGTTTTCTAGATGTGGGTGTATTACTTGAGGGTTCTATATATTCTAATTTGGTTTACTTATATCCACTGTTAACTAGGGTTTTGTTGTAAAAATATTTGTGTTTATTGAATATTTCTTTGGATGAGGAGTTTGAGCTAATTCTTCTACTAATGGATCTGGATATATGTTTAATTATAGCTTTAGGGTAGTTAGAGATGGGGTTGACATATAAAGGATTACTGTTCTCTTTCCTATAGGGTTCATAAATTCCTTTGTTTGGGTTGAGTGTGAAATCTAGGAAGTGTACTATTTTAATGTTCGTGGTAATTTCAACTTTAAGGTTAATTCTCTTGAATTCTTTTATGATAATTTTTTTGATTCCTTCACATTTTGGGCAGTCAGCATTTTCTACGAAAAGAAGGCCATCTTCTCTATAGAGGCCGATCGTGTCAACCTCAATGTCCTTAGTAAGGTTATATAGGATGTATAGTCCGTAATTTCTGCAGAGTCAAGGAAGCCCATCAGAACGTCAAAGGGCCCCGCTTGATTTTTAATCCATTGCTCGTTCCCACTGATTAGGACCGTGTTTTTGCATTTATTTATAATGTCGATTTAATCCTTGGAGATATCGGTGAGAAGAGAGGCAAATTCCATTGCGCCATTGAACAGCTCTTTAGTGATAGATGGGTAGTAGTTAGCAATATCAAATTCTATGAAGGCACATCTATCTTTGTTTTGTATTCTTGAGAACCAGCTAGTAGCTTCAGCCGTTAGTTAAGATTATACGTGTTCTTGATTTGGAGGTTAATTCTTTCTAAGATTTTTTGCTGATTCTACCGATTTTTGATCTAGTTGGGTTGATCAGCCTAGTGGTTGGTCTATTGTTGAAGTCTTGTTTATGGTCCTTTAAGAGGATGTATGCCTTCTTTTGCTAGTTTATTGACTCTATTGCTAATATCGAGTTTGTCAGTGATATATATATATATATATATATATATATATATATATATATATATATATATATATATATATATATAGTGTTGGGACAATTAATCGGAATCGGAATCCAAACCGATTCTTTAAAATTTTAAAATAAAAAATGAAGCAAGCACAAATTGTTTTATTAGAAGTTGTCCCTTTACAACATAAGACTGAGAAGGGTCACAGAATGACTTATAAATTTCATTTTCAGATTTAACATTGGTTATCAGAGTTTAATTTATTTTATTTATTAGTCATTTATAGCTTGCCTATTGCCTTTGTAATCTTTTCTCATCTATTCGCTAAAATGTCTATGTGTCCTCATCCGAGGGAGTTCATATGATTATTAACAAGTTTTAAATGCTCTCTGGGTTAAATTTCGTTGACGTCAGCTGTATATTGGGATGTTTATTCTGAAATAATTAAAATTTTATGGCAGCTTTCTGGACACAAGGAAATCCTCAGACTCTCCAAACCTAATTTAATTTGTTTTTATTAGTTTTTATGGTAAGCAGAGTTCACTTGCCTATTCAATATCACAGATTTTAAAAAGCTTTTCGCACCTATTTGATAAATGGCCATATGGCGTTTATTAGAGACTTCGGACTTTATTATTAAAGATTTAACATGCTGGGATTTTTTTTCTGGTGCTGGTTTTGTATGATTACCACATCCTTTGAAATATTTCATGTTTCCTTATATTTAGTTTAGGCACAAGTGAAAATATGGATGAAAATTTCACAAGAAGAGTAAAAATTGAGAAGTTTTTTAACTTAAAAAACCTTTCATTTGCATTTAAAATACTCAAAAACATATGAGATTCTACTTTTTTAGGCGATTATGTGTGAGCACACTGAAACGTTATTTTAGAATTTAGAATGGGGGTTCAGTTGTGCATATAGATATTGTTGCAATATTTTGGACTTATAATGGGATATGATCTCACACAGTCGGACGATTCTATTTATAAACGATGCTGCTAAGAACTGACGAATCAAATTAATTCACGTTCTGCTACCAACCAATCAGAAACCAGAATTGCTTCATAAATATTAAACCTTTTCTGGAGCAATTTCACATTTTCTCTTCCCGGGTTTCGACACGGTAAGAATATTTTGTTCTGTGGAACTGTCTACTACAAACAAGTCACCTCCCAGGACTTGTGTGTAACAGCGAACCATCTGAAACTGTTCTGAAAGTCAAAATGGCTTACACTTCTAGACTGTAAACTGATCCTATTTCGCTACATTATAACTTTTTAAGCAGTTAAGTATTTTTGCCACTAATTCTGAGGCCGATCAGCAAAATCATAAAATAACATGTAATTGCTATATTTTTCTTATTGCCACTCGTACTTAGGGTTAGTAGTAGGAAAGGAGTGTGGTTTTTATGACTTTTAACAATACTATATATTAATACGATAGCGTGTGTATTATTTATTTTGTGTGTCACGATTACACCCGAGTGACTATTGTTTAATTATGGATTCCCATTTCATATAATAAATATTTTTACCAAGAATTCTTCATAAGTTTTTGTTTTTGTTTCAATTATAGCTGATGGCACTCAAGTCATTTATTTTCTTATAAATAATTTTACCAAGAATTCTTCATAAGTTTTGGTTTCGATTTCGATTATAGCTGATGGAACTCCAGTGATCCATTTTTTTTAAAACAAGTAATTTTATCAAGAATTCATCATAAATTTTGGTTTCGGTTTCGAGTATAGCTGAAGTAACTGAAGCTGGTGCACCAAAATCATATGGATATATTTTGTTATTTTTGAAATCGCAACTTTATAATATATAAAAATCGATCTAACATTAACTCTATAATAATATATACGAAATCTGCAAGAATTAAAATATCATATTTAACCGTACTTAACAACTTGGCTACGCCGGGCGTCCTTGCTAGCTTAGATAAATACTTTTACAGTTATAGCAAGGGTTACAATAATATCAGAGCATCTCTATTTACGCCATAAATACCAACATCAATATATTACATATGAATGAGCGGCCTGTGGAATTTCCACAGGTCCCGCTAGTTATTATTATTTGCATCTCATTTTTGTTTTTGGTTTTTTTTACAGAAAAGTAAATCAATTTAATAACCCACCAAATTTATATAATTAAAATAAAATTTAAACATTAATAGAAGGAAAGCACATATGGGTTAACGAAGCCCAACGCCCTCTCCATGTTAAAAATGGTTTTCTGAATAGTAACATTATTATTTAGAAATTCGTTCGTAACAATGGGAGGGGGCGTTGTTAATATTTTGTTCTTACATCGTTTTCTCATTTTACCTACCAATCGTCGACTATTTTCAACTGTTTATGAAAACTTTCAAGTAGCATGTTGTACACAAACGACAAACTGATACAATTTGGCTTCGTTAATATAAAAATAAACTTTTTGTTGTCTTTCAATTTGCAATACATTACAAGGAAAATATTTGAAAAAATATACCCGGAAATTACCCGAAGATTTATGTAATAATTTGAAAATTTACGAAAAAAACAAACAAAAAAAAAAACAACAAAAAACAAAACAAAAAAAAACAAACAAATGTCCAATTAAATACTTATAAATATTAAAAGAATCGGAATCGGTATCAGGAATCGAATCGGAATTGGAATTTTAGAATGGAATCGGTAATTGGATTGGAATCGCGACAAAATTTGGAATCGTCCAACCACTAATATTATATATATATATATATATATATATATATATATATATATATATATATATATATATAATAAATAATAAATAATTTCGTATATTAAATTTATGCGAATAAATGAAGTAGTTATATATATATATATATATATATTGCCCTAAACTCATCAGAAGAAATAGCAACAATCAATCCATCAAAAGTAAATCAAATGCGTTTTAACATAATTAAAACCCGATTTTTATTTCTAAATTCAAAATGGCGTAGTGGAAACATATTATAAGGTATTTACAATTTCTCGTACAATTTTCGGATTCTAATCATGTGAAAACACACTTTATTTCCTTTTGATGAATGAAAGTTGCTATTTCTTCCGATGAGTAAAGGGCAAAATAGATTTACTGATTGATATAATAATTAAGTGATTGATTTTGTGCTACGAAACAGATACTGTCAAGAATTGTAAATATCAACTGAATTAAAGAAATAAATTATAAGATAGTCAACATCATGAAATTTGGAATATAGACTTTTGTAATTTATTCACTATATTGCTCTGTAATTACATTGAGCTTCATAAATAAGGATTGGTGTATATTATAAAGAAATAAAGTAGATTTCCACGGATATATATATATATATATATATATATATATATTAATAATATAATATAATATATATATATAATATATACATATATAATATATATAATATAAAATAAATAATTTTGCCGAGAAAGTTAAAAAGAATAAACATATATTCGTCCCTACTGATAAGACATAAAATTATTATAAACTTGACTATTCTACATATAAAAGACTTTTGTATGAAGAACTTAATAAATCTTATAAAATAGTTCCTTCTAAGACTTTGGATTCCATTAATTCTAAGCTAAACTTTTACTGACTTCTATGAATATTGATAACTTTACTGAAATAATTTCTCCGGGTACCCCTAGATTCAGCCCCAAGGATCATAATCCTAATTTCTATGACAACCCCTCGATCAGATTGATCTGCCCATCTAACTCGTACTTAGGTGCTGTAAGCAAAAATATCTTAGATAGAATCATCCCTTCTATTAAAGAAAAAGTAAGTTTCCCTCTTTGGCTAAATTCAGATTCCATAATTATTTGGTTTGTCTCCCTTAAAAATAAACACCTTCTTTACTTCATAACCTTTGACATCCAAAATTATTATCAATCAATTTCTCCGATCCTTTTAAATAAGGCTCTAATTTTTGCTAAAAGAAATTCTGACTTAACTAATTTAGAAATTGAACTAATTCTCCTAGCGAGAAAGTCCATTTTGGACTAGAAAGGACACCCCTGATAATTTTGACATCTTGATGGGTGCTTCTGACTCTGCAGAAGTTACCGATTTAGTGGGACTCTTCTTACTGAAAGAACTTAAATACCACTTTAAACATATCCAAGGAGGCCTTTATAGAGATGATGCCCTTTTTACTACAATAGCCAGGCCAAGAGAGTACAACAAAACAATTAAAAATTACATAACTTCTTAAATAACTTTGGCCTTTCTATAATTATCGAACCAAACAAAAAAACCTTCAAATTTTCTAGATGTTACACTTAATCTTAACACCAAAACTCATAACTCCTATCATAAACCTAACTTTACGCTTTTATACGTCCATAAATCTTCTAACCACCCAAACTCAATTATAAAATCTATAGTACCATCTGTCTTTAGGAGAATTTCTGCTCTTTCTGCTGATAAAAAACTTTTAATCAAAATGCTACTTTCTTCAATAATGCCTTAAGGAACTCAGGACACAAGGAAAAGATTAAATACAACCATTATGCTCCTCCTGCAGGCCGCCTTTAATCTGTAATCACACAGAATATGACTCGTAAGAAACCAGTTCAAATCTGCTGCTATCAATAACAATGAACCAGTCTATATATATAATCCAAACCAAAATACTAATCGCAATACATTTAACCCACCTAGTCGCATCAGGAGAAGGAAAAATATTTGGTTTAATCCTCCATTTAGCGTAAATGTCAAAACTAATATACCTAAGGAATTCTTCAACATAATAAATTCAAATAACCTGTACATTTCAGTTGACCTATTTTTTCGCCCTATATATTTTTTCGCGCCTTTTAACATCATTTTTGTCTGGGTAAGTTTGACATCTGTTTTTCTATCGTATATTTAATTCTATCACCTTTTAATTTTTTTCCTCTTCTTCTTCCCTAATCTTTCTTATTATGTCTCGGCAGTCGTGTGAAAAGCATATATTATTTTTCTTTTATTAATATTATTGGAATTTTCCCCTTTTCTTTCTTTGTACATATTTGTGAATTATTCCATGGATTTCGGCCTTTTGGATTATTTTGGACCATCTTCCAATTACGTGATTTCCTTGGATTTTACTTGTGCGAATGGAAACTCAATTAACTTTCTTGGAATTATATTTTTGGATTTTACCGTCATTGGATTATTTACCTTTCACCAGACTATCCATTCACGTGTAATCACCTTTTTCTTCACCATATTCCCTCTGCTTCACTTTTTGTTATCAAGTAAGATCTTTGACTTACTTGTAGTTTCATCAAATACTTTTGTATGCAAAATCCGATCCCGCATTTTGCTAATTCCTACCCTCTGATGAGAAGGAACGTATTTCTTCGAAACTCCGCAGACTATCCACTTATCAAGTGTTTCCTTTTCAGATTAAATATGTTTTTAACTCTTTTTAAAGTGTTTTTAACATGTTTTATTAACTGTTTGTTCTTATATATATATATATATATATATATATATATATATATATATATATATATATATATATATATATATATATATATATAGTAAGTTATAAAATATATATGGCGATTAAGCTACACTGAATATTCCGCGTTTCATCCACTCTAGGATTCTTCAGTGGATGAAACGCGGAATATTCAGTGTAGCTTAATCGCCGTATATATTTTATAACTTACTAACTGGCTCTACCTACGTATTGAGAATTTTTGAAGTAAATACTTAAAGTTTACGCATAAATTTATACTTTCGTATATGAATTTGAGTAAATTAAGTAGTTATATATATATATATATATATATATATATATATATATATATATATATATGTGTGTGTGTGTGTGTGTGTGTGTGTGTGTGTGTGTGTGTAAGCGCACGCGCCAAAATAAAAACAGATCAGGTACATAAATTCGTTACAAAAGTTTTCTCGTCCAAAGTAATACCTTTGTTTATTATTTTATGTTTCTGCAGTAAAGCATGGAAAGAAACGCACTTTTTATGGCAATACTGCACTCATCGCACAAACTGAAGCAGCCGAAACTCCATTAACAGTCCGTAAATTCTTAAAATCGAACTTCTCTCTAATTTCTTCATCTTCTTCTGATCCGCCCGCACAGTTAGCGATGTTTTGAAAGCATCTTGACAGTTTTTACTGCGAATCCAATGCATTCGAATCGGACATTTGTAAGAGCAAGTTCATCGAGTCTCCATGGATGCCAATCTTTACTGAATGAGTTTGTTTCATGCTGGCAACTGTGTATTTAGTCAGAACGAATATGTGCCACAAATGATGTGCCCCTTCGAGAGGGTCAGAGGAGAATGGTGTGTGCCTTTGAGAGGGATAAAAGATAGAAGGAAATGATGAGTTGAAGCCCAAGGAGAAAATTTTTACACGATTTAATTAAAAGATATGAATTAAAAATATATTTATGACAGCTGGTTAATCCGAAAAATATATTCAGTTTAATTTTTTTGAAGTTCTTCAGATGAATAGAGAAATTTTAATTGTTATTGTATTTATACTAGACACAAAATCAGATATGGGTTTGATTATAGTGTTTCTGTGGAACAAACTTGAATCGAACTTTGCATACCACAGTTTTCAGTCCATCTTGTTATCTTTTTAACTATCGCCGCCCCCTGGAAGAAGAAAAAAATCAGTTATGAGTTTAGTTAAAAATTTACCTAGACGTGTACATTGAAGGGACGTATGGAGAATTAAGGTTAATTAAAACAAAGGAAATATTATTTCGAAAATGACGTCATAATTGAGTAAATGCAGGAAAGTTAAACAGATGGATGGAAAACAGAAATTGGATGGACAGATTCGCGTATAAGATGGTTCCCATGGATACGAGATGGAACAAGCAACGTATTTAGTCGTTGGAAAATATAATTTTACTAGAAAATAGCATGCCGCCCGGCGTTGCTCGGTCGTAAAATACGTTTAACTATGATATTTTAATTTATGCAAATAATAATAATAATAATAATAATAATAATAATAATAATAATAATAATAATTATTATTATTATTATTATAAGGTCAATTTTCTATTAATTACTATATTGTACCCAATATATAGCAGTGATTTCAAAAGTATTAAAAAGAAATATGATTTGAGCGCAATCAGCCAGCATAAAAACCAAAACGTTCGGCTATCAGATAAGAACTGTATTTACATTTATGTTACATTAGTTACGGCATTGAATCGGACGATTTTTTACGGTGCTGACGTCGTATCTAGATTTAAATGATCAGCTCTGCACACATACACATTTTCACCCCAAATAAGACACATTGCCATTTTGATGTAGGGGGCTACTATCAGAGACATACGCTACAGGGGTACTATGTGGGGAGTTAGGCAACAAGATGTCGGTTCACGTTACACTTGAACTTTTGCATGTCAGTACAGTTGAGGAAGCAGGAACCCGGAAGGAAATTCCAAAGTCTAGCGGTTCTGGGGAAGAAACTACTGGAGTAAAAAGCTCTTTTACATCTAGGGATCTCTACTGTGAATGGGGTGGGATTTAGCTGCTTGTCGGGTTTGTTGGGGGTATTTACGTCGAGGGGTACAAGTGCTTGCAGTTCGTCAGAGCATTCATCGTTAAAGTACTTGTAAAATAGGCAGAGGGACGCTACATTTCGAGACAGAGGCTGAAGCTTAGATGGGACAGAGGCTGAAGCTTAGATGACAGTTCAGGACCTATCAGGTTGGCGACTCTCTTTTGAACCTTGTCTAGGAGCGAGAGACTAGTAGCAGATGCACCAGCCCAAAGATGACAGCAATACTCCATACATGGGCGAATAGTGGCCTTATAGAGGTACAGGATACTTTCGGGCGTTAGTAGCTTTCTAGCACGGTAGAGAGAACATGCCTTCTTCGCAGCGGTCCTGGTAATGCTCTCAATGTAAATGTTCCAACTCATGTTTCCTGTGAACGTTAGGCCGAGGAGTTTAAAAGATGTACTTTCAGATAAAGAGTCTTTGAGCATTGCTATTGGTGGTAGAGAAGGTTTCTTGTAATTTATTGAAGGAAACAAGTTTAGTCTTGGCAGCAATGAATGTGACCATCCGTTTTTGTCCCCATTCCACTACAGATTGGAGGTCATCCTCTAGTGTTTTTGCCATTTTTTTTTTTAGATATGTGTTCATTTGTTTTCCTGTCGTGTCTGTTATAGAGCGTGGTGTCATCAGCATATATACCCATCTCAGACAATCTTGTCAGGGAGGTCATTTATGAATATTAGGAACTACAGTATACTGTCACGCATTGCTGTGGCTCGATCTGATGTAATGGAAAAAATCCACATATTAAGAACGCCTCTAACCTTCCCATATTAAGAATGGCCTTTGGAATGAATGCCACAATTCTCCCCATGTTAAGAACTGCTTTCGGAATAAACACCCCCAACCTACCCGTGTTAAAAATTGTTGAAGTGGACCTAATGTGAAAAGTTACCTGTTGTTTTGTTTTTTTAAAGAAATTATTAGTTGAAATTACAGGATAGTTAACAAACACCATTCCCTCCCCATGGTAAGAATGGCTAAAAAAGTAACGGTTTTCTTGGTAGAAACTTATCTGTATTTCACCTAACAATTTCTTTAATGAAGAAAAAGCATTCATATTTTATAAAAAACAATTTCTGTTAAAAAAAGTGTACTTTCAATTTTGTTAAAAGTTTTCTGAAAAAAAAAAGAAAAAGAGTTTAACCTAACAATTTACGGTAAAAAAGTAAAACCCCAACAATCAACTGACGTATACTTTCACAATTTCTTTTGTTTTATAATTTCATGATATCTTATTTCTTAATAATAAATTGTTAGTTGAAAGCACAGAATAGTTACAAAATACCCTCCCCTCTCCAATGAAAAAAATAAAAAATAAAAAAGGTATTATTTCAACACGATACAAAAAATGCATAAAAACTGTACTTTCACCTAACAATTTATAGTTTTAATAATAAAAATAAAATTTTGGGTACTTATATATTTTTTGTTACTGTGCTGAAATAATAATGTTATTATTTTGAAAGGCATTCTTAACATGGAAAGGATGCTTTTTTTTAACTAATATGTGCTTACACCTTACAGGTAAAAAAAAGATATCGTGAAACTTTAATGTAACCTAAAGAAACTATTTAAAAATTACGTGATATCAAAAATGCATAAGCACCAAAATTTAGTTTAATTTTACAGAAGATATTGTCCTGGGTGCATACGATGGCAGATGGTAACTGTCCTATTTTTTATAGTTTTTTAAAAATTATTATCTAATTGTAAGGTGGAAGCACAAAATAGTTAGAAAACACCCTCACATCCTCATTAAGAATGGTTTTCCAAATAATAATTATTATTTCATTTTTATTGGTCAATGTTTTTCATGCTAAATAAAATAAAACACATGTAATCATTTCCAAACTTCAGCTTGCAGTTTATTTTTTTTTAATTTGTTAAGCACATGGTCACATTTTCAATAACTATGTTATTATATTTTACCCATTTTAAGTTTGTAATACACGTAAACAAACTTTTGCTCGATACGAGTGACGAATTTTAAGAGTCCCTTTTAGTGATTACCTGGTTCGAGGATATATGTACAACTAAACGGCAAATCTCCCCCCCCCCAAAATTCGGTATTATTTTACTTTAAGGGCCGTCTCACGTTCGTATATAACAAAGTATTTATTTGTAGATTTCGGTGTAGTTAAAACGAATCTGCAGACCGTTTCCGTCGCAAAAATGTGGGTGATCAATTTAACTTAGAATGAGCACCCACTTTGTAGCCACCTGAGAGAGCGGCAGTTTTTGTGTGTTTATTGGCTGATAACTCCTGAACTCTGGGACTATTTTCCATTTCACAGCCGTAACCTTCGTTTACGCTAAGCGCGAGCATACCGAACTACCTTGTCAAAAAACCTTTTAGCCAATGAATACGGAAGAAACTGTCCTCCCTTTCAGGTGGCCAGAAAGTGGGTGCTCATGTTAAGCTAAATTAATATGTAAAAGTGATCACCCACTTTTCGAAAAAGTAATTTCCTCATATCAGGAAAATTATTTTTTGCGACGGAAACGATTTGCAGATTCGTTTTTAGCACACCGAAATCTACCAAAACATATTTTGTTAGACATGAGACGGACCTTCCCCCTTCCCCCCCAAAAAAAACAGCAAAAAAAAAAATGGATTCTTGGAAATCGAGATGTTATAAAACTTATTTAAGAAAGAAATCGAATGAACAGACAGCAAAAATCATGGAAGAACGTAAAAACAAATAAACAAACAAAAACAAACACAACGAAAAGCGAAAAAAAACCCTTCGAATCGGTTAATTCGAGTTTTTTAATCAACTTATAAGTACCGCTTCGATTCGATTAATTCCAGTTTTTTAAGCAACTAATAAGTAACGCTTCGATTACGTTAATTCCAGTTTTTTAAGCAACTAATACGTATAGAAAACTCAAAGCGGTGCACATTCCTAACTGTTACTTGTAGACTATCGCGCAATGGTGTTAAGTGGTGGGGGTAGGTGGAATTTATTAGAGAGAAAAGATTTTATCACTTCCATTGATTTTAACCGATTTTAGCCGTGAACTCTCAACAGAAAACTATAAGGATCTAAGATTATCGAGGAAGTGAAGAGGTAATAGGCCTATAACACACCTCAGATATTGTGCTGCAGTTCGTGCATATTACAATTGCATAAAATGTATTAATTTTAATCCTAATAAGGTCAAAATCACACGGGAAAAATGGGTTCATTATATATATATATATAATATGTATACATAATATATATATAAATAATATATATATATATATATATATATATATGATAAGAAGATACGATAAGATAAGAAGAAGATAGCTAGAAGAAGAATAGATAGAAGAAAATAGATAAAAGAGAATAGATAGAAGATAGATAGATAGAAGAAGAAAAAGAAGAAGAAGAAGATAGATAGATAGAAGAGAAGAGGATAGAATGAAGATAGAAGATAGAAGAAAGATAGATATAAGATAGAAGAAGAATAGAGAAGAAGATAGAAAGCATAGAAGATAATAGAGAAGGGAATAGAAGAATAGATAGATAGAATATATAAAAGCTAGATAGAATAGAAAAGATAGATAGAAGAGAAGATAATAGAAGTCCAAGACTCTTGAGGCACTCCCGCATTTATATCGTGTTGTTTAGATGTACGACCGCCGAGGACAACCTGGAGTCTTCTCTTATTTAAGAAGGATTTAATTATGTTAAGTATTCTTCCAGTGATATTGTATGATCTGATTTTCATGAGAAGACCTTCATGACATACACTGTCAAAAGCCTTAGATATATCTAGAGCTACCGCTCTACCATCCCCTGCTTTATATATTATTAGATCCTCGCATGGGAGTCATATTCCTAAATGTTCAAGGATATTAAGTTAGAAATAATCCATATGTCGAGAGGGTCATCGATAGGAGCATGCGCTAGACAACATTTTGATAACATAAGTTATAACAATTTCCACTTAGAAATGATGTCTATAAGCTTAGAAGTGGTTATGTAAATTATTGGCGCGGTTAAACAAAGTGTAAGTTCAGGTTGACCATTGTTCGATTATTCTGTTTCCTTAATTCCTGTATTGGGATAGAAATAAGGCAGGGTTCACATGGCAATATCTGAATAAAAAAATACAAAGAGGATATTTTGGTTATAAAAATGTCAAGAATCTTTTTTTTATTCGAAAACTTATAATATAGAAGAGTCGAAGATGAATTACGAGGGGCGTGCAATAAGTAATGCCCCTGAACCAGTTTCAGTTGTCTGATCTAGCTGAAATTTTGCATGTGCAATGATTTATATCTTTACGGGTTATGTGGCAAATTACAGCTCTGAAGTAATTTTGGTTTCTGTTTTACAGGTGTTTGAACTGAGTCGGGTGTGAAATGGAGCTCGTTGAATGTCGAGCAGTGATCCGGTTTTTGTATTTGAAAGGACGCACACAACGGGAGACTTTTGATGAAATGAAAGAAACTGATGGTGATAATGCCCCATCACATGACCTTGTAAAACGCAGGCATCGTGAATTCAAACATGGCCGGAAGTCTGTGGAAACAGCTCCCAGACCTAGTCACCCCTCCCCTTCTGCCATTGATGAGGCATCTGTCCGTCAAGTTGAGGCTGCCATTTTGGAAGATCGGTGCATTACTATTGGCCAAATAGCCCAAGATGACAAGATTAGTACAGGGTCTGTGGAAACTATCATTCATGACCATTTGCATATGCATAAAGTGTCTTCCAGATGGATTCCCACGTTGCTCACACCATTCCAGAAGCGAGAACGCGTCGAGTGCTCGAGAATGAATTTGGAGATGTGCCAAGAAGATGAGTCAAAGTTTTTCAAAAGACTGATTACATAGGATGCACTATGATCCAAAGCCCAGTCAATGCAGTGGAAGCACTTGGACTCACTACCTCCAAAGAAGGCAAAGGTACAGCCCTCCGCTGGCAAGGTCATGCTCACAGTCTTCTGGAACCAGGACGGAGTAGTGATGACAGATTTCCTGGCAAAATGTACCACGATTACAGGAGCCTATTATGCTTCACTTTTGAGAAAATTAAGGTAAGCTATCAAAATCAAGAGACGGGGCAAGATCAGCAAAGGTACTCTCCTCCTGCAGGGCAACGCTCCGGTCCACAACTCGCATATCGCCAGATCAGAAGCACTAGCGTGTGGTTATGAAATCTCCCCATCCTCCCTACTATCCTGACCTTGCACCATCTGACTTTCACCTCTTCCCAGCCATGAAGCTGTTTTTGAAAGGAAAGCGTTTCCCAGATGATGCAGCCTTGATTTCTGAAGTCACGTTGTGGTTGGAGGACCAACCTGGGGTTTTCTATAAAAACGGTTTTCAGAGCTACATCAAACGATGCGAGAAATGCATAACTCTGGGTGGTTTCTATGTAGAGAAAGACTAATAACTGTGCCAAGTTTCGTTGCTCTACTCCTATAGGAAGTGGGTCAGGGGCATTACTTATTGCACACCCCTCGTATATTGCAAAGTCAAGCAATAAAAAAAGTGAATCAGTTTAAAGTTTCTTTTATTTTTGGGGGGTTGAATAGGGTTCATATAATGCAGATGTTATGAACACAATAAAGTTGATTGATCCAAGAAATTTCTTAATTTCTTTTTCCTTTTATTTTGTTATAAATTGAAGTGTAATAATTCAACCATATATTGTCTCTTTTTTCTCCCTGATTTATTATCTTTTTTTTCCTTCAGAAATTTTTTAAACCAGAAAAAAATAACTCTTAACGTAAGCTCTGATTCCTTGAACCCCCAAACCTTCAAAAAGAGATTTAATTTCAATCGCTGTTCCTGGTTATTTCAGCCGTTGATAATCAGTGTCATTTTTTATTTTACTGAAATTCTCGTAGTTTCCAATCAACAACTAACATAAGAACCATTTGTTGCCACATTGAAGGTACTAAAATCGTAATACACATTTTATTACGCCTCACTTCACTGCTTTATATTTTACACGAATAACTCATGAGATTTTATCAGAAATAAAATCTTACTTTTCAGCAAGACGTCTCTGCCGTTAACGAGTTATTTTATTGCTTTTTCTCATGCAATTCGTTACAACTCAATCTTTCTTTAGCGAACTTCAATTCAACGAACAAATATAAACATTTTTCTGATGAGCTTTTGATGCAGAATGTAAACTCGTAAAATGTTGGCACCCACGATTCTATCAAGGATTTATTTCTGTTCCGAAAGTCCTGGATTTAATTCTTTTTGATATCGTCATTATCCCTATCGTCTTGATTGCTAAATTCTTATTAGCGTCGACTTTCGGTTCTTCTCTTTGAAAATTTCTTTTCATTCTTTTCTCTCTATTTTTTCTACGTTACCACTTGATAACGGAGTCACAAGATCGTTCAACAGGTGTGGACTGGACGGGATCTTAACAGCAGCTGACTGACTAAAGATGTTCAAAATTTGCTTTTATTTTTTTCGCTAGAGTTGGTCTGGTTTTTAATCCAACCTGATTGGCCACTGGTTCTTCCGTCATTAGCATGCTCTGCTGTTACTACTAGCAAACTTAGGATGATGATGATGATGATGATGATGATGATGATGATGATGATCATCATCATCATCATCATCATCAATCGTTAGCCGTTCACTGGCATTTATGTTAGGTGATAACGATCTCGGATCGTCACTATATATATATATATATATATATATATACATATATATATATGTGTGTGTGTATATGTATATATATATGTATATATATATATGTATATATATGTATATAAATATAGTAGTGAGGTTCGATTCCTAGAACGGTCAAGCTATGTTGACGAGCGGTAGAACTGCGGAAGATATATCCGTAGGTTACTGTTTTATAGGTAAAATAATAAATAAATAAATAAATAAATAAATAATATTTGTTTATTTGCTTACGTTCAAAACATATGGTCGATCTTCACAGGAAGAATATTTTCCTAGATCTTCAAAGTTGGAGACGCTAATAACTGTATTATTGTTAAAAAATATCGACGTATGTTTAAAAGGCGGTAAAAATAACAGTCATTTCGGACCTTGTGGCGTAACGGTTAACGCACTTGCCCATAGTATATATGATCTGTGATTCGATTCCTAGAACAGTCAAGCTAGAACAGAGGAACACGTGTCCATACATTGCTGTTACACACACACACACACACACACACACACACACACACACACACACACACACACACACACACACACACACATATATAAATGCGTGTGTGCAAATCCAACTGTCTCGTTTATTGTTAAATACACACACATAGGGGATATATTAAATAAATATATATATTTAATATATCTGCTCAATATTCAAGACAGTTGGATTTGCATACATAGACTCATATATATATATATATATATATATATATATATATATATATATATATCATAGAGATTTCCAGATTAGTATCTAGGGTGCGTTTAATTCATTGAGAGATACATTTCCGGATAAACACGTCTGGCGAGTAGGCGATAGAGCAGTACTCCACGCAACCTACTGCAAGATGCTTTCTTGAACCCACATATCAAGCACATGTTTTCCGCAGCGAATGGCGACATCTGAAATATGTGCGACACGAGGTTTCGTCTCGTAGTTCACCTAAAACAGATAGGTCTGGCTCAATCGTAATAATCAAAATGTATACTAGTATCCGGGTTCTGCCAATGACGACAACACACACACACACACACACACACACACACACACACACACACACACACACACACACACACACACACACACACACATATATATATAAATATACTTCAAAATAAAATACAGTTTGGGTCATTTTACCACACTGCTATCAAAGACATTCACTTCGGATTTTACCATGCAATTTGGGTGTGTATTGTTATATCCTTTTCATTAACTTCCATTTTTATATCCTTTTCATTAACTTCCATTGACCTTTAAATACTTAAACAACTTTTAATTGTGATTTTCCATGTCTCACTGACTTTAGAAACAAAGGTTATTATTATAACTATTTACAACTGCCTTACAACATTATGCATTCTTTTATTTTTGCACACTCAAACCATAAAATTGTTTTTGTATATTTCAAATGAATATTTGAATAACATAGATTTTTTTGTTCCAATTTGTTTTTATCAATGTCAGTTAGTGCGTTATTTTGTGGCTCTTCTATGTTTCTCTAAATTGGTTCATTCGTTATCCAAATCCAATAATTTTTTTATTTATGTTTGTTTATGTAATTCAAACGGAAGTGTTAATGAGTGTTACACTTAAGTAGCATTTTCTTTAGACTGTCAGATTGAGTTCAAATCCAGTTCAAATGAATTGCTGTCGCATAAAGTGTAATGACATTAAATAAAAGTGGACAATATTTATATATGGGTGCATAAATGTGAAGTTAAAATCTGAGATTTTCCACGTAAGATTAGAATTGAACACAGAGTAGAAAATCAATATTTACTTCAATAGCGTTCAATACGTTAGAAGAGCAAGGTAGTAAACTATGAAATATATTTATGACGATTAGGCTATTCAGAGGCTTATACATTTCATCTCCGTAAAGACATTTTAACTCGACGATTCCTTATGGGGATTAAACGCGAAAATCTTTGTATAACATAACAGCCATAAATATATTTCCATAACTCATTCTCTCTCTCTCTCTCTCTCTCTCTCTCTCTCTCTCACACACACACATATAAAAATACAATAACTTAAAGGAATCCTAAATAGATGTAAATATTTTAAAGATTTTACCTATTACATTCATTTGAAAGTAAACTTCATTCTTCTTGTTTTAATTTGTGAGAAAAGATTGATAATTTTCTCCTTAACTTCTGAATGACTGCTGAAGAACTTTTTTATCAATTGAAAGCACTGCAAGTGCATTTAGTCTTTCGCAACCCATGGTGTTCCTTAGAAAAGTTTTTATTCTTTTCAGAGTTGAAAAACAACGTTCTATCTCTTATGTAGTCATGGGAATTGTCAAGATAATTTTTATGGGTTTTGTGATTTCACTATAAGAAAATTGTTTAAATTGTTTTCCAAAATAAATTTCAGGAGATCAATTACTTTGCAATATTCATGGATATCTGACCTGCTATAAAATATTTCTAGCTCAGTTTCAAACTTTTCTTTGTCAATCATGGGATATGCTTCAGTTGTCAAGGATATCTCTTTTGTAGGTAGTTTTTTTTTCTTAAAACTAGCAAAGCTTATCTTGTAAAACAATTTAGCAAGTATTAAATATTTAGTTGAAGAATATCTGTCGATTATATCAACAGATATATAGTCATACAGTTCTTTAGCGTCACCCTTGAGTGTTTGTAAAGGATTTTCACATTATTTGGTGTTTCTTATCTCTAAAATAGAAGTTTTGAAATTTGTTATGTATTCATTGACTTTATATATGCTAATTTCCCGAGAAATAATTTCAACATGAGGCATAATTCTATGAAATAGCTCAAACCAAAATATGAAATTTTCATCGTTCAAATATTTCAGAATTCCTGTCGCTTCTGCAACGGTCTCATCTACATATGTTGTTGATGACTGAATTTCAGTGACAGTTTTTTTATGCTTGAACATTTTCATGAACTCTATTTATGTATGTTCCACTTTGTGGCGGATGGACGTAGAATGCTTACATCCAGATGCTTCTTGAGAATGGACATACGCTTTGGTGATCTAGAAAAGAAAGTCGGAATAGCCAAAATGTTAGAGATAAATATTCTAGCATTTCGTATAATGCTTTCTGCATTCCTCATTATTAAATTAAGTTGATGCGCATAACAGTGAAATGTACATTACTATAAACTGCTTTTATTTTCGCCTGAACACCAGCTTTTTGCCTTTCATGAAATGTCTGAGCTATCAGTTTTTGGCGATTCCCTTGAAGGATTATATCTAATTGTTGTAGAATACATTTTGATATTCCATCAGCGGTTTGGTTTTCTGGAATAAAGAATCCCCAAAAGCGTTCAAGTATTTTTTCATCCAAGACGTACATAAAACAATGATCATTTGTGTATGTTCAGACACATCTGTTGTATCATCAGTCATGACAGCTACAAAGGAAACTTTGCTAATTTCTGCCTTTATTTCATCACGGTATATTTGTAAAAGACAGTCAAGTATGTCATTCTGAATGGTCTTGGAAACATCTTTGAAAACACTACTGGTTTCTAAGTGATTCTTTAAATCTGGATCTAATTTAGATGCAAAATTTAATAATCCTCTAAATACACTTGGATTTACTGAATCATCTTTTTCATCATGTCCTCATAAGGGAGTTTCAAAGTTGCCACAAAAGAAAATACAATCTATTATTTTAGATAAAATTTCACGGTTCTTCTTAACATTCATGTTATGATGATTGATTGAAAGTCTGCAGGCCTCACTAAGTTTTGCTTTAATATTTCTGGTCCCCAAAATTGATAGGGAAACTACATTGTCAACGCGCTTCTTTGACTTCTCATACTTTTCAGTTCTATCTTTCATTTTGCTAATAGTTCTGAAACTATCTTTTGTCCAAGTTACATCACCCCCAAACAACAAACAAGGAGAACAGAACAATGCCTTTTTTATTTCTTGGGGACGCAAGGAGGACATGGTTAAATTCTTTTCATATCAATTGTGTTGGGAAAGGTAAGTACTAGGTAGTCTATTAGTAGAATATCAATTAAGGTAGAAGGAATACAATGCCTTTTTTAGTTCACAGCCGCAAAGACAACTTTTCCGTTAGTACCATTTAAGCTACGAATATGCACTTTGTTGTTGCTAATGCCTGGCTGAGATATTTGAATATCAGGCGTTGAACGGCTTCTTTTCTTAATTTCAACTTTATCATGGAGAGACAGCTGTGAAAACTCAATCTGTTGAAGTTCACTTACCGTCGCAGAAGTTATTTCTTGGGGATGCAAGGAGACCATGGTTAAATTCTTTTTATATCAATTGTATTGGGAAAGGTAAGTACTAGGTAGTCTATTAGTAGAATATCAATTAGGGTAGAAGGAATACAATGTTTACGTGATCCTCTTTTTGCGATTCAACTGAACAGGAAGTTCTAACTGAGTTGAATCATACTTTTATGACTTTCAGGTCACAGATTTGTATTAATGAAAAAAGTTTTACTATTTAAAAACGGTTTTATTTATAAAAAGCTTGTTGTTAATTAAAATAGGCATATAACAAAATAAGCTTGTCATTAAAATTGTTTTTTTTAATACAAATATTTTCAACTTTGCCATTATAACCCATCGAAAAAGGGGTAATACGCAAAAACATTTTAATTAAAAAACACTATTTTAAATTGTGTACACTTTGCAGAGTAATAAAAAATATACAAATATATTTCTTTTAAACTTTACAGATTAAATAAAATTTTATGGGCTTTTTGTGCAGGCAAACAAACGAAAAACATTTTTTAAATGCATTTTGTTTACAATTTTTTAATAATTTATTTTTTCATAAAAACAAAATCTTTGAAATTTACTTGCCTGCAAACGATGTTAAGTTAGGAGTTTACCATTTAAAAATGGTTTTATTGGATAACAGTTTTATTTAAAATTTAAAAATGTGTGTTTATAACAAAAATTGTAAATAAAATATAGAATAAAAATGTTTGTACTATTTTTTTTTGTTTGCTCATAGTACAAACATATTTATTTTATATGTTTGTACTATGAGCAAACAAAAAAAAATTAAAGATACATAATTTTATTTACACATCTTTTTACAACTTTTTATATAAAAACAAAAACAAACTTTGCTATTCACTGGGCTTATTATAAAAACGGTTTTACTTACTCGTTTTGTTATTGCACATTTTAAATTAAAAAACTTTCTTAAAAGTGTAAAACTTCTTATATTGTCCTCGTGGGAGGTAAAGCTTATATATATGTGTGTGTGTATGTGTATATATATATATATATATATATATATATATATATATATGTGTGTGTGTATATATATGTGTATATATCTGTGTGTGTATATATATGTGTCTGTATATATATGTGTGTGTGCATATATATATCGTGTATGTATATATATATGTGTGTATATATATATATGTGTATATATATGTGTGTGTGCGTATATATATATATGTGTGTATATATATGTGTGTATGTATATATATATGTGTGTATATATATATGTGTATATATGTGTGTATATATATATGTGTGTGTATATATGTGTGTGTGTGTATATATATGTGCGTATATATGTGTGTGTGCATATATATATGGTAGTATACATATGTGTATACATATTTATATATACATATATATATATTTAAAAATATTTCTAACTAAAATGTATTTTAAAAATAAAATTTTCTTCGCTTTTCTATAGAAAAAATGTAAATATTTTTTATTCTGTAAAGTTTAACTACTACAAAATAAATAGATTTAAAAAAATACTTAAAAACACAAACAAAATAAGCCATATAGATAAAAAAACATTAGTCGCGTTGGTAGCGTCAAGGCTAAAAGCCCGAACACTTTTAATTAAAAAAAAAGTTTGGCATACTGTATATTTTTGTCTCCTTAAATCGCATTTAAAAGTGTGGGAATTTTTTTTAAGGTGGAGATTTTATTTACAAGAACACTTTACACTTTTTAATAATAATAAAAAGAAAACAATTGTAAACAAGCCTCTTAAAAAAAATAAGCAAAAATGCGCAAACACCGCATTTTACGAGCGTTTGGAACTGCGAAAACTACAGTTCCAAATTGGCTCATATCGGCCGTCTAGATCGGACATGCGCACAAGCGAACTTCACTAAGAATGTGTAACCGTGAATTTCGCAGCTCCAAGCAAAGTTTTACTGTTATGCTTATATGAGTATGGGGACAGTTATCGACATTAAGCTTCAGGATTACACACACACACACACACACACACACACACACACACACACACACACACACATTCTTTTTAACGTGTATCGATAATATTGAGTAGAAATGACTTGGGGGTGCTGCAGTTCCACAGCTCCAGGCACGAGCCGCCACTGCACACACACACACACACACACACACACACACACACACACACACACACACACACACACACACACACACACACATCGTTAATTATTATTCCAAAACCAAAAGATGTATTTAATTAACACTCATAGTATTCACATGTTTATGCCCATTTATGTTATTGCACGTGTTTCCTTGAATAGTGGAAGCTAATTAAACAACTTATCAGAGACAAATATGTGTTCTCCGGAAAAAAAACAGTTGGTAGGATGTTTTTTCTTTGAAGTAAAAAAGGATTTATTGAAGAAAAATAGGGATAAAATGAAAATGGAAATCTTTTAAAGTTCGTAAAATCATAAGAATAAAAAGTTTTTTTATGAGTTTCCCAAATACAATTGAATTCAAAGCTCACGGGAGACGTTAATTTATGGCGCCATATTTGATTTTTCGGATCCTAGCGATACTTCTAAGATTTCGTATTAAGGTTCAAATTAAAAGTCATAAATTGATGATCAATTATTAAACCAAAAGTTAAAAAAAGACAACCCTACGAAAAATGACCAACTGGAGAGCACCAGGTCATGATAGAATACATGCCTATTGGTTTTAGAAATTTACAACACTACATGAAAGGCTATTTCAGCAACTGAAAAGATGACCGGATGAATGGATGACCAAAGTAGAATCATACTGGTGCAGAAAGACACAGAAAAGGGACCATCCTCAGCAACTACAGACCTACAACCTGTCTACCTACAATGTGGAAAATACTTACCGCGCAATTGAGAACAAATTTATCAGTCACTTCATAACCGTGGACTACTCCCAGAGGAATAGAAAGGATGCCAAAAAGGAAAAAGAGGAACCCACGACCTATTATACATAGACCAAACGATCCTGAAGGCGGGCAAAAGTAGAAAAAAAGAACTTAGTCATGGCATGGATAAACGATAAGAAAGCATATGATAGAATCCCACCAGCTTGGATAATAGAATGTCTGTGAATGTACAAAATGCCAGGTGTTACATGATAAGGGCTCTCCCCTTTTCATGTAAGTATAAAAATAGAGAGATTTAGTTAAAATGAAAATGAAATAGCATAGGCGAAATTCGAACCTCGTAATTTAGGTCTAGAAATAGATTACGTGTGAGAATTAGAAAATGGAATGTAAAGCAAACGATTGTTTAGAATAGAGATAAAATATTTCAAGAAAAGAATGTGCACTGTCAATTTTGTTATGAAAATTCAATTGAAAGAATGCAGCTACAAGATAATTTAATGTTTTTAACATATTGGAAATATAGGTTACTGAGTATAGGTTAAAATTCCTTTTGTAAAAAAAGGAAAAGTTTTGGACACGCATGTCCAGAACACGTGAAAGAAGGCACATGTTTTAACATGTGTATGACGTCATGGAAAATAGAAAGTTCTAGAAATAGATAGAAAAACTTTAGAGTTAAGCAGACAGAAGCAGGGGGATTTTGAGAGGGACTGACGACAGTCCACTTTGGAATTCGAACGTCTAGAAGCGAGACGGTCACTTTAAAACTTAATATGTGAAGCTTTGAATTCTTGATGATGAAAACCACGGCCGGTCGTGAAGAAATAAACCCATCATGTGTTTTTATAAAATGTCGTCTTGTGTTGTGATTCTACAAAAAGGTAAATTGAATTGTTATTATATGTCTATATGACTGTGTTATAAAATGTCTTAACATACACATCTTACATACACGTCTCGACATCTCATATCGACAATGTGAACTCTACATCTCATATCTACACCAAGACTGTCTGAACACTATCTCCTCACTCTAAGAGCTTCTCATATCAACACTTCTAAGTAATGAACATTTAATATAAATATGAATCGCTTAATAAAACGAACAATCACTAACAACATCTCTCTCTCTCTCTCTAAGACTCACGTTTAATGAAATCTATATAACAGAGGAATAGAAAGAATGCCAAATACGAAAAAGAGGAACCCACGACCTATTATACATAAACCAAAAGATTCTGAAGGCGGCCAAAAGTAGAAAAAAAAGAACTTAACCATGGCATGGATAGACGATAAGAAAGCATATGATAGAATCCCACCAGCTTGGATAATAGAATGTCTGTGAATGTACAAAATGCCAGGGAATATAACCAACCTGATAGAAAATACAATAAAAAAAATGGAGACTGACGGACAATACATAACTGAAATCAACATACAAAAAGGAATCTTCCAAGGTGATTCCCTATCACCATTACTGTTCATCATAACCATGATGCCCCTGAACAACATCCTAAGAAAATGCCAAGCCGGATACAAGTTCACTAACACGGAAGAAAGAATGAACCACCTAATGTACATGGATGACCTAAAACTGTTTGCAAAAACAAAGACAGAACTAGAAACACTAATAAACACGACCAGAATCTTTAGCCAGGATATCCAAATGGAATTCGGCAGGGAAAAGTGCGCACTGCTCACCATGAGTAGGGGAAATCTAGAAGCAACAAGAGGTATAGTACTGCCCAATCAAACAGAAATGAGGGCACTAGGCAAACATGATAGCTACAAATATCTGGGGGTACTGGAAGCACACGCCGTCAAAGCAACAGAAATGAAAGAGAAAATTGTAAAGGAATGCTCCAAAAGAACAAGAAAACGCTTCGAAACCAAACTAAATAGTCGAAACCTAATTAAAGGAATAAACACGTGAGCAGTGTCATTGATAAGATACTCTGGACCTTTTATAAACTGGACCAAAAAGAGAACTAAGGAATCTCGAGCAGAAGACCAGGAAACTAATGATGATGCACAATGCACTACACCGACGGATGATACTGACCGACTCTATGTGAAAAGGAAAGTCGGGGGAAGAGGACTGGTCTATATAGAAGACTGTATAAATAACACAATTTTTTTTAAAGAAAAATGCATAATGCAGAATTAGAAAAAGTACATAATGCAGAACACTTAAAGAATAATTACTGCAACCAGAGACACAGAAGAAACAAACAAGAAAGAAAAAGAGACGAGGAATAAGATGAGGAAGAGAAACAGCTGCACGGACGATTCATAAGAATTACAAAAGAAGAGACAAAGAAAACATTTGGAAATGACTACAAAAGGGAAACCTTAACAGGGAAACTGAATCATTAATAACAGCTGCGCAAGATAATGCAATTAGAACCAACCACATCAAAGCTAGGATCAACAAGACACAAGAAAGCAGCAAATGCAGACTCTATGGACAAAGAGGCGAAACAATAAACTACATAATAAGTGAATGCAGCAAACTAGCTAAAAAGTATATAAAAATAGACACAATCAAGTGGAGAAGGCGGTGCACTGGCAATTATGCAAACAAATGAATTTTCAACACACCGCCAAATGGTACAAACACAAACCAGTAGCAGTAATGGAAAATGAAAATCACAAGATCATATTGAACATGGTTATACAAACAGGTAAACCCATCCAAGCAAAAAGACTGGGTGTCGTAATGATTAAAAAAAAGGAAAAAACCTGCCAGATAGTAGATTTTGCCCTGCCAGCAGACCACGGATTTAAAATCAAGGAGACTGAGAAACGAAGCAAATGCATGGAACTAGCCAGAGAGCTCAAAGAGATCTGGAGAATGAAGAAAATAAAAATAACCCCACTAATAGTAGGAGCGCTAGAACGATACCAAAGAACTTTGAAAAAAGATTGGCAGAGATAGGAATCAGAGGGATGACTGAGAAAGTACAACGAATTTCAATAATGAAAACAGCAGAAATATTAAGGAAAACCCTTGAATGTGGAGACTAACACCATACATAAACTACACACAAACTGGACGCAGAAACGGCTACAGATGCAAAACACAAAGTAATATCCCATGAAAACTGAAACTATACAAATGAAGAAACCGTTCTCACCTTTTTTCCTGTGAGTATCACCATAAGCAGGCACCACACCAAATAATGAGGGCCAAGGAAAAGGGGAAGGCCGAGGAGAGAAAGCACTAGCCAGACCTCCACTGGAAATGTGGAAAGAAGAATTGGACCTTGTGGAGGCTTATTGTTACCCAAATTCCAGTGAAGACCAATGGTCGCCGCCAACGCGAACTCAATGGTAAGCAGCTGTTGCGATAACACAAATTAATCTGCAAATGTAATCGAAATAGTTAGAGAGTACTAGAAGGCACGTGTTGTTGCTTAGAATCCAGGGAACACCACTAGTTGTTCTCACAAAACAATCTTTTATGATGGCTTGTGTAAATACTCCTAGTGAGTAAATAATAATAATAATAATAATAATAATAATAATAATAATAATAATAATAATAATAATAATAATAATAATAATAATATATTCTTATATATAGATATTTATATAATTGTTAAACTGCCAGATGCTTAGTATTAAAATTAAAAATAATCTAAGGAGAGTGGTGCCATTGTTCATCAAATGTATGACATTGTTCTATTATATCTCAGACACTTGTGCAAAAACCAGCATTTTTTTTCTAACATGACAAATCACAATACATTAAATTTCAAGTAGATTTATTTAACGTTTTTTTAAAGCAATTTCGCTATTCTTCCAAAATCAGACATATATATTAATGAAACAATTGGCCGACCTTGTAGGTGACATGTTCGTGGCCAGTTTTGAAAGACACGGAAGCCAATAAATAATGTTCGTCATTTCAACTGTTCATTTACTCTTATTTACAATTTATGAACACGTGTGTCACGTACAAAATGGAAACTTAAACATATCGTGGACTCTGATTGGTTGAGGTAAATTACACGTTCAGATAGTGGGCATATTTGAAATAATGAGACTTAAGTAGCAGTTGTTATCAAGTATTAGTATCTTCATGATCACTCTCGACAGTATATATATATTAATGAGAAAATGTTTGTATTACTTGGCAATCAAGATATATTTTCACTGAAGCGTAAGAGGATATAATGGACCAGATTTATAAGGATGAACATAGGAGGAGTTGAACATCAAGATGTTTGTTAAAATTCCATTTCAAGTTTTATATATTGATCCGATTGGGAGAAACTGAAAGCAGCAAGCAAATTCGAAAAGGCAAACTGCCCGAAGAAAGAAGCGATCAGAATACAAAATCTCCCGGGATCTAAAAACATCTACAGTGAAAGAGTGTGATTTGGTTTCTAGTCAGAAGAGTCGAGGGTTGTTTATGATTGCCGGCGTACAGGGACCCTCTTTGGCCTCTGCTATGCTCAAGTAAATAAATATTAATAAAAGATTACCGGTACTTGTTTTATTCGGCTAATGATGAATCCTTTATGCTCAATAGATTTAGAGAAAAATCCAATAAACGAAATTAAAAAATAAACAAACAAGCACATTCGGGAGCAATTTAGCTACCTGGTGGACAAAAAATTTTTGTTTCGGAAAATATGGCTTGTTTTCTATATCCATGATAATTTAATTTCAGGCAAATTTTCGTGAATAACTAATGAACCAATTTAGGGAAACTTACAAGAGCGACAAAATAAAGGACTAACAAACATTGATAAAAAACAACATATGTTACTCAAATAAACATTCATTTGAAATAGTCAACATTTTTTTATGCTGGAATAGTACATACCATTGTATAGCAATGGCTAAATGGTTAACAACACAAACTAACAACCTGGGTGTGCAAGTTCGAATCCAATTCGTTTCACAGACACATTTTCATCAAACCAACACGTGACCATGATAAGTAGCAATATATTTATCCTTTTCTTCATCCTCTTCCCCTTCTTTTACTGTGTCAATATCTGTCTCCCACCTCCCCAAAAAACGCTAACTAGCGGAATATAGTCGAAGGCAATTCGAAGGCTCCCTTTTCATTAGTTGCTACACCGAGATGTAAGGCATGGCTTCACTTCATTTCCAGAATAACTTCCCTCATATTGTTGACTGTTTAACAAGGGCGAATAAAGTATAATTTTTAACTTATTGGTATGGCTCGACTCATGAGCGAACACTCTTATCATTATGTGAAATAGATCACTAGAATACATTCATTTGTATATGCAATGCACATACAATGTGCAAACACGTTGAGATTTATGACTCACACATGCTGTGATTAAATACGGGGTGGAACGATAAACAACACCAAAGCCAGCCAAATCACCACCATCCGCCGAGCTCCCGCCGACGCTTGTAGAAACGACATGCTCTTACTCCAAAACCCATATCGAGGCGGTGATTGAGGCTGAAGGCGGCTACATTGAATAGATGTTAGCTTTACTACATAATAAAATTACCTGAATTGATTTTTTCAATAAAAGTTTTAAAATAAAGCTGTTGTGTTGTTTTCTTTAGGGCAGCACTTATATATTATTATACTATTATTGTATATTTATCCCAAGGGGGATATTCCAACCATATATGTATTCCGTGTGTGTGTGGAACAGACGTACACTATTGGTTATAAGGCCCTGTCGGTGGGGTATTAGAATATGCCGACTGTCCCCCCCTCCCCTGCAGAGGGTAAAAGTCCCTCAATGGGGGTCCTGGATATGACCTTAAACTATATCCAGTGGTGAGGACCCAGCTTGTGGGCTTTGGGGAGTGTGGAGCACCCTTTAATTACTATTGCTCCCAGGTCCACTCTGACCCGGAGTAGTAGTACCTGTTAGGGTCCCAACTATGGGTTAAATAGAAACCGGCGTGAAAACAACAAATATATTCTATTAAAAAAAATTTTCTTCAAAATCTTTGGATTCGGCATTAAATAACCCGAAAAGCGTTGATATGCCGTAAAACAAAAACAACCAACCAACTATTGGTTATAAATAAGGTTAAATTGTTTTCCTAAATGAGCGCCCCTTTTATAGTGAGATAGACTGTAAGAAAACAAACATAACCAAGCTACAATGATGGTCTAAACTTAAGAAGGAATTCCTCTTCAAATAATACCGTAACAACACTGACAAATTTCCACATTTCTTACATGTATCCAAAATTCGACTTACCATCTGACTTTAATTTGTCATTTTAAAGCCAGTTACACATTCAAATTAGTTGCTTATGCATGGAAATTTCTTGCTCACGCATGCAAATTAGTTATTAAATATAAAACTATGTCATTATGAACACGAATCTGTTATTCTATGGAAAATGGTTGTCCTACACGCGTAACGTCTAATACGCTTTGAAACCGACAAGTGTTAATTATAGATAGAGAAGGATAATGACAAATCTGATGATGGTCATGATAATGATTACTAGAGACTTTCATTAGATGCGTCATCTTTTGCTCCATGTTGTATGTATCTTGTTATCTAGACTGACTCTACGCGTAGAAGCAAAAAGTAAAAAAAAAAAACAAAAAAAACTTCTTCCTGACTTGGAAAACAAAAGCTGGGAGCGAAGTGTAGTTTCTGTTTTGATGCTTCACTTCACCCTTTCTGACCTCGATCGGTGGAAGAGGGGTCCTTTTATATTGAGGCAATTTTTATTTTTGTTCATATCCAGAGCGCCCCTTTTTGGGGGAGCTGGAGTTTCCTAACATTAAAAAAACCGACCTTGTGGGGAGGCAAGTAAATAGGAACAAATGTGGATGTTGAACGATCACTTATAAATTGATGATATTGTTTCCTCGGGGAGAAAAGAACAAAGAACTGAATATTTTCATGGTGCCTTTGGTCACAATCATCTAACCACTCTGCTAATTGGTCTAAATTTAACTGAATTTCGTCCAATCAAACAACTGTTACGTTTGAAAGACTTAAGCTACTCTATTTCTGCCTTTATCCTCCTGTCTCATTACGTTTTCAAATTAACTGACTTTGCACACTAAAATTTTAACCTAAATCTATATATATATATATATATATATATATATTCATAAAGCAAAGTTATCATGTGTGTATGTTGCGGCATAAAAGTTAAGCAGTTGGTCCAAGTTAACTTCAGATAACCCTTATCCCTGAGTGGCTTCCGGGCCTTGATAAGTGGTGATCACTGTGTAAAAAAAAAAAAAAAAAAGATTTAGGATCCGCATCTTTGATCCGGTGTTCTTATTAATGTTGGAAGTTATTGAACCATTTTAAAAAAACTCATTCAAAATTAAATGTATGTGAAATAATATTAGAAAACAAATGTTCTAACATTTTTAGCGTTTCATTTTATTCCGACCAAATAACATTCTTATAATAATCGTTTAGACTTGTCGTTTTAAATCATTGTATTCATTTGATGTAATGTGTGCCCTGAAGATAAAACATTTATTCTTTTTAAATAATATAAAAAAATGTCTCACTCTCATAGTCTGAACGAGCAGACATTTACAAGAAATTCTGTTCGTAATTTGCACGATTACAGACTTCCGGTTTGTACAATACATTAGCACGACTTATCGAATTGAATCAATTTCAATAAGAAAGAGTTGCTTCTATCATCTAACTGGTGTAAACGTTCTTATCTATTCATACTTTGCATGACATATTCTGTGAAATTCCACGTTTAGAAAAGTTGCATGAAGAATGATAAGAAAATGGAAAGGAAAAATAATAGAGGAAGAAAACTTTGTTATTAAAGAGACATGATCGCATTTTACAAGTTGCATATATTTTCCATGATGTCGTTATAAATTATTATCAATCCGCTAAGGAATCAAATTTAAAAAAACAAAACAAAAATACTTATTTTAACAAGAACAACACAAGCCAAAAAATGTTCATACCCACATGAGGTGCGAGACAGAATGTCCAAAATAGTTCGTCAGTTTAAATCTAAGAATTTTTTTTTTTTTTTGCTTCACGTCGAATAAATGGAAATAAACTCTTACAAGGTGAGAGAGTATTTTTAGAAATAGTATGTCAGATTCAAATTTATAGTTGAGTGTCTTGTTATTACTTTTTTATAACTGCAGTAAATAGAAATCTAAGTGTCAATTTATTCTTTTAAGTCGTGGTGTGTATAACGACTTCGCCATTCTCGTTGCCTGGATGTTTTTCATGGAATTTATGCTAAAAATACAGTAGATCATACGACGAATCGAAGTTCCTGATATTAAATGATGATTTAGTTTTAAAGAAATGGTATTCCATTTGCATTTTGGAACACTGTGCGTAAAAGTGCGTAATATGAACTATATTTAGTTTAAGTTATCAAGTTTATAACTTTTAAATTCAGATGAACAAATCTCGGATCTAACAAAAATTTATTAATCAAAAACCAGCTCCATCAAAATCTTTTTCCAATGTAAAACAAGATTATTTATGCCAGCAACGTAAAAATCATGCGTTCGGTAGGTGAGAGGTCTGAGAGTATGGCTGATGAGGCAGAGTTTCGTAGCCCAATTCGTTAAGGATTTTTAGGGTCGGCTTAGCAACGTGCGATCGAGCATTGTCGTGGAGGAGAGTTGTGCCTTTTCTGTTGACTAATGCTGGGTGTTGTTGTCGAAGTTTCTGATGCAGTTCGTCCATCTGTTGACAGGACTTTTTCGCCGTAATAGTTTCGTCTGCATTAAAAAAAAACTGTAATGGATGAAACCGGTCGCAGACCACTAAACTCAGCAGGCCTTTCTTTTTGTGTAACTCTAGCTTCGGGAAATGTGGAGCTTCGTTGGTATCTAACCACTGAGCGGAGTGTCGCCGATTGTCATAAAGAACGCACTTTTCGCCGTAAGTTACAACCCGGTTGAGAAACAGGTCGTTTTTGTTGCGTAAATAAGGAAAAATGGCACTTCATAACCGTGTTTCTTTTGGTTGTTGTTCAGTTCGTGAAGCACCAATTTATCAAGTTTGTTTTTTGTCTTTCGTGGTTGGAAATCGTCGTATACTTTATGTCTAATTCAGAAGCAAGTTATCAGACAGTTATGGTTGGATAGGCTTCGACTAAACCACTTAATTGATCGTTGTAAACATCCTATGGCGGACAACTACGGTCATTATCTTTACGACTCGTCCCCGCCAAGAAATTTCTTAAACCACCATTATACTATGCATTCAATAGTGGTTCCTGGGGCAAACGCTTCGTTGATATCGCGAGTTGTATCAGTAGCTTTTGGGCATAGCTTGAATTGAAATTGTGCGAATTTGTTATTTTTCCAACCTTGTATTCAATGTTCTGAAAAGAAGACAATTTTTTTAAAACTATTATAATTGGAACGAGTCGATAGAGCAAATATAAACGCTCTTTAAAATAATAAATAAAGTAAAGTTATTATGACGAAAACTTATTTCAAAATACATCATTTGAAATAAAAATGTAAAAATTCGCAAGAAGCATTATCTTATCATAAACGAAAGTAATTACACTTATTTCATGTAAGCGCATTTCGATATAATATATATATATATATATATATATATATATATATATATATATATATATAAAACAAAAGGAAAATCGCTGTCAACAAACTCTTTCTTATGTATGTCTGCGTACATAAATGGAGACGTATTGAAAATTTACGATCAAATTATGTTCACCTTCAGTTAACTTTTACTTGGATTAAAACTTATGCATAATACTTGATGGACGGGGAAAAAAGGTTAACAGATTTTGTTTTAGGTAACTTTAAATCCGAATGCAAAACGGAAAAGTTTTACCGAAATAATATAGAAAAATATGAATTTAATTTATCTCTCAGTGAAAATTAAATGCAAAATTTATATATAAAAATAATGCAAATGTAGTTCAAGTGCATGCAATGTCGTAAATGTATTATTTGTAGATAAATTTGATTCTTAGAAAAGTAGGCAGCTTTATAAAAATAAAATGTGGGAAAATAGGGGGAAGAAGAATCTTGAGAGATTTTGCAACTTATTAATCAGTGAAAATATAAAAAAAAAAAACCCCGAAAAAACTCGCTCGAGATGAGAGATATCTACTTGCATATATTTCCCATTCTGGTCGTAACAAATTTAATAATGCACCCAAATATCAAGTTTAAAGAAAATTGACTTACTTAAAAGCATAGGCACACACACACACACACACACACACACACACACACACACATACATAGTCATCCGCATACAGTACTGTTTCGCAACTCATTAGAAACTAACTTAAGCCAGGATCGAAACCCGATCGCCTAAATGACAGTCGGTGGTTCTACCCGACCGTTGTGCTATACGGCTGCTGCTAATATATATATATATATATATATATATATATATATATATATATATATATATATATATATATATATATATATATATATATATATATATATATATATATATATATATATATATATATACACACACACACAAATTTAGCACGGAACCATTTATTTAATCCATGGCGGTAGCATATTCTCGTTCCGTCAGCCATGACCGTATTAAATAAACGGTTCCATTCGAAATTTCGTGCAGATTCTAGAGCTCGAAATGATAAGATAGAAATTTCGTGCAGATTCTAGAGCTCGAAATGATAAGATAGAAGATTATATCGGCCGAAACGTTGCAAAATAAGAACAGCACGAAAGATTCCAGAGTTCGATAAGATACACTTGAAGAAGGCCACGTTTCAGCGGTCGAAACATTTTGAGAATAACACTCAAGATGAAAACACTAGTGTCATCTTAAGTGTTATTCTCACAAGAAGTTTAAATAATCCAAATAAAACAAATATTCAAAATAGTTTGTCAGTTTCTATGTGATAAAGTAAATATAGACGTAAACTGTATCTGGAAATGTCGAACTCGAATTTAGTTGATTCCACAGCACAAATTTCACTATGATGTTGACATAGGTGTTGGGTGGATGGTGCTTCATATAAATACGCCAAAGAACTGGGAAAACTAATGTCAACACCAGAATCGAGTAGGTCGAAAAGTCTTATCGTGCGCATTTACGTTTTAGTTCTCGAGTTTAAAAGTTTACATATTTGCGTGTCTCTCACAGCAGCTCGTATATTTTTGTCTTCCAACGGCAGCAAATGGACATCTTCACTTGAAGTGTATCAATCGTGACATAATTCTTTTCTCTTTCCTATCGATGAATTTCTAGTCCTGCTATGTGTAGTTCAACTTTAACATTCTCGCACATGTCAATAACTTTTATCAATTTCTGCAGTCAATGCGGGAGCCATTACTTAAAGGTCATAATTCATGTGGCTATTTTATTCAAAAGCCATCTAACTACTCGACCGTTTTACACCCAGGAATCACACAGAAACAGGCTATTCGTTGTTTGATACAAAATAAAACAAAACAAAAAACGAAATCTTAGCTTTAACACACACACACACACACACACACACACACACACACACACACACACACACACACACACACGCCCCCTGGTATATATATATATATATATACATATATATATATATATATATATATATATATATATTGGCATAAAGTCATTATTTAAGCACGTCTGATTGAACACGACAGAGTTATTCAGTTTTCCGATTTTCTGGATATCTTTTCTCTTCGCCGAGCGGTCTTTTTAATTTCAGCTGGCATGTTATATAAAATGGCGCCCAAAAGCTGTTGCTCGGCCACATTCCTATCAAGCGCTTTCCATCGGTGCATCCGACTATCATCAGGAGCGATTGTTACTGTCGTTTTCTTTTTCTTTTCCTTTGACACTTGGTGTATTTATAATTTTTTTAATTAGTTATAAATGTGGGTGCAGGGGGATTGGAAGCGAATTATTTTTATTTTTATTTTTAATTTAGATTTTTCTATTTTCTAGTTTATTTATTTAGTTTCTTGTTAGTTATTAAATACTGTTAGTATATTTGTCCCGGTGTTAAATGAGATCTGGTTAAAAAGGGGCTGTAGTTCTTTGATAAGTATGACTTCTAGCAATTTTAGTCATCGTGTGCAGGAAATAGGAAAATTAAATTAAAAAATAAAATTAAAATAATTCGCCCCCAACCTTCCTGCACCCACTTTTATAACCAATTAAAAAAATTATAAATACACAAAGCCTCAAAGAAAAATAAAAATAAAACGATAACAACAACAATCGCTCCTGATGTTAGTTGGATGCACCGATGGAAAGCGCTTGGGAAGAATATGCCTTAATAACAACTTTTGGGCGCCATTTTATATAACATATCAGCTGAAATTAAAAAGACCGCTCGGCGAATGGAAAAGATATCCAGAAAAATCGGGAAAAAGAATAACTCTGTCGTGTTCAATCAGAGGTGCTTGAATATATATATATATATATATATATATATATATATATATATATATATATATATATAGCTTAGAGCGTTAGAGGAAAAGAGCGAGCTCAATGCTATGAGAGGAGACTTATCTGGACATTATAAAGCTCAAAGAACTACCACACATCCAGCGAAGCCCAAACTTTAACCCTAAAACATACACTTAAGACTATGATAAAGGCTGTATAGACCTTTCTGCATTACACTATATATAATAGGTTCCTCCTTTATTAAGAATTCGACCCCCAGCATCATCTATTTTAATTTGTTCTGATATATTTCTTTCCTAATGAATCCAACGCTAGACGCCGCATCCCCTCTATTTTACCTAGCATCTTCTCTACTCTTCTGATGAGAAGTATTAGGCTTGGAAATGCCTTGGCATAAAGAGTCCCTTCTATCCCCCAACTAATCGATTGTATTCCCTTATTGAATAAATGAAACCATCTATATTCACCAATATATAGTTCTGTGACTTCATTTCTCACTACTATTGTTTTCACACACACACACACACACACACACACACACACACACACACACACACACACACACACACACACACACGCACGCACACACACACACACAGAGCGTCATAACATATATATATCATATATGCTATGGCGTAATTTTAAACAAACGGACAGTAATACAGATTTATTACAATAGACATATAAACCTACAGTATAATTAGCATAAAGGAAAACGCTGTCAGGGTAAAAAAAAAGACAAAGCGAAAATAAAAAGAACAAAACATAAAATCTCTTCCCATATTCTGTGGCATGTGTTAGTAAGGAACGTGTAGAAAATTCCCAATCAGAATCTGATCTTTTCTCTTGAGCCAAACTTTTACGGAGATTAAAGTAATGTATGGTAGCGGACGACCTCATCAGAACGGACCGGAGTTTCATTACCTTCTGATATTTCGTTTACTTCTGCATCTTATTGCATAAAATAAGGGAAATGCTTGCTCGGATTACTGACTAAAATGCCAAGGAAAATAGCGAAATGGCTGAACGAATAATCTTAACATGCGTCCATTTAATCTGCGCATTTAGTGACGAAACTATGACTTACCACAAAAGGATGGTCCATGTTTTCAGGAATAAGCGTGACAGACTACCTAAAATAGCATTTCAAAATTAAGCGTTAACTCAAATAGTATTTCAAAATTAAGCGTTATAGACCAACTCAAAAAGTATTTCAAAATTAATTGTGACAGACCACCTAAAATAGTATTTAAAAATTAAGCGTTATACGCCACCCGAAATACTATTTCAAACGTAATCGTGACAAACAAACTGACTCATAGACAGACGAATATAATCATTTACAATTATGTTTATACGCATTAAAATACTATTTCAAACTTAATAGTTTCTTACAGACCGCCTTAAATCATATTCCGAACTTCATCGTCAGGCATCAAATGCAATTTCAAACTTTAACGTGACAAACCGACAAAATTTCTAATTCATACGTAAGCATGACATACCATGCGACCAGCGGACAAAGCTTCACAAATAACATCGCCGACGTTAATCGTCGCAATAGAAGCAGAAAACGAGGTTAGAGATGCTATTTTTCTTTTATCGCGCGGCAGTCGGCCATCTTGGAAAATTTGGTCGTAGCTAAATTCAGATTTTGTACGATGGTTTAGTGAAGATTTCTTGTGAAGCACCACAAAAAATCAGTCGCAGATTTGGCTTCAGAGGAATTATAGTCTTCGCAGAAAGGTTTAGACTTTAATGCACGTTTTAAAGCGATTACTTCATTTCAGCGATTCGAAGTAGGAAATTCCGTAGGTTTTATTGTGTATTAGCAGGGGGCGCTCGGCCTTACCCGGTCGTAAAATACACTTAAATATATTTTAACTCATGCAGATTTTGTGTTTATTATAACAGAGCTAATTCTCTATTGAATATTATATTGTACCTAATATATAGTACTGATTTGAAAAGTTAAAAAAATGACTTGTGTGTCATCAGCTAGAATCGAAACCAAAACATTTTGCGATTCAGTTGCGTTCCTTACCTTTTGAGTTATCGACAGATAGATAAGAAAAAATTAAACCACTTCAAGCTATGACAAAATTTGCGCATGTGCAAAAGTAATAGCAATATGCATGCACGTTGAAATGCACGTTTTGCATTTCAACTTGCCGACATATTTGTATTACGATATCAATCTAAACAAAGGTTTAACTTGTCATAAACCATCCTTGGTACACGATTACTATTTCCTGTTAATTTTAGTGTTAGGTGACCAGTGGTTTAAGAGTTTATCGGTTAAATATTTTCACACACATACATACATTCACTGTTTTATTTATATAGACTAGAAAAAAAACCCAACCATGTTCGGATTTCAATATGAACACTATTTTTTTGTTTATGCCCAGCATTGCCTTTTGTGTTCTTGTGATACAAAGAAGACAGAAGTGCCCTTTTTGCAACTATGGCTAAAGAGAAATCACCATATACTTTTCGTCTCCTGAAATTGTCATTAATTAAAGAGACACCACATCTGGGCAGGAGCTTCAAGAAATGACTTGTCCTGCCTTGATAGAGTTCAAAATAAACTTCGTAGCCTCGTAGGGGATGCCCTTTTCTATTCCCTGCAACCTCTTTCTCATAGAAGAGATGTTGCGAGTTTGTCTCTGCTTTATCGTTATTTTCATGGCAAGTGCTCGACTGAGCTTCAATCTATGGTCCCCCCTCACCAAACTTTCACAAGAAACACTCGTCTAGCTGAAAACACTATCAATAATTCTACTCTTTATCTGTGCCTAAACCTAAACGTAGACTCCATGAACAAAGCTTCTTTCTTAAAACTGCATGCCTGTGGAACTGTCTTCTGTTTACCTGTTTTCTAGCTGACGATTATATGTTTTTTTCAAGTCCAACGTAAACAAGTTCTTGATGAGCCGTTCCACTTAAGTTAACAAATTTATCGAATTTCCATTACTAATGATTACTATATTGTCAAATTGAATACTGTACACTCTTTAACCCTTATCCTCGAGTGTCCTTTGTGCCTTGATAAGTGGTGATGCCCATGTAAAAAACAGACAGTGATTATAAATGCATAACTGAGAGAACAAGTATGTCAATCACTCTCTTCTCATACTATATTAGAATGGTCTAGAGGTGAAAAAGTTTAAAAAAATCGTTAAAGCTATGGTGACGTATCGATTCGTCAGTCGAATACTGTTATTGATAACGTGTGCTTTTTTTTTTTTATTCCGTAGTGAATTTTTTTGTTTTAGTGCGCAGGTTGAATCCGCTCGGATGCACATAACTAATGGTCAGTTTAGCCAGAGAATGAATGGATTTTAATAAATAAATTATATATTTCATAAAATAAAAACAGAAACGATTCTACATTCTATTTTCAGCTGTAAACTCAAATAAAGGCAAGATAAACTCTCCAACATTACAGAGAATGAATGATTACCACTAACAGGTGCAAGCGGATTTTTGTCTACTCCTCATCCAAACGAACCGACTACAAAGATCTAAGCTTTTAGGAATATGATCACAAGGTAGAATCAAGATCATTAGCGAGGATCTGATCCAGACGAGTGAGCCTTTTGTGAACCTATAATAGTGTCAGAACCAAAAATCTTCTATGGAGAAAGAATAAAAGAGAAATTCTATTACTGATTTTTATTTAATGTTCTTATCTATAAAAACAAAGGGAGACAATCGATCTTTTGTATAACAGAAAATATACCAATTATGTTAAAGACAATTCACACCAAACATTGTTCTAAAAAAATCCGTTTGAAATGGCAACAATCAAATATCGGAACCATGTTGAGACGCACAATTGTATAAGGCCTTAAAAAACTCGCGAATACTTTCCGTTTTCGGTTGCATTTTCTTAAACCAGAAAATAATATTAGAATAAAAAAAGTTATTGGATTTCATGTGATGTCAGCAGAATATTATTTTTGTAAAGTTTCCAAGTTTCTTTTCGACGCAGAACGAAACAAAACTGTGCAATCATGATTTATTTTTCCAATGAAAAATTAACAACGATTCAACATACAAAATTTTAATTAAATAATGAACGTTTCCTATAAAAATAAAACTGAACATGAAAAGACCGAGTTTTTGATTTGTAAATATTTTTACTTGTGTTTGAAAATAAAATCAATTACAGTTGATATTTTTCCTTTTTGCTTTAATAAATACTATTATGGGGCTCTTCAATTGTCGGTGATTATCTCCCTTGTTTTAATGTCATATAGTGCTAAAACTCTGGTTAATTCCGCACCACACACACACACACACACACACACACACACACACACACATATATATATATATATATATATATATATATATATATATATATATACTAGCAGAGAGACCCGACGTTGCCCAAGATTGAATGATGATCAATGAATATTTCACACTCCTATATTTTTACTGACATCAAAATCCGTTAGAAAGTTTTAAATGCCTCTCACATCTTCCAAATATATGTTATTCTATATTGTACCCTAGAGAACTTACTATTTCTTTTACAAAATTATTTTATATCAATTTCTTTCCAGTTAACGAAAAAAATCACCAAGAAATTCACGTGCGACATTTGAATCTACAGACCACGTCATGCAAAAAAAAAAAAAAAATCCAAAACAAAACAAAACAATAAAAAAACTCCAAAAACCGAAGCAACGACAGAAAAAAAAGAACACGTAAATTTTCAAGTCTTATAAAATTCTTTGCATGATTTAATGCACAAAAACATCAAGAAATTTACGTGCGGAGTTTGAACCTACAGACCACGTTATGGAAAAAATAAAACAAAAAAATACGCTATCAACAAAAAAAAACATACTTTCAACTTACCCACAATAGAGTTTTCACTGTCTGTTGTTCTATCATTGTTGCTAAGCAACGACATGGAAAAATGGCTTTACCGATGATAGATAAATCAAAATAAGGGTTTCGATTATCGATCATCGGTCATTATCGGGAGTATTCTGAGACAAAACTTAACTAAAATCACTCCCAGACTTATACACTAAAGTTCTTTAAATTTTAAAGAAAATCTGTTCAGCCGTTTCGGAGTCTATTAGAAAAAAGCCTTGTTAAACTTTGTGACATATTTCCATTCTATGCAGTCAGGCGCGAACGAACACCCCATAATTTTATTATACCATATTTCTTCAAACTGAAACATAATTATCACAGATAAATATCAAAAGTTTTTATTAAAGTTACTGCCTATTTCCATTCTATGGAGGCCAGGCGCGAACGCAGACCCCACAATTTTATTATACCATCCCTATTTAAGTTAAAGCATACTTATCAAAGTATTCTTATGTACATCTATATCAAAAACACTTGTAAACGTTTTTATTTTATTTTTTATTTCCATACTTTGGGGGCCAGGCGCGAACGTAGACACCACAATTTTTATGAACCACCGTTTTGCCAGATCAAACATAGTCATTCCTGATCCTCGATACATCTTCTATCATAGTAATTGTCTGTATTTTTGAGATGAGGTGTTTTCATTGATTGAGATTGTCGGACTGACTTCCTCATCTTGGTTGTTATTGTCACAACGTTTCGGCCGTTTTGCCCTCCGGCCTTCGTCAGGTGTTTTGTATCGAACTGGGGAACCGTTTGTTAGGAGTCTCGAACCCAACCCTTTATTATTATTACGGGGGTACCGTGTTCGGACTCCAGCTAGGCTTTGGGACATAGTTGCTGATTTTCTGTTTTGAATGTTACTTTTTCACTGCCTTCGTTCAGGATTGAACTCAGCACCTTTGGGTAACTGTAAACTTTGATGCAACTTTCAGGCCATACGCCACTAGGACAATTCTTTGTTGTTTTTTTTAATGTTAAACCTATGTTGTTATTCAAGGTTTTCTCTCTCTATCAGAGGTGTCCAAATTGCATTCAGCTCTATGCTTGGTTTGCTCAGTAGGTTGTTATGTCCGAGTATGTGAGCGCTGTTTCTTTAAGTTTTCTCACTTTCCAGTGGGTCTCTCTGTTTATTATTTTTACTTCATCCCATAGGGGGAGATGGTCCCCCCCTCTCCATCAAGACATGGTTGGTTATACCCGATTTTTTCGTCTCCCCTTTATGTTACCGCTTTTCGGTGTTCTTCCACCCTTACTTTAAGGGAGCGACATGTTTCACCCTTGTAAACCTTTCTGCAACTACATGGGATGGAGTATATGCAGTTTTTGGTCATGTTCTCTTCCATGCGGGGCTTCACTCGTACCAGGTGTCGTCTGAGTGTTGACTCGCTCTTGAATACCGTCCTGGTGTTGTAGCATACTATCCACCAGACGTGTTAATAGTATAAGAGAGGAGAATGAAACAAAAACAAAAAACTCCAACGTTCTGCCTACCATACATACGAGGCATCTCCGAAAAGATTCAGAGAATATGTACCCCCTACAACATCAGGACGGTATTCAAGAGCGAGTCAACACTCAGACGACACCTGGTACGAGTGAAGCCCCGCATGGAGTAGAACATGACCAAAAACTGCATATACTCCATCCCATGCAGTTGCAGAAAGGTTTACAAGGGTGAAACATGCCGCCCCCTTAAAGTAAGGGTGGAAGAACACCGAAAAGCGGTAACTAAAGGGGAGACGGAAAAATCGGGTATAGCCAACCATGTCTGAATGGAGAGGGGGGACCATCGCCCTCTATGGGATGAAGTAAAAATAATAAACAGAGAGACCCACTGGAAAGTGAGAAAACTTAAAGAAACAGCTCACATGCTCGGACATAACAACCTACTGAGCAAACCAAGCATAGAGCTGAATGCAATTTGGACACCTCTGATAGAGAGAGAAAACCTTGAATAACAACATAGGTTTAACATTAAAAAAAAACAACTAAGAATTGTCCTAGTGACATATGGCCGAGTGGTCCTGGACGTTGTATCAAAGTTTACAGTTACCCGAAGGTGCTGAGTTCAATCCTGAAGGAAGGCAGTGAAAAAGTAACATTCGAAACAGAAAATCAGCAACTATGTCCCAAAGCCTAGCTACTACCCCCGTAATAATAATAAAGGGTTGGGTTCGAGACTCCTAACAAACGGTTCCCCAGTTCGATACAAAACACCTGACGAAGGCCGGAGGGCAAAACGGCCGAAACGTTGTGACAATAACAACCAAGATGAGGAAGTCAATCCGACAATCTCAATCAATCTTCTATCATTATATGTAATCAGTTTTTTTAAAATAGTCAACCATATAGGAGCATATTCGTGACCACACACACACACACACACACAGACGTTCAGCTTTATATTATATATATATTTATACATATATATATATATATATATATATACTCTTTTTTTTTGGCATATAGCTGAATAATCCCGATTTAACCCCTTTCAGCATAGATATGTCAAATTCACATTCCCGTACTATTTGAACATATACACACAAGTATGTTTACAATTTAGGGCAGTAAATACAAATATTATTATTTCTTACCTCCCAGTACCTCTATCTCGATATTAACCCCCATCCCTTTGCATATATTTCTTTTACATGGTAGTCACCACTATCAAGGCCCGGAAGCCACTCGGGGATAAGGGTTATTGCGTGTACAGTAATCAATGGGATAGTATCGTAGTAATCGTTAGTATTGGGGATTTAACAAAGAGTCCTACTTAAGGGGGTGGTTCATCAGGAAATTGTTTATGTTGGACTTGAAGACATCCAGGTTGTAGTCAGGTGGGAAACAGGCAAACGGAACAGAGTTCCACATGCGTGCACTTCTAAAAAAGAAGCTTTGTTCATGGAATCTACGTTTTGGTTTTGTTACAGATAAAGAGTGTGAAACATTTACAGTGGTTTCAGCTAGACGGGTGTTTATCGTAAAAGATTGACGAGAGAGGACCAGAGATTAGAGCTCAGACGAGCACTTGCCATGGAAATAACAATAAAACAAAGACATGCTCGCAACGTCTCTTCTGTGAGAAAGAAGTTGCAGGGAAGAAAAAAGGGCACCCCCCCACTAAGCCACTGAGTCTACCTTTACTCTGTCAAGGCAGGATAAGCTGTTTTTAGCAGCTCCTGCCCAGATGTGGCAGCAGTACTCCATCCTTGGACGTACTTGGCTTTTATATAGATAGAGAATTGCATCATCAGTGAGATATCTTCTGGAGCAGTAGAAGGATCCTACCATTTTTCCAGTGACCTTGGCAACTGACTTGATGTACATGTTCTATTTCAGGTCAAGAGTAAAGGTCAAGCCCAGAAGCTTATCAAAACATGGAGCCTCCCCTAGACGAGAGCCATCCATTTCAATTGATGCCAGATGGGGATCAGAGCGTTGATGATGTAAAGATAGGAACTTGGTTTTAGATGCATTAAAAGTAAACTCAGGAAGAGAGTTGGACCCAGGATAGACCCCTGAAGAACTCCAGCATTAATACTGAGGGCCTTTGATTTCTGCCCATTAACCACTACTCTTATAAGCCTATCAGATAGAAATGATTTAATGATTGAGAAAACATTTTCAGTGATACCGTAGCTGGAAATCTTGTGAAGTAAGCCTTTATGCCATACCTTATCGGAGGCCTTTGATATGTCGAGAGCAATTATCGAGAGATTCACTAATCCAATGAGATATAACCGTTAGCACATCTGCTGTAGATCTGGCGGAACGGAAACCATATTGCATGCCACTAAGAACGTTATTTTTGCTGAGGTGGTTGACTATGTCTCTAGTTAATATGGATTCCAGCAACTTACTTATGACACACAGCAGACTTATTGGTCTATACTGGGAGCGAGATTACTTATCACCTGAATTCTTAAATACAGGGCATACTGATGAGTTTTTCCAAAGTGTTGGAAAGCACTCCTCCTTAAGGCAACGCTTAAACAGTTTTGTAAGTATGGAAGCAAGTTCTGGTTGAAGCTTTTTCAACACCATAATTGGAATGCCATTAGGGCCAGTTGCTGGAATCAAGTTTCTGGATTAGCTAACACGGCGCACGAAAATTTCCATAAAATTATATATATATATATATATATATATATATATATATATATATATATATATATATATACTCGGCATTGCCGGTCGAAACATATTGTCAGGCGAAGGGATTAGTAACATATTATTTAAGATACACAAATACATTAACTTGTTACGAAAAGTGATAACATATTGGGTTTTGGGTAAGCATAAAATACATTCATTTGTCCATGAAAATCAAACGTAAACTAACTCCAATAAACGTAAAATAACACCCACTTTAATAAATAAGATTGCTTCAAGTTTTAAATGGAACAGTTGCCAGCTATCAATATTGAAATGAAACTAAATTCAATCTAATTTCATTTAAAAATAAGTAAATCAACTTAAAATAATATTTCTAAATGAAGCAATAGAAATGATTTTATTACAAGAAATAATTGATAAGATCGAGCTATTTAGCAAAATAGATCTTCTTTGATGTAATATGCAAATGAGCTTACTCATTGAATGTAGATTTGTTTTGAATGCATAGAATATATAGAAATCATGCTGGAATAAAAGTGTACATAAGTCCGTTTTCAGTATTAAAATTAATTTGTGAAACATTGTACCTTTTGTACATATTAATTAAGTTATGAACAGACAAACAGACAGGAATACGACTTTATATATATATATAATTTTAGTCATTCAATAAATCTAAAAATTTATGACATGAAATGGTTAAATCTCAAATCAAAAGATTTTTATTATTCTATGTAAGACAAAGAATAAATTTGAAATATTATAACTCCTTATCCTATAGAATTTTAATGTCTACCATCTCTGCAGGGGGAAATATTAGCAAATAATTATAATGGCTTACACCTTATTTGCTAAAGTCAGTGAGACATGTTTGACGCATAAAATATTACTTAAATAATGAAAATATTTACAATAAAAACAGCCGTAATTAGTGTATGTACCTCACTATGTAAATGCAGGTAAGCAGATTTGGCAGTCGAAAGATCGATTCAGGCCGTAAAAGCTTAATTCATCATACTTTTTTATAAATTACAAGAGCCGGTCTGCATTTATGAGAAATCACGATAACTTTATTTTAATTGGAGGAAGCATTAGGGGAATTATTAAAAACAAAAGTTAGCATAAAAAACTACAACAAAAACGAAGAGGTCTAGTGTATTTTATGTACAAATGAATATTAGGCAACGCTTTATAAAATGTTATCAATTTACGTCTTTCAATAAAGTGTAAGAATCTTAGCAAACCTTTTCAAAAGATTGGTTTCTTGATAACAACCAAAATATCGCGAGTCGTTGTCAGACGGTCGTCGACAACGATGGCCTTTATTTAAAAAAAATAGTTTTTTTAAAATACATTCTTGAATAAAATTTTATATTAACACGGCGCACGAACTTTTCCATAAAACTCGTATTTAAGAACAAAAGGTGTAACGTATTAAAATTTCAACGCGAGCATTGATTTCCAGCAATATTTCCAGACTTTTATTCATGCAATTTTGACCAATAATTAGAACTGTTTCGAGTTTATATCCAAAGAACAAGTGATTAATTAAAGCAATAATTTATTTATTTAACGAAAAGAACAATTCACTAATCAAATTATTATTCATTATACTTCAACCCGGGTTTTCGTTGTTCATTAACTCCAAATATTGTTTGCTAACCCACGGCGAGTCAACAAAGAGAGAGAGAGAGAGAGAGAGAGAGAGAGAGAGAGAGAGAGAGAGAGAGAGAGAGAGAGAGAAAGGGTGGAGGGGGGGGGGTTCTCTGCTGTTGCCGACAAAAATGAAAGGTGAAATTGAATTCTATACTTGACCGTTTCAAGCCCACAAAATGCCGTTCAGAATCAAGACTCCAAAGAAAACCATAAAATGCAGTTTCGTCGGCAAATTACTCAAAAGTCGACAACAAAGATTTGTTCACAATTGAAACTACTTCATTTATTTTTCCAAGCAAGAAAAATAAAAATACAAAAAAAAAAAAAATGTTTTATTAAATATTTTTAAATTTGTTCTTATTAAAAGAGTGAGTGAATGAGAAAGAGAAAGAGAGGGAGAGAGAGAGAGAGAGAGAGAGAGAGAGAGAGAGAGAGAGAGAGAGAGTCCATTGTTTTTTATTAAAGCTGAATACATCAGTTTTTTGTTTTGTTTTTCAGCTGTTTTTCCTATATACTTTAATCACATTTAATCACATAAAATGTATGTTAATACATTCATTGGTTTCGGGATTGAGTTATGCTTCTATTTTAATTGAGGCAAGTTTAAATCTAATTAGCTTTAATGTGTAATTTAGTCGCAAGTCATTCATCTTTTTACTAAATTTCTGCCTATCACCCTCTTCCCCTTTTTGTTATTTGACCCTCTATGTCTGATTTGTTCATGGTTTGTACTACTATATACTACGTTTATATTTTGTTGTCTCCTGTGTTGTATCTTATTTCTAGTCTCTACAAGTCTACAGCAAAAACAAATTAATTCACAAACCAATCGTATACTAAAGATATGCACAGTTTTAACTTAAAATAATCCAAACGATGGCTGACATGCCGTAAAACGCAACAGCTTACAATATTGTTTTTTCTTTTTTAAGAATGTTATCATACTTAACACGTTTTCAGCCAATATTCTAGACTGACAATTCTCAGCCTTATCTTCGTAGTTCGATTATATTTTTGCCAATACATATGATAACGTGAATGCGATTTAAATCGGCGCCTGTGTTGGTCTGCATAGGTTTAACTATGCTTTATGGTCGAGTGTACACGGAGTTTAATGTGATATTGATATATTGTAGAACATCAATACGGCAATGAATTCAATCCCCACTGGGCGAATCTGAAAATATTGCCAACACCAACTAAAACCGGACTGAGCCACCGCATCAGTGCCGAATGAAGTCATTGGCGCTTTTATCGAACAAAGGGGTTCCATTATGAGAGAAACAGAAACATGTAGATAGATAGATAGATAGATCGATAGATAGAACCAGAAGAGAGAGCAGAGAGAGAAAAGGTGGAAAAAAAGGGAGAAGGTAAAATTACGGAAAGGGAGTAGTAAAAGAAGGATATGAAGGTTGAGAGAAAGCGGGGAAGGTAGAGAGGGGAGTTTTGAGGGTAAAGGAAGGTAGAGAGATAAGAAGGGGGAGTAGAGAGTGGTAAGGTAAAGAGACAGAAAGAGAAAAAGAGGAAAGTTGGAAGATGGGGATGGGGGTAGAGAGATGGGTTCAAAGGGTAGAGGAAGGTATACACGAACATATATAAATACATAGAGAGAGACGAAAAGAGAGGGATATTGAGGTTGAGAGATAGGGAGGAAGGTAAGAAAAGGGGTTTGGTTGGTGGAGGAAAGTAGAGAGAGATAGAAAGAGGAAGAGAGGGAAGGAAGCTAGGGAGACAGAAAGGCGATAGAAAGATAGGAAGATTGAAGAATAGGGAGATAGGTAGAGAGAAAGCGTAGAGGAAAATAGAAAGTAATAGAGAAAGTGGAAGAGAGATAGCGACCTATTTGGACATATTTATTCAGATAGTGTTGAAAGTTTCCAAATCTGAAAAGCTTTTCGACTCTGATGCCACACAAAAATCGATACTGACGTGGTTTAGATCAATACAAGAACCGAGAAGACGGAGCGGGTTTTATATTTGAGCGTCGATTTAGCCAGTTTGCAAAATTTCTGTATTTGCCCATTGTCCTCATGCAAATATTTTTGTTGCATATATAAAATCAGTGCTTTGTCTCCTCCCTTCCAAAACAAAAGCAAGAGACTATTCTTAAATATATTAATATAACTAAGTCGTTCTATGCTTCAGGTACATTACATAAACTACGTTTGATAAACGATGAGATTACAATTCTAAAATGTTCACTTTACTTACCTGTCTAAAAATACGCTTCTGCATTTGTTGTTTTTCTTTTTTACTAAAAACCTCACCATTTATAAAGGCCTGAAAGCCACTCAAGGATACGGTTTTGTTAGGTAGACAGTGAGAATATCAGTCAAGGTGGAAACTTAGGTAAGGTAAGGTTATCTAAATGGACGACTCGATAGAAATTTAATCACATTAAATTTTAAGACGACCATGTTATAGTCATCCGGGAAGCAGAAAACGGTATTGTGTTCCACAGACAGGCAGCTCTAGGGAAGAAACTCTTCTCGTTGAATTTTCGATTAGTTTGGAGCACAGATAAGGCGCGAGGAAAGTTGTTGACAGTTGTTTTAGCTAAGCGAGTATTTATTGTGAAGCTTTTCCGGGGAAGGGCTATAGATTGGAGATGAACGTTATTATCGTCGACAATGAAATCGCTCTATCTCCAAAACTGGCTAAGTGGTTTACGACACTGACTGACAATTTGGGCGTGCCTAGTTCGAATGTGGATCATTCCACATAAACAGTTCCCCTTAATATTGTTGGCAACCTTTCATGTGCCCACTCTCGTAAATACCTGATGTATTTCTAAAAATAATTCTAACTAGAAGGATATCAAGAAAACGAATGCCAAAAATAATCATCTAATTCATAAGAAATGCATAAATGATGATTAGCCACAACAACGAAGCAAAAACAGTAATTACGTGCTCGCTGGGTCCCCAAAATTTAGTCTTTATCGATTTCAAAACGTATTGTTCCAAAATCAAATATAACCTAAAAAATAACATTTTATTTTCGTTGTTGACTTAAAAATGAGAATCGTTTTATTTATTAACTAGCATAGGTGCCCGGCGTTACCTGGGTGTTTGGAGGTGCATGTTGAGCAAAAAAAAACAAAAAAACAAAAAAAAACAAACAAACCAAAAACGTGGTAGTAGGAAGGCAGGCTCGAACCCATACCGTGAAAGAGGAAAAGAACGTGAAAAAAAATAACGTGACGTCTTTGCTGTTACGACCACCGCCAAACCGGAAGTGACGTAGGTTTAAATTAAGGCTAGACAATCGAAATGAGGGGATGACCTTCGAAAATATCGGCGAAAAAAGCGATCCCTCCCTGTAGAAAAGTGCTCAGTTGAGGGTGAAAAAATTAATGTTTTTAGCCAATTTTTCGATATTTGTCGTCTGAAAGGTCAAACTTCAAAACGATACTAATCTCGTGAAAATCCGTTGCCTCTGTCGAAAGTTTTAGGCAGACATGCAAACATACATACATAGATTTATATATTTGTAGCTCAAATTTTCGACCCAAACCGATTAAAAAGCTTGCCCTATCTCTGAATACACTTTATGTAAAATTTCAAATGTTTAGACCAAAAATTGTCTGAGTAATTTAGTAGAGACCGCAGAGGTCAACTTTAACCCCTATTATGACCCCTTAACATTTATTGTTTTAGGCTCAAGTCAAATTATTAACTTAGATCCATGTCCAAGGAACCTATATCTAAAATTTCAAGTGTTTATACCCAAAAGGAGTTTGGTAACATTCTCAAATGTCAAATCGTTGAACTTTGACCCCTTAGCAACCAAATTTCTGGCCGAAAACTTATTACAAAGATTTTCCCAAATCTCAGTACCCTGTATATCAAATTTCGAGTCGGTAGACTCGAAATTGACAGAGTTATTGCGCAGGGAAATGTATACAGACAGACAGACACTTTCACTTCTATAGATATATAGAAAAGAAAAAAAAAATTGTGGTTCGTCAGTATCACTCGACTAAGTTGGTTGATTTCTGCACTCTAACATTTAAAAAAAAATATTTCCACTGTTGCTATGGTTAGTATAATGTCAACAGTTCCCTTTTGATCTCAGTGCCGGCTCGCATTTGTACCAAGTTACTGATTCCTACTATTTGTATTGTCATATTTTCATGTTCTGTAAAGATATTTATAAGAACGCAAAGTTTCCAATGGAAATATGTTGATTCGTTTAAAAATGTAATTCATAACTTAAGCAAAACAGACTAAAATAGTCTCTTATAAAGATCCGTGCACGCATTAAAAATACGATTTCCAAGATTAAGCTTAAGAAAAAGACAATAATATTTGAAGTTTAAACGTGACAGACCAATGGACAGTCACAGTCTCCTTTAATAATTCTTTGGCGCATCTAAAAATTCTATTTGCAACTTAAACGTGATATATCAAAGAAAATGCTATTTTAAAATGAATAGTAGTAGACTCTCGGGCGGACGGACAGAGTCCCCAGAAAAGATGTGTGGACGTATCTAAAAATTCTATTCCCAACTTCAGCGTGATAGATTATAAAAAGTAACATTTGCAATTTAAGCACGAGAGATCGACCGACGGGAAAGAAACTCTTTGTATAAGATACTGTTTACTGTCGCAGTTTTATAAACATTATATACCCGCGCATCTTCATGGTAACCCAATGCTCGTGCTGATAAACTCGGTCAATTTGTTTTTAAAGTTTGACCCCTTAACATTTATTATTATAGAAAACTTTGTGGACATTGATTTGTTTTTCAAAGTTTTATTTGAGCAGAGCAAGGACAGAAAACTGAAATGCGTGTGTCGCACTGGTGAGCTGTGATACAGCGAAACAGTACTGTATGCTGATGACTATATATATATATATATATATATATATATATATATTACATAGGCGTCACCACTTATCAAGGCCGATAGGCCACTCAAGGATAAGGGTTAAAGAGTGTAGAATAGTCAAAAGGACAATATAGTAATCGATAGTAATGGAAGTTCGGTAAATTTGTTAACTTAAGTGGAACGGCTCATCAGAAACTTGTTCACGTTGGACTTGAAGACAACCATATTATAGACAGCTGGAAAGCAGGAAAACGGAAGATAATTCCACAGGCGTGCAGTTCTAAGAAAGAAGCTTTGATCATGGAATCTATGTTTAGGTTTAGGCACAGATAAAGAGTGGGGAAAATTATTGATAATGTTTTCAGCTAGTCTAGTGTTTCTTGTGAAAGTTTGGCGAGGGGGGACCATAGATTGAAGCTCAGTCGAACACTTTCCATGAAAATAACGATAAAGCAGAGACAAACTCGCAACATCTCTTCTGTGAGATAGAGGTTGCAGCGAATAGAAAAGGACATCTCCCATCAGGCCACGAAGTCTATTTTGAACCCTATCAAGGCAGGACAAGTCTTTTCTAGCAGCTCCTGCCCATATGTGGCAACAGTATTCCATCCTTGGACGTATCTGGCTCTTATATAGATAGAGAATTGCATCAGCAGTGAGATATCTACTGGATCGATAGAAGGATCCGACCATTTTTCCAGCGGCCTTGGCAACAGATTCGATGTACGTATTCGATTTAAGATCAGAAGTAAAGGTCAAGCCCAGAAGCCTGTCAAAACTTGAGGCCTACCCAAGAAGAGAGGCATTCATTTTAATTGATGCCAGATGGAAATATATATATATATATATATATATATATATATATATATATATATATATATATACACACACACACACGTATATATATATATATATATATATATATATATATATATATATATATATATACTAGCAGTTCCATCCGGCTTTGCTTGAACCCTATACACTCTTCATAACTTTATATGCATATGTATATATTAAAAAGTGTGAATATGTACGATAATGCTTTTCTATATAATAATCTTCCTTAACTACCATAGTGAGAATTTGGTAGAGACCGCAGACGTCAATTTGTTTTTAAAGTTTGACCCCTTAACATTTATTGTTTTGGGCTCAAATAGAATTATAAAGTTAAATCCGTGTCCAAGTTATCTATATCTAAAGTTTCAAGTGTTTAAATCCAAAATTACCGGAGGAGTTTGGTAGAGTTCTCAAATGTTAAGTCGTTGAACGTTGACCTCTTAACAGCAAAATTTATGGCCGAAAACCGATTAAAAAGATTTTCCCAAATCTCAATATGCCAAATTTCGAGTCGAGTTATTTGGTAGGAAAATGTACACAGACGCACAGACAGACATTTTCACTTATATATATATATATATATATATATATATATATATATATAAAGAGAGAGAGAGAGAAAGATATATATATATATATATATATATATATATATATATAGAGAGAGAGAGAGAGAGAGAGGTAGAGGGAGAGAGGGGAAATTGAGAGACCGAAATTGAGAAGGAATTGAAGGGAGACTGAACACATAAATTATAGGCCAACTTTCAATTATCTATACGCCATCTACCTCCCTCCTCACGCTGCCGAGGCTGGTCGGAATAACAACGTGTCGCGTCTGCTCGAGTCAGTTGTCAGCAGTCAAGAGAGTGAGAAAAAACAAAACAAAAAAAAACGCTCTCTTTGACGGAAGCCACGTGATTTCTTAACTTCCGCTTTTATGCATCCCTCCTTTCAGAACACTCTCCCCTCTTCGTTAGCTAACATCTATTATGATATGAAAGCGCGTCCAAAAATGCGATTTCCATTTAGCGAAACTGAGCAAGCGACAGAGATCTTTATTGGGATCTTATAACGCATTTAAAATGCGATTTCCACATTAATCGCGACAGACTAACTACAACAATATTTATAACTTAAGCGTGGCCGACAGAATATCCTATAGAGATCTAGAGATGTATTTAAATATTCGGATCAGATTGATTTGCGGCACCCCAGAAGAGGCAACAACAGGAACAACGAATTTTGTTTTAATCCTGATTTTTTAAAAATGTAATTTGCTTGAAGAATTATCCAGTGTGTAAGTAAAAGATATTAATAGAAGGCAATACAATGCAGAGGTGTACACGTTAGACACAAACTGAAGCAGCGAAACGGCCGAATAAGCAGATTCACATTTTATCATTCAAACACTACCGTGTATGAATATATGGTTAAGTGACAGTTTTAGTCATTAAGAACGGCTTTAAAGCTTCACCTTGCACTCATTTTCGATCAAATTGCAAACAATTATTACAGTTTATAGATCACCTTCTCAGCTATATTATGAAAAATCTTTTTCAATTTTCGTTTAGTAAAACAAAAGTTATGATGAATTTCCGGGCGTTCAAAATCGTAAAAATATGTAAGGAGGTGAGCGACGCTTTTTATGACTGGTTTCCATAGCAACCACGTCGCTTTAACGACTAATGTTGCTACTAATTCGAAAAGAGAAGTAACAAGTGAGAATGAAAGCATGAAAGGGAGATAATTGGGGGATTTTATTGAAAGCAGGCGAGTGCCGTCTATTGTTATTACATAATTAAACAAAGAACAAATGAATTTATTGGAAGCTTGGGAAAATCATGGATTGCAATAGAAAAATGCGAGCATTAAGAATCTTTTTTTTAATTCAATTTACAACATTATATAATCAATTCTTAATGCTGCAATAGTTATAAATTTATTATATTTTTTACTAGAATATCTTATCCTTTTCTTTTCAAGTTTTAACAACTAGTCCTTTACTTTTCCATGTTTAAGCTTAACCATATTACTTTTCCTGCTCGCATTTTTCTATTGTAATGCAATATATATGTCTTCATGTTCTTAATTTTTATACTTGCATTGTGTTCTTGCGTTCAGATAGACGTTTCGTATTGTATGATATTTCGGGAAAATTTCTCTTCCTCAGATATCTGCTTTTTTTCATGCTTATGATAAATTCAAGATTCTTATAGCGAAAAATACAATATTAAAATATATGTGCAATCAAATATTTTTAATATTGTATTTCAAAAATGGCTTTCATAAAATATAAAAAATTGATGACGAAAAATTAACAGTAGTATTTTAAAACAATAATTTTTTTTTATCTAATCTCACAATCGCGATCTAATTAAATATTGAAAAATCACAAAATAAAAACAAGCAAAATTCTGAAGAAAATGTAATCTTTCATAAAAATCTGTAACAGATGTTTTCAAATTTGTTGTGCATTTTTTAATTTCCAAAGCCAATTTTTCCATAATTACATGTCTTGAGTGTAGAGTCATTATTGAAATAGAAAAAAAATGTAGTTCCAAGCAAGAAAATAGCAGCAATAATCCAATTAGAGAAGGCAAAGAATTAAACCAGTCAAGATCAGCAGAACGTAGTTGTATTCTCGTATCAAGACGGAAAGTCACTGAAGAATTCAAAAAGAGTCAGTAATTTTGATAAAGCGATCCTGACATCTACTTGGTTTATTATTATCAGGCATGTAGTCATACTTTTCTTATATGCTTAAAATATTGCAACATGAATAAACGTACATTGTCTACGTACAAGTACAACGAAGTAATAAGTGTACGCATACGTCGTATTGTTCGTAATTCGAACGGAAGTACAAATAGCGGTGTTAAGGCAAAATGTATTTCTGTAGTCGTTTCCCATTGTATAGTACCTCAAATCCATTTTATCCAAATATTCTATTTCGAAATTAAGCCAGACAAATTAAAGAAAATACTATTCAAAACGGCAAAGATAGATCAATGAATGTATAAAGCTTCTAATCGCGATTCGTGTACGCATCTAAAATTGCTATTTCAAATTTGATTCTTAAATATAAGCAAGAGACATGGAAGAACCGACAAAGCGTGTTTTGACACTTCTAACAATATGATGTCCAACTTAATCGGGTTTTCCGATTAAGTTGGATATCGCATTATTAGAAGTGTCAAAGAACGCTTTGTCAGTTCTTCCATCCATCGGTAGATAGAAATTTGTAGACGCATCTGCCCCATAGCAACGATGTTGCATCCCAGTGTTTATTTTACAAGTACTTAATGGAATGTGATTCGACGAACTTGAAGAACTTGTTCCTCTTCAACGTTAACACCGATTAACTTGATATGCAGCAAAGCCACACACGCATACGCTGTAGATGTCCCTTCATGCCGGAAAGCATTCTACTCTGAAAGGTTTTTCCCTCAAACTGTTAGACTTTGGGATCTCTTCCCTGTATCCTGCTTCCATGACCGTACTAACAAGCAGAAGTTTAAGTGTAAAATGGTTAAAACGATTAAGTGTTAACTGTTCTACAGTTGTCCTGTAGATTATTAACTCTGCTTCGCTTCCAAGTAACAAATTTCCGGGGTAAATTAGACACACTTTTGTCGAATTTCACTACTAAAAATTCGACACTGTTATCAAAACTCGCTACTCCAAAACTTGACGCTCTGCTTTAGCAAAGTCAATTCTAAATACGACACACTGCTGACAAAACTTGCTACACCAACATCCAACTCCTTAATACACGCAATTTGTGAAAAATCAGGCCTTTTAATTTCAAACCGGAAGGATCTCATTTGCATATTAGGTGACAATATCGCAAGGATATAAAATGAAAAGGAGGCCGTTTTTTCTTTTTTTCTTAATTCTTTTTTTACGACACGGGACCCTACAGGCTGCACAAAACAGACTTGTACCAATTTTCAAGGTGTTTAATCACAGACGAGTAACTTGCCTTTCAGACCACATTAAAGTGAACAGACACCTTGCTGCTCAACTTCCTACTTAGAATGTCGCTGTAGATATGGTCCCCTAATTTACAGCAGTTCTTTACGTTTAGGTTGTAATTTGTCTTGTTTGAATTGAATAAAAGAAAGCAAAATATGGTTGGATCGCAGAATGTGGATAAATGTTATTAACGATTGCATGGACGTTTTTTGGAGGGGGGGGGTAATTCTGTTGACCGATCCAATCAGCAACTTCACTTTCTGAATGAACCATTCCGAATTCATATTCGATCACATTCATAACGGTAACATGCTAATAGTAAGGAGAAAAGTATGAACCAACTATTTCTCCTCGGTTATCCTTATAATAGCAACTTGTGTTCAGCTTAGTGTATACGTTACATTGTTTACAATATGAATTGTTCCTTGTATTATTCGTACTGTTCGAACTACTGTTCTCATCTTCGGTGTTATTCTCACAACGTTTTTGTCGATCTTCTCCAATTGTATCTTCCCAATTGATATTGCTGAATTGGAAAAGTAAAAGTAGTCCTGTAATATTGTAATATTGTCGAAGAGTTAAATATTATTATGTATACATGTGTCTTCTGGTAGTTAGATTGTATGAGAGTGTATATACGTGTCACAGTCATCTATGTGACGTGTGTATATATATGTGTATTCGTTTATAATCGTCTAGCGTTGTGATCGTTTGTGGTGTGTACATTTAATTACAATTCATGACGCGACAAGAATATACATACAATATCTTTACAACACAAAGGATGAATAATACTTATTTGGGATTTCATCTGACTAATCGGGAACATATCTGGTCCATCTTTAGTCTTATTTGACGGGAAGCTGCAATGGAAATTCTCTCCAATAAATGACAGTCTCAGGTTTTACTTCCAGTAACGTTTTATTCCAGAGTATTTTCCCCCTTTTGGAATACTGCAACCCTTATTCTGACCCCCTCTACTCGGAGCCATTACGATCTGAAACCGTCTCTGTCCCTCTCTCTCGACTCCCACTGACTCCCAACTCTTGACTAACTGATATGTATCTTTCAAGCTCTCTCTTAAGATCCACGTCATCTTAAGTGATCTCGACGTCCGACTACGCCAGACTCTAGAGATCAAACAATTTAGGTTTAACTTATTGTTTGTGTTTTAACATTCTTTTCTATTAAAATATTTTAACATAAATAATTTTATCTGTAAATGTTTATTTCGCTATGATAAAATTCTTATTTAATATTTTTTTTTATCTCCGACATTCTATTTTTACAAACGATCATAATAATAATAACCATAATAATAAGTATCATAATAATAAAGATCATAATAATAAAGATCATAATAATAAAGATCATAATAATAATGACCATAATAATAAAGATCATAATAATAAGGATCATAATAATAAAGATAATAATAATAAGGATCATAATAATAAAGATCATAATAATAACGATCATAATAATAAAGATCATAATAATAATGATCATAATAATAGAGATCATAATAATAATGATCATAATAATAAGGATCATAATAATAAAGATCATAATAATAAGGATCATAATAATAAAGATCATAATAATAAAGATCATAATAATAAAGATCATAATAATAAGGATCATAATAATAAAGATCATAATAATAAGGATCATAATAATAAAGATCATAATATTAAAGATCATAATAATAAAGATCATAATACTAAGGATCATAATAATAAAGATCATAATAATAAGGATCATAATAATAAAGATCATAATAATAAAGATCATAATAATAAAGATCATAATAATAAAGATCATAATAATATTGATCATAATAATAAGGATCATAATAATAAGGATCATATTAATAATGATCATAATAATAATGATCATAATAATAAAGATCATAATAATAAGGATCATAATAATAATGATCATAATAATAAAGATCATAATAATAATGATCATAATAATAAAGATCATAATAATAAAGATCATAATAATAAAGATCATAATAATGATCATAATAATAAAGATCATAATAATAAAGATCATAATAATAAAGATCATAATAATAAAGATCATAATAATATTGATCATAATAATAACGATCATAATAATAAGGATCGTATTAATAATGATCATAATAATAATGATCATAATAATAAAGATCATAATAATAAGGATCATAATAATAATGATCATAATAATAAAGATCATAATAATAATGATCATAATAATAAAGATCGTAATAATAAAGATCATAATAATAAAGATCATAATAATAAAGATCATAATAATAATGATCATAATAATAAAGATCATAATAATAATGATCATAATAATAATGATCATAATAATAAGGATCATAATAAAAAAGATCATAATAATAAAGATCATAATAATAAAGATCATAATAATAAGGATCATAATAATAAGGATCATAATAATAAAGATCATAATAATAAAGATCATAATAATAAAGATCATAATAATAAGGATCATAATAATAAAGATCATAATAATAAAGATCATAATAATAATGATCATAATAATAAAGATCATAATAATAAAGATAATAATACTAAAGATCATAATAATAAAGATCATAACATTAATGATCATAATAACGATGATCATAATAATAAAGATCATAATAATAATGATCATAATAATAATGATCATAATAATAAAGACTATAATAATAATGATCATAATGATAAAGACCATAATAATAAGGATCATAATAATAATGATCATAATAATAAAGATCATAATAATAATGATCATAATAATAATGATCATAATAATAAAGATCATAATAATAAGGATCATAATAATAAGGATCATAATAATAATGATCATAATTATAAAGATCATAATAATAATGATCATAATAATAATGATCATAATAATAAAGATCATAATAATAAGGATCATAATAATAATGATCATAATAATAATGACCATAATAATAAGGATCATACTAATAATGATCATAATAATAATGATCATAATAATAAAGATCATAATAATAACGATCATAATAATAAAGATTATAATAATAAGGATCATAATAAAAGGATCATAATAATAATGATCATAATAATAAAGATCATAATAATAATGATCATAATAATAATGATCATAATAATAAGGATCATAATATTAATGATCATAATAATAAAGATCATAATAATAATGATCATAATAATAATGATCATATTAATAATAATCATAATAATAAGGATCATAATAATAATGATCATAATAATAAAGATCATAATAATAAGGATCATAATAATAATGATCATAATAATAAAGATCATAATAATAATGATCATAATAAAAATGATCATAATAATAAAGATCATAATAATAATGATCATAATAATAATGATCATAATAATAATGATCATAATAATAAAGATCATAATAATAAGGATCATAATAATAAGGATATTAATAATAAGGATCATAATAATAAGGATCATAATAATAATGATCATAATAATAATGATCATAATAATAAAGATCATAATAATAAGGATCATAATAATAAAGATCATAATAATAAGGATCATAATAATAAGGATCATAATAATAATGATCATAATAATAAAGATCATAATAATAAGAATCATAATAATAATGATCATAATAATAATGATCATAATAATAATGATCATAATACTAAGGATCATAATAATAAAGATCATAATAATAAGGATCATAATAATAATGATCATAATAATAAAGATCATAATAATAATGATCATAATAATAAAGATCATAATAATAAGGATCATAATAATAATGATCATAATAATAAAGATCATAATAATAATGATCATAATAATAATGATCATAATAATAAAGATCATAATAATAAGGATTATAATAATAATGATCATAATAATAAAGATCATAATAATAATGATCATAATAATAAAGATCATAATAATAAGGATCATAATAATAAGGATCATAATAATAAAGATGAAAATAATAAGGATCATAATAATAATGATCATAATAATAATGATCATAATAATAATGATCATAATAATAAAGATCATAATAATGATCATAATAATAAAGATCATAATAATAAGGATCATAACAATAAGGATCATAATAATAATGATCATAATAATAATGATCATAATAATAAAGATCATAATAATTACTATCATAATATTAATGATCATAATAATAATGATCATAATAATAAAGATCATAATAATAAGGATCATAATAATAATGATCATAATAATAAAGATCATAATAATAATGATCATAATAATAAGGATCATAATAATAAGGATCATAATAATAATGATCATAATAATAAAGATCATAATAATAATGATCATAATAATAAAGATCATAATAATAAGGATCATAATAATAATGATCATAATAATAAGGATCATAATAATAAGGATAATAATAATAATGATCATAATAATAATGATCATAATAATAATGATCATAATAATAAAGATCATTATAATAATGATCATAATAATAATGATCATAATAATAATGATCATAATAATAAAGATCATAATAATAAGGATCATAATAATAATGATCATAATAATAAAGATCATAATAATAAGGATCATAATAATAAGGATCATAATAATAATGATCATAATAATAATGATCATAATAATAAAGATCATAATAATAATAATCATAATAATAATGATCATAATAATAATGATCATAATAATAATGATCATAATAATAATGATCATAATAATAAAGATCATAATAATAATGATCATTATAATAAGGATCATAATAATAAGGATCATAATAATAATGATCATAATAATAATGATCATAATAATAAAGATCATAATAATAATGATCATAATAATAATGATCATAATAATAATGATCATAATAATAAAGATCATAATAATAAGGATCATAATAATAATGATCATAATAATAAGGATCATAATAATAAGGATCATAATAATAATGATCATTATAATAAGGATCATAATAATAAGGATCATAATAATAATGATCATAATAATAATGATCATAATAATAAAGATCATAATAATAATGATCATAATAATAATGATCATAATAATAATGATCATAATAATAAAGATCATAATAATAAGGATCATAATAATAATGATCATAATAATAAGGATCATAATAATAATGATCATAATAATAAGGATCATAATAATAAGGATCATAATAATAAGGATCATAATAGTAAAGATCATAATAATAAGGATCATAATAGTTGTCGACCGGCACACCTTTAGGCAGCTAATATCTAACAGTCTACACAAATACAAATTTCATCTAAAACATTCAGAAACATGTATTGCTCACCGGACAGAGAGACACATAAAGTCAGTTTTAATCTAGGGAGTCTTCTTGTAGCTTTCCACCCTGAAAGGTTTTTTTTCTCTCAAACTGCTAGATACTGGAATTCCTTCCTAATATCCTGCTTCCACGACCGTACTAAGTGTAAACGTGGTTAAAACAATCAAGTGTTAACTGTTCTACGGTTGTCCTGATGGATTATTAACTATGCTTCGCTTTCAAGTAACAATACTCGGGGTTAAATTGGACACAAGTTTGTCAAAATTCACTGCGCAAAATTCGACACTGCTGCCCAAAACTCGTTACTCTTACACACAACCACACACATACACACACACACACACACACACACGTATATATATATATATATATATATATGTATATATATATATATATATATATATATTCTAGCAGAACCAGTTAACCGGCGTTGCTCGGTGGTAGCATGCCCCCGCGTAAAAAAGTAAAGTACGGCTGCTGTTGTTGCCCAATCTCCAACCTCCTCATGTTAAGAACGGCTTTCGGAATGACACCCTCAATCTCTCTAAGTTTAGAACGGCTTTCGGAATAGACACTCTATTTTGTGAGTGAGGATGGAGTTGTCACAAAATTTGCCTGAAATTTAACTTTGATAATCGCTGTCAGGATTCCCACGCACAAATACTATGAACGAGCAAGAGAATTTGGTCGTTGCAGTGTCATTTGGCTCGTGCGTACTGATCTGACGGGCAGGGTATGGTTCAGAGTATGGTATTTTTGTTGGCAAGACTGACGTTTAGGCAGCAAACTACTCTTGAACCCTATATCACTTAAAAGGAACTAAATTCCTTTAGTTACTCGTACGTTACCATGCAAACATGCAAACAGCTTTTCAGAAAGTGGCAGTTTTAAATAAACTGAAAAAAGGAACAATATGAACTTAATTCAAATTTTTTTTTTTTTTTTTATTCAATTTTCACCCCAAACAAGGCACAGTGCCACTTTGAAGCAGGGGGCTACTATTAGGGAATTAATTAGCGGGGTCATTATGAAGGGAGAAGAGTAGAAAGATGTTTGTTAACATTACACTTGAACTTCTGCATATCATTGCAGTTGGGAAAGCAGAATCCCGGAAGGGAGTTCCAAAGACCCGCAGTTCTGGGGAAGAAACTAGTGGAGTAAAAGGCTTTCTTGCACCTAGGGATCTCCACTGTAAAGGGATGAGACTTAGTAGCTTGTCGGGTTTGTCGGGGGTAGTTACGTCGGGGAGGTACAAGTGTTTGCAGTTCGTCAGAGCATTCACCATTAAAGTATTTGTAGAAATAATAAGCAATTATTATTTATTTTAAACAATATGTACAGAATTTTCTTTATATTATAAAGAATATAAATAGAACACTTTATAATTTGAAACAATGTAAAACTTTTTAAATTTTAATGTTAGACAACAGAAACAGAATCTTTATATAATTATGAAAGAAATATTGTTCGCAGACAATTTTCAATATATATACCTAAAAGAAAATAAAATTGGGGAAAATTAGGCAAAAACAATTTATTATGTTTTTTTTTACCTATTTTCGTGTGAAAATAAAAACAAAACATTTAATATTTCATGTTTAAAGTACGCACAGACATTTTTTTTTTAAATATATATATATCCCAAAGAAAATAAGATTGGGGGAAATTAGGCAAAAAACAATTTATTCTAGTTTGTGACCTATTTGCGTTCAAAAATAAAAACAAAACATGTAGTAATAGTTATTACCCTTGTGAGACACAAGAAAAAATTAAGCAACTCCCTAAAAAATGTAAATAGAAGCGAGTACCCGTGCAAAAAAAAAAAAAAATTAACCGCAGTAGACAGACTCGAACGTGTAATACTAAAAGGAAAAAGAGGTGCAAAAAAAAAAAAAGGAAACGCAGTAGTCGACTGGCCTACGACGAACTTACGACATCACGAGCTTCGAAATAACACTTTTAAATGACTTTGCAAACGCGTTTAAAACGTACGTCTCGCGAGGCATGCTTACCACTCCTTGCAATGAACGGCCCAGTTGACGGTGAAACAAAACGATACCGATTTTGGCAGAGTTGCTGTTTAGTTGTACAAATATCCTCGAACCATGTAATTATTATAAGTTACTCGTTCGGTCGACGCTGGTAACTGTCTTCATGTAAGCAGAAGTTTATCTACTGTAAAAGTAAACCAACAATTTATTTTTATTAATCAATGCATTTAATTTTAAATTATAAAATAAAACACATAGACAGTTCAAAGGTATAAAAATCATACAAAATCCGGTTCTTGATTAGTAATCGCGTAATCGTTTTTTTTTAAATTTTTTGATTTAACATGTAAAAAAATAATTTTAGTTAGTTGTACTTTAAGAAAAAAGAAAGGTATATCTAGATGTTAGAAAAGGAAAAATATATCCAACGTTTTAGAAAGTTTAAAGGCTTCCAAATCACACAAAAGCCGGGTTCGACATTAATAATCATGTAATCGGTTGTTTTAAATTTTTTAATCAGTGTATAAAGAAAGAATGTTAGCCAAGCGTATTAAAAAAGAGCGGTTTATCTAGTTTTTTTGAAAGGGAAGAAGAAATAATGGCTACCAACATGCGACGATGTGTCCGAAAGCAGTATGTACGGTGTATGTAAACATCAAAGATGTAGTACGCTAGCGTAGCTGTATAAGACAAGTCTAGATGTACGGTATATTTAATGTAAAATGAAAGCAGTCTTGGACTGTTAATATGTTTGTAATTGGGGTATTTTATTTAAAACGATTGCCTCTTGTACCTATTTACTATGCCTCCCCACGGGACAGAGTTAGACACCAGGGTCGTTTTTTAACGTGGAGAAAAGGTACAAAAATAAAAATTCTCTCAGTCGTGAAGGATTTCTCCTCCACTGACAGAGAACAAGAAATAGAAGTGCAGCATCTGAAGAACAGATACTACACTATGTTTGTAAATCTCTTAGGCGCCCGTTTTTGTAGGAGGATTTATATTATGAACGAATAGTCAGTTTTTAGCCAATGAGATATAGTGGAATGTGAGAAGAGAGAAATCATTGATTTTGGAATCGGGAAATGGAAAGATTATGTTATGTATATAAGTATATGAGCCAGATAATAAGGTTGCAACCACATATCTGGCCAAAATACAGAATACCTCCCGTGTTGACTGAGAGCGATAGGAGTACTTTTTATTAAAAGGGGAAAATAACTTCCACTATAGATGGTTGCGACTGTGATTATGTTGCTCTTAGAATGTAATGTAGGATTTTACTATAACAAATAAATGTGTGTAAGATGGCATTTAAAAGTTACATAATATAGTGACTAATCGTCGAGACATAATAAATTTGTATGTGGCATCTGTTGGAGCAAACTAGTGTACTTTGGTACAGAGGGGAATTTCTGCAATCAAATTATATATATATATATATATATATATATATATATATATATATAGAGAGAGAGAGAGAGAGAGAGAGAGAGAGAAATTAAGAGAGCTAGAGAGCGAGAAAGCGAGAGAAATATGGTGCGTTGGGTCCGAATATATAGATATATATGGGTTATTGGGCCCTTTTCGTTACTTAGACAGAATTTAAAATAGACTTCGATATCTAGTGCGGATTATATCTTTCGTTCATCAGATAAGAGACGTTGCTAGCTACTCTCTTTAATCCATTCGTTTTTCTGTGGAAGATGCTCGGTTGAACCCCAAGATCTGGTTTTTCACTGTAAGATATTTACAAGAAAACGGTATTCGACTATAACGAAGAAAATATATTTATTCTTAAGTGCCCTTATTGGCAGACAGAATTTCCATGAAAGATGTACCCCACAACAGTTTCCAGTTTGTGGAACACATTGCTATGGGTCCGTTTCCATACAGATTATAACATCATTTTCTTCAAACCGACTGTGAACAGATACTTGTCCTCATAAATAATCAAACTAATTCATTCAGTTCATCATTATCAATATTCTCATAATATTCTACACCTGTCAACCGACAATCATTCCATTTCATTAATTCTTATCCTGGAGTGGCTTTTGGCCCTAACAAGTAGTGTCTCATAAGTATAAATAATCTGGTAAGTCGCTTGATCATTTAACACACGGACAAATCCCCTCTTCGACATGTGAAGACGCACTTAAAATAACATAGCTTCGAAGTATATTAAGAAATATTTGAAACGAGATGTGAGAAGAAAGAGAGAAAGAGAGTAAGCTGAAAATCGAGGTCATTTATACCCGCTGAAAACCCGCTGAAAACCCGCTGCGTTCGTCCATGTTTTTGCGACGGTATCGAACAAAATGGCGCCGACTCTGCATAACAGAGACTGGAGAGAAGCACAAATTTGGACGCGAGTTTATCACCTCTATTATCCCCATGGCCATCATTCGTATTACCACAACGACAACTGACGAACCTGAGAATATACGGCGGCTTTGCTTTATCTGGCCGCCATCTTTGTATGTCCAAAAGGAGGGAAAGAAAATCTTCGACGCCCATTACCGAGGTTTCTCTTGACAAAAGCTTCAGCGATAGAAAAAATGAATATGTGTTAATCATTGAACTCTAACTCTAGTATGACAATAATGTTTCTCTCTCCCCCTCTCTTCCTTTCTCTATTTTGTTTCTCCCTTTCCCTCTCCCTCTCTCCCTCTCTCCCTCTCTCTCTCTCTCTCTCTATATATATATATATATATATATATATATATATATATGTACGTGTGTGTTTGAAACCGACGGTACCAATGATTTGTCTCATTTAACAACTTTCTGTATACAATAATATATATATATATATATATATATATATATATATATATATATATATATATATATACATATGGGAATTCAATGCGATGCAGAACAAGAATAAATGTGAGAAAGAAGAAATCACTAGAATGAGAAATGTCTAACAAGTTGTGTTGAGTTTCTTCTTTCTAACACCCCCCACACATATATACATATTTAAATATATATATATATATATATATATATATATATATATATATATATATATATACACACACAAAGTGAATAGATTTATGGAAATTGCTCTAGAAAAGGCATAAAGTTACTTGATGTAAAGAGCTAACAAGAACGAAAGATTATCATCGCAAAGGCAGAAGATGGCCAGTGAACTTAGTCTTGAAAACACCAAAACTCCAGGCAGGAGGAAAAAAATAAACAGAAACAGAATCCCACAACCTTGCAGTTCTTAGAAAGAATCGACTGGAATAAGAAACTATATTACAATAGGTTTTAGTATAGCAAACATAAAGACAACTAGACAAAAAAGGTTAAAGGAGCGGAGACAAAGGAAGCAGAGCACAGATGGGACAATTCTAAAGAACACATGCCATAATAGTATTTATAAAAGGTTGAGACTAGCAAATAACGTCTGTGAGAGAGAGGTTGTGGTGAAAAAAGGGGGTGGGGTCAATCAAACTACGAATACATTTCTGCAATTTATCAAGAATCTCTAATTCGGACACAGATTCTCCAGCCAAATTTTGGCAACAGTATTCCATACACGATCTGATCGTAGAATTGTAGAGATAGAAAATAGCCTCAGGTATTTACAGCGATAGAGAGAACCGATTATAGGAGAATCAGAAAGAGTAATGAATTCAATATATGAACTCAAAGAAAGATTTGATAAGAAAGGGAGACCAAAAATTATTAGAGTCGATTTTTCATCGAGAGCAGAGTCGTACATAAGAATCACAGGAAAAAGGAGCCGCCTGTGATTGAAAGACAATAGTTGAGTTTTAACAGGATTAAATGAAACAAGCCATTTTTTTTTACCCCAATCCATAACTGAACATAAGTTTATTTCTTAATAAGCTGAATATTTCATAGTTGAGAAGCAATGCTAGAATAGAGGGTGGTGTCATCAGCGTAAATGTTGATTTTCTGAATAATATTCACTGGAAGGTTATATATAGGTTCAAACGTACGCACTTAAATTTGTATTATTTCTCCTTTTCGAGGGTATCTTCAGTGATGTTCTTGGCCTAGATCATTGAGCGGTTTTGGGTCTTTCAACATCATACCGCCCTCCCTAAGCCGACCCCACCAGAGCAGATCAGTCTCTAGCGAACCCTCGTTAAGTAGCATACTGCAAAAACACAAAACTAACTTAATCGGGCTCTTTATATAAAAGATTGGCGGGCGAGTGCATTCGAGTCGGCCAAGGTGATCCACGCTTCCTAGTCACTTGGAAAAATAATCATGAAAAGATTAACATCAAAATAAGACACTCCTACATGTTTCACTTAACGTATCGAATTCATTTCTCTACCCCGGCACTAATTCGTTAAAAAATAAAAACTACGCGACTAAAACAAATTTACTATTATAAAAAATCTCTACGCGTTTTGATTAACGTTTAAAATTGTTATTCTAATACTACTCGTTTAAAAACTCTAATCGATTAACAAAAAGATATACATATAAATATATACATGCCGTTTAAAAAAAAAAAAATTATTCTTCCCCTGTGAAGAAATAAATACGAAAACTAACTCGACTAATACCCCCCCCCACAAAAAAAGACGTCTTCGCGAAAACTTTAAAAACCGAAAACTAAACATTTATTACAGAGAATCGAAGACTAACGAAATTAACTAATTACACACGATTAAAAACTAAGTTCATTGTCCCTCCCTTTGTGCATATGTACATATATTTCCCACCCCGATAAACCAATTTACATCTGTAAATTGGTGTATCGGGGTGGGAAATACTCCATTTTTTCTTTTCCTATATTTTCTGTGTATTTTACGATACATTTTCCGAAACAAAATAACTAAACCGTATTATATTAACGCCTTGTACGAGAAACGAAACAAAAACGAAAAACTATCGCATTAGATGCGAAAGACTGAAAATTTTACGAAACAGACGATTTTACGATTAAAAAGTCTAAGCAAACTATTTTACGATTTAAAGACTAAGCAAACGATTTTACGATTAAAAAGACTAAGCAAACGATTTTACGATTAAAAAGACTAAGCAAACGATTTTACGATTAAAAAGACTAAGCAAACGATTTTACGATTAAAAAAAGACTAAACAAACGATTTTACGATCAAAAATACTAAACACACGATTTTACGATTAAAAAGGAATTGACTAATTACCATTCCACTAGTATATAAAAACATTTCCCACCCCGATCAAATACTTAAAGTCTAAGATTAGTTATAACTTTAAAATGTAATCCCCCCCCACACACATTTTTTTCTTTTCACTTTGTTTTTCACTTTACATATTTTCTTTTAAATTGAAAATAATGTCAAAAAAAAAACAAACACCCTTAAACTTTTTTTTTTCGTACTAGTTTATACGAACTGGATTTTTTTATTTTACACATTGTTCTTGTTTTTTTAGTTTTGTACAACTGTTTTATTTTTTTACACTGTACAATTATTAGACTAAATAAAACCTTTACACGTTGTTTTAACGACCAATATCTTTACTCTGGAGCCATGGACTATTTCGTTTTAACCACAACCATTTCGCGGTTCGCTCCGCTTTGTTCGTTAAATTTTGTGGTATATCCCTTCGGAGGTTTTGTACCTTCTTTTACAAATACTATTGCCCTACGGTGTGAAGTCGGTTTAGCTGTTTGGATAACAACACTAATTATATCCACAATTTCCCTCAATATCTCATCGTGTCGCCATCTGTACCTTCCCTCTGCTAAAGCTTTTTGGCAACCACTAAGGATATGCTTTAGTGATCCGGTTTTCCCACACAACGTGCATAAAGGTGAATTAGCTTTATTCCATAGCTTGAGATTCGCTTGGGAGTGTGTCATATACTGCATTAATTAAAAATGATATATTGTAATGCCAAATTTCTGACCATTTTATCTTCCTATGAAAGATGGATTCCCATTTTGTCCATGCGCCTTGTTGGCACATTCCTACCATCCTTGCCACTCTTATCTCTTCTTCGCCACTTCGGACTTCTTGCAAGAGAGCGTCTTTTCTTGTCGCGTTGTCGGAACTACTTGGGTAAAAACCCAGCCCTTTCGTTACCGTCCCTAATAATGTTTTTGTTTTAAGTCGTTCTTCTGCTAATGATAATTCGTTCGTTGCTTTCCACTTCCTTCCTGTATACACTTCGATCGCAGCTCCTGCCACCTTAGGGTCTTTCGATATATATATATATATATATATATATATATATATATATATATATATATATATATATATATATATATATATAACCGTGTTAGACCTAGAATAGATCTCTGGGGAACACCAAAATTGATAGGGAAAGAAATTTAAAAGACACTATCCAGAGTTACTCGTAAGCTTCGATCAGAAAGACTTAATAATGTCAAGAACGTTACTACCAATACAAAAATCATGCATAAGTTCAGAATACCACACTCTGTCGAACTTCTTCGAAATGTCAAGCGCAATAGCCATACCCTCACCTGAATAAGCCTCAAACCGATATATCAGTTCAGTTACAACAGTTATATATATATATATATATATATATATATATATATATATATAGTAAGTTATAAAATATATATGGCGATTAAGCTACACTGAATACTCCGCGTTTCATCCACTCTAGGACTCCTCAGGCTTATGCGCATAAGCTTGAGGAGTCCTACAGTGGATGGAACGCGGAATATTCAGTGTAGCTTAATCGCCATATATATTTTATAACTTACTAACTAGCTCTACCTACGTATTGAGCACTTTTGAAGTAAATACTTAAAGTTTACGCATAAATTTATATTTTCGTATATTTATTTTATGTGAGTAAATGAAATAGTTATATATATATATATATATATATATATATATATATATATATATTAGTATCTGTTAAACGAAAACCGCGAAAACCATACCGAATATAAAAGGCATAACAATTCTATGGCCCCATGGAATGTCACATAGAAAGGTACAAATCACATCCTAATAATTTTTCTTATATAAATCGTATTCTTATGGAAGGTTTGATCAAATGAAGACTTAACAGAAAAATCAATCTCAACGTCAACAGCTGATTAGAAGGAGGAAAAGAACAGAAAAAGATCGGTTGATGAAAGTCATTATTGGGAAAGCGTGTAGGGAAGGTGACAATTTGGGACAATGGATGAGAGAGAGAGAGAAAACTTATGACAGATTTCACCAGGAAGAAAAGAAAAGGGGCTGAAGATCAGGGAAAGTTTGACCTGTGACCTCTGATGTTTTCTAAGAAACAGTAAGGTGATTGTCGCGTGGAAGGCATAATAAAATAAATAAATAAATAAATAAATAAAAAGGAGAGAAAGGTAGAATCAATTCAAGACAAAAAAAGCCTGAAAGAGACCAGCTATCAGCATTCTATCCGCTGAACTCTAAACAGATTGACTAAAAAGATAAGCCCATTAAGAGACTAAAAGAGAAGGAACGGGTTACTAAATTGGCCGACAAAATTTCTATCCCTGCGAAGTTAAAGTAAATACTGAAAATGGAATGCATACATGTTATATCTACTTTTAAAAACCTCTTATGGATATATGAAGTAATAATAATAGATAATAACGATAACAATAACAATAACATAAACGTAAAGCAACTGGTCCCGACGGTATTCCAATTATAGTGTTAAAAAAATTACAACCAGAACTTGCCCCCATACTTTCGAAACTGTTTAAGCGTTGCCTTAAGGAGAAGTGCTTCCCAACACCCTGGAAAACCTCATCAGTATGCCCTGTATTTAAGAATTCAGGTGATAAGTCATCCCCCTCTCAGTACAGACCAATAAGTCTCCTGTGTATCATGAGTAAGTTGCTGGAATCCACAATAAATAGAGAAGTAGTCAACCACCTCAGCAGAAATAACCTTCTTAGCGACAAGCAATATGGTTTCCGCTCTGCTAGATCTACAGCAGAATGTGTTAACGGTATATCTAATAGGATTAGCGAATCTCTCGACAAAGGCTTAATTTTCTAGGGCAATTGCTCTCGACATATCAAAGGCCTTCGATAAGGTTTGGCATGAAGACCTACTTCACAAGATCTCCAGCTACAGTATAACTGGAAATGTTTCTCTATCATTAAGTCATTTCTCTCAGATAGGCTCATAAGAGTAGTTGTTGATGGGCAGAAATCAGAGGCCCACAGTATTAATGCTGGGGTCCCTCAGGGGTCCATACTGGGCTCAACTCTCTTCTTGATCTACATCAATGATCTCCAAAACACATACTAAAATCTTTCGTTGACATCTATGCTGATGACACGACCATCTATGGCAACACATCAAAGGCCGTAAATGATGATGTTCTCTCTGATTCCTCTCTCCTCTGATCTTGAGCGCGTGGTACAGTGGGGGAAAGAGGTGGCTGGTTACCTTTATTCATCTAAGACCCAAGCTCCTATCTCTACATCATCAATGCTCTGATCCCCATCTGGCATCAATTGAAATGGAATGGCTCTCGTCTAAGGGAGGCCCCAGAATTTGACAAGCTCCTGGCTTTGACCTTTAACACTGATCTTAAATGGAACACATACATCAAGTCTGTGGCCAAGGTCCGCTGGGAAAATGGTGAGATCCTTCTACTGCTCCAGAAGATATCTCAATACTGATGCAATTCTCTATCATATAAGAGCCAAGTACGTCCAAAGATGGAGTACTGCTGCCACATCTGGGCGGGGGCTGCTAAAAACAGCCTATCCTGCCTTGACAGAGTACAAAATAGGCTCCGTGGCTTAGTGGGGGATGCCCTTTTCTCTACCCTGCAACCTCTCTCCCACAGAAGAGACGTAGCGAGCCTGTCATTGTTCTATCGTTATTACCATGGCAGGTGCTCGTCTGAGCTCTATTCTTTAGTCTCCCCTCGCCAATCTTTCTCAAAAAACACCCGAAATAGCTAAAACCACCGTCAATAACTTTTCCCACTCCCTATCTGTGCCTAAATCAAAACGTAGATACCACGAACAAGCTTCTTTATTAGAACTGCACGCCTGTGGAACTCTGTTCCGCTTGCCTGTTTCCCTCCCGACTTCAACCTGGATGTCTTCAAGTCCAACACAACAAATTCCTGATGAACCCCCCTAAGTAATGACACCTTACCAATTCTCCAATAATATTGCTATACTGTCCCTTTGATTACTGTACACACAATAACCCATATCCATGAGTTGCTATTGGGCCTTGATAAGTGGTGAACTCCATGTAAAAAAAAACAAAAAAAACATTAATAATCTATAATATAAATCTCACCCGTCTGCTTAAATGTATGTATGTATGTATGTATGTATGTATGTATGCATAGCTAAAACTTTGGACAGACGCGTCGGAACGTGACGAAACCAGTATCATTTTAAACCTCGAACCTTTGGATGACAAATATCGAAAAATTGGTCCAAAACATTAATTTTGTCACGCTTAACAGGGCAGTTTTCTACAAGGATGGGTCGCTTTTTTACAGATATTTTCTAAAGTCATACACTCTTTTCGATTGACTAGCCTTAATTTTGCGATGGATACAATAGCAAAGACGTCAAGTTTTTTTTGCGTTCTTTTCCTCCTTCGCAGTACGGGTTCGAGCCTATCTGTCTACCACCATTCTTTTTTGCTCCAACACACACCTCCAAACACCCGAGCAACACTGGGGCACCTAGGCTAGTCATATAATAATATTATATATATATATATATATATATATATATTCAAGCAAATATTATTAAATACAACGGAGACATTTTGTCTTATAATTCTTTTTTTTTAATTTTTCAATTTTTCGTATTGTCTTTTTTGTTTCAAAATCAAAAATATTAATAAAGGATCCATACATGTTGCTATTACGAGCGCTTTCGATTCGTCCACGAAATCATCATCAGGTGTTAAAAATACAGGATTGCGAAAATGAGGATTAAAAAATAAAAACTAAAATATATATAGTCAGTGATGAGTTAAAATAAAAGTCGATTAAGAATAAAAGTCGATTAAAAATTCAGGTGTTAAAACCAGCAAGTTCGTAGACACCATGTACGAAGTCCGTCCAACATGGACTACGCAAGACAATTTCAGAACGTTACTGCTTTTTTGAAATGCAATGTCATTTATATTAGGTTGAAGAGTTCTAATGTACGACGCTTCAAGAATCTTTAATTTTTTTTACATTATTTTCTCGTTTGTATAATTTTTGTATTATCAACGAGGACCTTTCTAACATTGGAGGGGGACAGCTATGTTCTTTTTTTAAATGTTTGTAAATCGCGCTTGTGTCGTTAAGGTGCATAGTTATTCGCCGGGACAACGTTGTTGTTGTATGCCCAATGTATGTATTATTTTTGGAGTTACATTCTCCAATAGAGCATTTAAATTTATACACTACATTGGTTTGCTCCAACGTTTTTATCGCCGGTGAAGAGTTGTTTTTAACCACAAGGTTTTGTGTTCGAAATTTCCTATAATAGATAATAAATTTAATTTTAAAATTACTGTAAACAGGCGTCAAGTATCTTCGTATAATATTTTTTATTGCATTTTCTTCGATTCTGAAATTAGGCGTCATTTGATTTTGGTAAAATATATTAATGGGGTTTGCATTGCGGTGTTGGCTAAACATTATTATTCTGGTTATCGGAAGATTGTAGCATTTTTTTTATTTGTTCATCAACGATGTAATTGGGGAAATGATTATTGATGAGTACTTGTTTAATGTTTTTTATTTCAATTAGCAATGCTTTTTTTGTGGAGGATATCAATTTAGCGCGACTTAGTAAATTTTTTATTATGGCTATTTTGTACCTTTGTGGACACTCACTTTTAAAGTTCAGGAGGCTAGAGTTTATTCTAGTTGGTTTTTTATATACAGATGTATTACAAGTGTTATTAGACGTATCGATAAGGACATCAAGAAATGGAATTTTATTCTTATTATTTAACTCTACTGTGAATTTTAAAATTGAATTTTCTTGAAAGAGGTGCTGTAATTGGTGTATCTGTTCATTATTTTCAGCTAAAATGAGAATGTCATCCACGTAGCGTACATAAATTGGGGGGTTTATGTTGTTTTTAAATATTTTGTTCTCTAAGTCAGCCATGTAGAATTCACTTAGGGTTGGTCTGAGGACTGATCCCATTGCCACACCGTCTATTTGAGTATAAATGTTACCATTGTGGTCATAGAAGGGTACTTCTGTAGTGCAAATTAGTAACAATTTTTTAAAACTCTTTTGTTAATTTTAAGTGGGGGGAGTGATGGATTTATATATAGCTCAAGACGGTCATTGAACATTGCTTATGGACGTCTTCTGCATAGGCCTGCTTTCATAGATATAAATAGATCTTAATTATATTTTCCACCGTGGTTATTATCTTGACCACATAGTCCTAGGCATTCAGACAAAAGTTAAAATGTTGACTTGCGTCTCACAAGTTCGAATCGTATAACCAGCGTAACAATCTTCAAAGGAAGAAAATTAAAAATAAAAAATGTCTAACTGGAGATAGCGATATATAAAAATAATAAATAATTAGAAACAATTAATCTAATTTGAAAACAAATTAGAATAAATTTGTTCTTAACTTTCCTACTTGATCATTATAAAATCTACGTTGACAATTTTACTTAGCATTGCAAACCTTTTATGTTGTGGGAGATATGAACGAGATTTTACGTGATCTTGCCACACTTTTATCAGTTTTCTTTAGAACTCTTCAGCACAAAAAACAATGTTTAGTTGCTGACGTCGTCTATCTTTTTCTCTTCGTTCTGAAGGCGTGTTTGGCACCAGTTCGTCTTCTTTCTGTTGAATTGCCAAAGAAAAGTATGCGAGAAACCAACATGGATTCCGACCGAATTCTTTGGAAGGTTCTCATCGATCTTTTACAACTCAAAGCTCATTTGTGAACACATCTTACGGATGTGCAGATTAAAAACAATCGACGATATTACATTCATCAAAGCCAGTTGCGCTCTGTTTGAACAGCTTCAAATAAAGACTAGCCACCCTTTGTTCATCAAGTTTTCATTCAAAGCCAGTGTTTCATTACAGATGTAGCCTAGATTGTGTGGAGGAAGAATTACAGCAGAAACTGGTACTTTAAAGACGCGCCCATTTAATATGCGCGTTTAAACGATTTCAAACTTACGTGTAACAGAACCAAGAAGATACTATATGAAAACTAACTGTGACAGACAAAAAACGATGCACTTCGAATTTCAATGTAATAGATAAACGAAGATATTATTTCAAATTTCAGTGTAACAAACCAAAGAATACGTCATTTCAAACTTCAGTGTAACAAACCAAGGGCGAATATTCAAACTTCAATATAACAAACGAAGGATAATACTATCTAAAACTGTAGTGTAATATACCAACGAAGGCATTAGTTCAAACTATCAGACAAATAAAGATGCTACTTCAAATTAAATTCTCACAAACCAAAGACACTAATCAAAATTTAACAGGCGAAAAAAAATGCCACGTAAGTGGAAGTATTTAGTTCTCTCCCACTGCAAGAACTGTGACACCAGGGTCGAAAAGTGTAATTGAGAAGTCAGCGCCTCCAAGGGGGGAACTCTTGCAAAAAGTGTTTGGATAGCATCCTCGGCATTACCCGGTAAATCACATCAGGCGATTAGCAATAAACTAACCCATTCTCAAAGAGAGAAGGCAAAGCCTGGGAGGATGAAGTCCAACGTAAACAAATTTTTATTGAACTGTCCTCGCAAATAATCTAATTATACAAAAAATGATGCTTCAAACATGACAGACCGACATACTAAAAAGCTACTATTTCAAACGTGACACATCAACATATTAAAGAGATGCTATTCCAAGTGTGACAGACCGACATATTCAAATGATGCTTTTTCAAGTCTGAAAGATCGACGTAACAAAGACGTATTATTCTAACACAGCGCGGACACGCGTATGTAAATGCATGTGAAATGACGTCACCAGTAAAGAAAAAAGATTATAAAAAAGAGAAAGACAACGATCATGTTGGAGACGTGCAGTACGTTCGAGATAACGTTAGAGGCGTGGGCGACGTCCGAAACAGCGTTCGAAAACAAGTTCGAGATTACGTAGTTAACGTTACGACCGTAACATTTAGAAAATAAATGTAGTTACAAAGTAAAAGCGAGTTGAAGTTCTTTTTTATTCTTTGTTTGCTTTGCGACTGAAAAACTACAACATGTTGGTTCCTGGACAACGTTACATTATTTAAACTGTGACAGGCCGACGTATCAAAAAGGTGCTATTTAAGTGTGACAGACCGACATATCATAAAGATGCTTTTTCAACTGTGACAAAGCGACGTATCAAAGAAATGCTATTTCAAATATGACAGTTCGACGTCTTATAAAGCTGCTATTTCAAGTGTGACAGTCCGAAATACCAAACATATGATATTTCAAGCATAACATACTGATGCACCGAAAAAGATGTTATTTTACACGTGACAACTCGACATACCGGAAATATGCTATTCAAACACGACAGACTGACAGAGAGAACTAGTGATCGACAAACTGATTCTCTTATCGAAAAACATGGATGCGTTTGAAAGCTTGCACTTTCGGTCATTGAAGGTTTTGATTTTTACTTTTGGCGTCTTTGATCTGCTAAAATTGTATTTTTCAACTGATCTTCATTGAAAGGCGAATATAAACAACAACAAAAAAATGTTATTAAAAAATGGCCATCGATTTTCGACCTTTTGTTTTAGTCGCCTTTCGTCTCTCATAAATATATAAGAAGCGCTTCAAGTGAAAAATGTTAAAAACGTTTCTCCCACTTGATTTTTTTTCGGATTGAAGATATCGCTGTTTCAGGAAAAAAAAAACTCTTTCAGGATTTTTCATTCAAGGGTTTCCATACTTCAAAATAATTTTTCTATTTATGTGACTTTCAAGTATAGCGTCTGTGTGTCTACAGTCGAGGCCTAACATGCAAGTATTCTTAAAATGCGTCCATTCAATCTGCGCGTTTAGTGATGAACATGTTATGTTAACACGAACTCATTTCCAAAACAATATTTTATAGTAGATTTTTTAACCTGTTTAAAACGGGGACAAGTTATAGCCCGTTGGCTTAAAATGAGTGATTTCTGATAAATGGATGGTTGAATATAGTTAAATTGGTGTTCATTTTTGCATTGAATACTAATTTTATAAATACCTATTAATCCCCAACTATCCATCGAACGGATGCCATAATGTTGTACACTCCTCTATATAAAACGAGTGTATAAAGCAGTTTACTTGCATATACAAACGTTTGTATATTTACGTGTCTATTGAATGTATATAACGTCTATATAAATATGAGTTTGCATATCATCGTCTAGTGGTCTCGTGTTTTTACGTGTCGATATATTCACAAATACAGTTCAACAGACATATAAAATTTACAAAAAAAAAAAAGAAAAAAGAAAAGAAAATAAGGGGCGGATAACACAGTTCTCTGGGGATTTAACATCGGCCAATAAGGAAACATACCTGGTCCATCTTGGTCCTGTTTTAACGGTCTAGGAAAAACTGCAAGAAAACTAATCCCAAAGAAACCAGAAGTCTCGGTTGTGTTTTCAGCAACTTTATTCCGGCTGTTTCCCCATTGAAAAGTTGCACGCTATCCTACGTTTTTTTTACATTCGATAAGCATTGGACTTCTCACTCCCCTGAGTGCTCCGAGCCCTTAGGATCGATCGGCTCGACTGTCTCTTTGTTTCCAACGACCGTCTCTCTCAAATTCCTACTCTCAACTTTTCAATCGGAATTTCTACTGTTTTATTGCTTTGTGCTTTTAGCAATTCCAATCCAGTCGTTCCATTGTTTCATGGCCCAACTCTTCGATCGCATTTAGCAATCGAATTTAACATCTGGCTTTGCCCGGATCCTGAATTTGCGTGCATGTAATACATTCGATATTGTCTCAGCAATAATAATGCTTAGTACGCTGTGTTCTATCATAACAAAGGCATAATTAAAACTTCAGCTAAATCGGCTGAGTAGTTTCAAAGAAGGATTAGAACTTATATACTAATCCTTATTAATCCGTATTACTGTTTTACTGTGCATCTTCGGATATCATAATATTAGCTACAGCTTATCTGAACAAAGTTGCATTCAAAACTTGAGTCAAATCGGTCCAGTATTTTCCAAAAAAATGGAACGTATATACTAATTCATATTAATTTTTATTAACCCCTTACCGAGCATCTAACGTATACCATAATACTTATTTCACTGCATTCTTAATTGAGAATAACAAAGGTCCATTTGGAAATTTCATCCAAATCAGCCCAATAGTTTACGAAAAAATTTGAATTAACAATCCGACAGTCAGACAGACTAGGAGAAATATAATATAGATATCACGCTGTTTTTGTTGGACACTCTACATGTGAACACCTTTAAATAATAAACGAGTAATTTAATCCCCATGGCTGGAATTAAACATAGAAAATGACACAGATAAAATGGGTAGGTATATAGGAGGATGTTACCATGTGCCTCTCAATATGGAATCACCTATCGTGGATGTCGTCTTTATCGATTGGAAAACAAGTCCAGTGTAGATAATTTGTAAGTATATATTATTTAATTAAATTGCAATGCTTATTGCGATGAATATTATTTATTCATTTATTTATTGCAGACTGTTATCCTCATCCTTGTTGTTTCACGACGTTTTCGCCAACTTTTTTTCTGGCCGAGTATACAACATTATGAAGGCCAAAGGAACAGTTGGCACGATATAAACAATAACTAAAACATGATAGTCCGCAATAAATAAATAGTTTTTCAATTTCGCTTATATTTTCATGTTTCTCATTGATAGAATATATTTTAAGTAATGTTCAATCTATAGGTGAGGTTTGATCGTGATTTTTAATGCATAGATTATATGGTGATTTATTAGAGTGTTATATTTGATTAGAGTTGCACGTTGTAACGAAAGTTCTGCCCGTTTTTTTAATGGCCCGACAAAACAATAAAAAAACGTAATATTAGATGTATTTAATTGGCAATGTAGTAACAATCCTTCTCTATGGTCTCTTCTCATCTACGTTCATAAAATTCATACATTGATTGCTTTTCTCTCTCCCTCTCCTCACTCTCCCTCTTCTCTCTCTCTCTCTCTCTCACACACACACACACACACACACGACACGACACACACACACACACACAACACGACACAAAACAGAAAAGCTTTCTCTGTTAACCTTCCAAAATTAGTCTTATCCTCGAGCGTTTTTTGGTCTTTACAAATGGTGCCTCATCTTGACTATTATATAAAAGGAACTTTCTCTCTTCCTCCACTCTCTCTCCCTCTGTGAGTTTGTTCCCGATGGAATCGGAAATGGCTGGGCCGATTTTTTTTTTTTTTTTTTAATTTCACCAGTACTTAATGCATTGGGAATGGTCTAATAAGTATCGAAAATCCGATTAAAGAACGATGTCCGATTTGAACCCAACTTAACACTTTTATGAACCTAACATCACATGCGCATTTGAGAAGTTTTATTACAGCACAGGCAGAAAGGCCCAGCCTAAAAGATCAGCTTATAAAATCAACTGTAATTCTTTTATAAAACAGGCGCGATTTTAAAATGAATGTTTCTTTTTAGAGCACAACTGAACCAGGATACTTAACTTTTGTACGTTTAACTTTTATTCAAGTGATTATGTAAAAGTAATTTCATAAAATTAATAGTAGGTTCTTTGATATGACAGGGGTGCGTTCTAAATGCATATTTCTGTTAAGAACACAATTGAACCATGGTAATTGATTTTTGAATTTTAAACTTGATGTGAAGCCATTATTTACAGATAATTTTATAAAACATACAGTAGATTCTCGCATGTATCGGGGAGATAACGACGTTAGGTTTTTGCAGTTCTCGCAGAGGGGTGTCGAGGTCCTCCTACATACAGCACCTGCTATTCATAAATGGTTACTCATCTGGTACTGACGAGGCTCAGTGTTGCTTAACTTCAGTGATCTAACGAGAACCGGTGTGCCAACTTGATTATGCCGTAATGTGGTCTTGATAAGCAGTGATTCATGCGCCAAAAAACTGAACCTTACAAAACAGACATAACTTTCGTTACAACCTGACATTTGTTATTATATGTTTGACAGCGTTTTATGCGACATTTCATTATCTAAAACTGAAATTTCCGGTGAAATTTCGTTTCCGTTGATTTTTGTTTTCGTGGTGATAACTATTATTAAATATTGATCATTCGATAAAATGGACGCAACTGACTCTGGAGGGACACGTGAAGAATTTAGTTGATTTATGTGTTGGATACTTGCCAGGAAAGGGAAGCAATGAAAAGAAAGGGCGTGGAATAGAGAAATAGCCGAATGTCAACTAACATGACCTTTGATCCTTGACACTTGAAATGCGTCGATTATGGGCAGAGAACTGACAGAAAAAGGTCAAGAAGTCAATTTTAATGACTAAACGAATTTCAGGATTGTAAAGCGATTACACTGCGGAACAACTTTTAACTTTCTGAATGTTGTCTAGATTTCTACAACTAATTTAGGATATGTTTGCACTGCTGAATCGGCAAATGACACCCCTTTCTCTCCATTAGGTCAGGTTTTTGCACTAAGTTGGTTTTAAAAACAAAGTCATGTCTTTTGGCAAAATCAATTATATTTTTGTAGTATTATCAGCTGGTTTTTGTCAACAAATATCACCCTAAATATGTTTTTATAAGAAAAAATGTTTTGCCAACAACATATATTGATTACCTGATAGAAACATCGATTACTGTAAACTGAATGGTGGGCGTTGATAAAAGTAAGTACATGTAAATTGCATGTTGCTTTGCCAGTGTTCAAACTTCAGAGCTTGAACTTCTGTTTCTTTGAATTCCTGGAATGCTCAGCAGCAGGGAAATTTCTCTTTTGATTCCAACAAGAGTCAGCTATTGTGACTGCATCCCAGCGACCCTGATATTTGGTCTTCATCCATTTCACGTCTTGATAGAATCTCTCCCCCTGCTAGTCACTTATTTAACCTAAATTCTCAGGTGCAGAAAGTTCCTCACTACCAGAACAAATGCTTTCCACGCTTCTAGTTACACTTCATCCACCGAGTTTTCAAGCTCTGGATCTTTAAGGACCGTCAAAGATACCAGCTTTCAACATCTTCATGGTCAATTCTGGAAAAGCCTGGCATAAGTAAGTGAAGCAGTCACCCTCCTTGTCCAGAGTCTTAGTAAACTGTTTGATGGGCAGTGGTGGCATTTTACCTCCACTAACTTCTTCTAAAATGCTCCACACGTGCTTACATGTGAATAAAAAAATAAAAAAGGCATGAGGCCATAGCTCAAAAACTTGATCTGAAACCAATGTGAGTTTTGGATCTAGCGCATCAAATTCGTCACAAATCAGCTCAAAAAGGCAGACAACAAATCTGTTGTTGACCAGTGTTGTGATTCTCGATTTTCCAAATAAGCATTCTTTAACTGTAAGAATTGTAGAATTAATGTGTATACGTGCTAACCAGTCTCACCAACTCGGCAGTAGTATCTGATGTAATCGAAAACTTCGCGGTTATGATATTCACTAATTGAACTGCAAAAGTATTTCAAAATCATAACTTTGAAATAAAAAAAGAGTGAGTTATTCGTCTAATAGACGCATTGGGGAATTGAAATTGGTTATGCCAAGCGGTTTTTTATGCTAATGGTTCACCATTTAGCAAGGCCAAATGTCACTCGAGGATAAGAGTTAGTGAGATTAGATGATTGAGGAGTACTATGAATAATCTACAGGACGACAAACTAGGTATTTGTTGGCATTGAACTTGAAAACGACAATAAAGAAGCATTCTTACAGAAACGCGTTCCACAGCTGGAAAATTCTGAGAAGGAACTTTGTTCATGGTAGACTTTCTCTGCTCTACCGTAATTTCCATGACACGTGTTCGACGAAGCTATTATTCTATAAGACATTAATAGCAAAAACCTGTCTAGCTGCAATCACTGCCAATAATTTCCTGTTCTCTTTCTCTACTTAGAGCTAAACGAAACTTCTATGATCAAAGTTTCTTTGTTAGAACTGTCCGTCTGTGGAACACAATATCGCAGCTAAGACCATCTGAGAATTTCAGATGCTGTATGTGATTATCTCGGCAATGTTTCCAGTCGTCCAGCATTTCTCCTTGCCACAGGACTCAAACAGTGCCGATTAAAGACAGGTGTGATTAGGATTGCGCAAACATTTCCCCACAATTACACGCGCAGCTACCCTTACAGGCGATATCTATTGTCTCTTGGAACTGAACCGAGGTATCGTTCCATTGAGAATTAGGTCCTGGATATGACCTTAAACTATATCTGATGATAAGGCCTCAGTTTGTGGGCTTTGGGAAGTGTGGAGCCACCCCTTAATTGCCATTGCTCCTAGGTCCACTCTGACCCAGAGTGGTAGTACCTGTTAGGGTCCCAACTATGGGTTTAATAAAAACAGACTTGAAAAAATAATCAAATATATTCTATTAAATTTTTTTTTACTTCAAAATCACTGAATTCGGCATTAAATAACCTGAAAAGGATTGATATGTCGTAAAACAAAAACAACTAACCAACCACTCAGAATTATCCAACCAGTTTTCAAAGAATTATATCAACGAATTTGATACAACTATTCGATGTCATGTTTTGGGTGAAAGTTAGTCCTAGAAGCTTATCAAAGCTATGAACTTTATCAAGGAGAAAGTTATTCATTTCAACTGAGCGAAAAATGGAGGATTCGTAGGTGAAAGGAAAGAAGCTGAATTTTAGAGATATTAAAAGCGACAAGACGCCATTTTTATTGCACCACGTGACCCATATTCTCAGAAAAATTTGATTATTAATGCTCTTCGAAAGGCTCACCATAATTCTGTTGAACCTGTTAAGTTCAATTATCCACTAATGCCGCTGGGAATGTATGAAGTGACCGTTCTTAAGACAGCTAGTTTTAAAATAATAAACTTCAACTAATCGTAAGAACTACTGATTAAAATGAAATATCCTGCTTTTCGTATCCAGAAATTGTTAAATAAACCCGTAATTTAAAATTTACACTAATTAATACTAATTATTTCATTATATTAATTAATTATACTCGTAGTCTTATTTGAAGCAGCGAGCAGGAATGAGGCGCGCGGGCGTGTATGTTTAATGAAATGTCGGATTTGTAATTTTCTCCTCAAACTGAATTCATGATGAAAGGCGTCATTATTTTGTTGGCACTCAACTAGACGGTGGAGCCAGGAAATGTGCCAACACATTAAGCAAAACGCCATTGAAATATTTGAGATTAAATTTACGGTTTCATTTTAAAACCACAACTATTTCGTAACCACTTTATTTAGTTACTAGTTGGTGTACACGGTGTTGCACAGGGGAGGTAATAAGTAATGCTTATATCAATAATAATAATAATAATAATAATAATAATAATAATAATAATAATAATAATAATAATAATAGACTTTCTGCTGTTGTCACACGCGATGTAAATTTTACTGCAACAATTGAAACAATTAATAGAGCTAATACTTACAAAAAATTGCAAACAGGTTTACAAAAACCAAAAAAATAAACAAAAAACAACAACATGTACACGGGTAGTTAGTTTTAATATATATATATATATATATATATATAAATCGGGTATTTAGGTTAACTTCTACAGAAAATTTTCACTCCTCAAACGTAGGAACCCTTACTCTTTGGTAGCACTTTGAGCGGCTGCTCCATAAACAGTTGTAAAATATCGGGATGTTTCTAGTGCCATATCGCGCATGGACTTATCCCCGGTGGGCTTTCCTGAGGCCACAATCCTGTGGGTGAGGAAAGCTGATGGTCTACTTGTATTGCATGTCTGGTATTCTGCACAACTACTTGTCCAGCACCCCCTCACTCACTCACCCTAACTGAAACTTTTAAATAAAATGAAATGACAGCTCAAGCAAAAGTTACGTTTAAACTAGGACCAAACTCAAAGAAAACCAACCTGCCTCCTCCCTTGAGGCTTGCATTTACTAATATCCGCGGGCTTAGAACTAACTTAGATGTGTTGAGTCATTTCTCCTTGTAAACACCCCGGATATCTTAGCATTAAGTGAAACTAACCTTCACTCCCCCATTCCCTCTAACCACTTTAACATGCCTGGTTATTTCCCACTCTACCGTAAGGACTCGGACAGACATATGCATGGGATTGGAGTCTATATTCGTAACACCCTCCCCCTGACTAGAGAAATAAAACTAGAATCAGACGACCAGGCCTTTATGTGCTCCAGACTAAATATGCAAAACAATATTAGCTACTTGTATTTTCTCTACCGCTCTCCCTCAAACCAAGTCTCAGACAGCATAGATATAGCCCTCTCCCTCGATACTAGCGCACAAATACATGTATTTGGTGACTTCAATGTCCACCACAGTAACTGGCTAGGATTCTCTAATCACACAGACGTAGCTGGTAGCACAACACATAGCTTCTCTATATCCCATTCCCTATCTCAGTTGGTTACATTTCCGACACGTTTCCCAGACCAGCAAGATCAACATGCCTCACTTCTAGATCTCTTTCTGATAACGGTTCCCGATGATTGTACAACAAATGCCCACAGCCCACTCGGGAATGCTGATCACGCTGTGATAATGGTAGAAATCAGCCTAAATTCTCGCCCTAAAACTGAAGACCCACTACTCAAAACAACGAGGTATTACAAAAAGGCTGATTGGGAAGCCATCAGGGAGCTCATCAGAGATGCCCCATGGCAAAATATCTTTACTCTTCCAGCGGAACAGTGTGCAAATGAGACCACTGAATGGTTCAAAACTGTAATTGAAGCACATGTTCCCGCACGGAAATTCTATAGCAAGCCCCACTCTCCCCAATGGTTTACTTCTGCTTGTGCAGCTGCCATTTGTCAAAGGCAGCATGTGTTCCCTAGATTCGACCGACATAAATCCAGCTCAAATAAACAGAAGTTTATAGAAGCTAAAAATAATTGTAAGAGAGTGATAGAGACAGCTAAGACAGATTACTCTGAAACCACCAGAAAATGCATCGAAGCACAGAAATTAGGAACCCGGGATTTTTGGAAAATCTACAACAGCGTAGTAAATAATGGACAGTCAGCTATTCCCCCACTATCAAACAATCATGAGGTTGCTTGCACGGCAACTGACAAGGCTAATCTGCTTGCCAGTAAGTTTGCCTCAAACTCCACACTGAACTCGGTACACCACTCCCTCCCTGATTTTCCTCTGCGAACAGACGCCACACTAGACGATTTGAAAATCACCCCTACTCAGGTACATGCTATTATAAAAAAACCTAGACACCTCAAAAGCATGTGGACCAGATCTCATCCCGGCTGTGCTATTAAAAAAATGCTCTGCCGAGGTTGCTCCAGTTCTGTCCAAACTTTACAATAAATGCCTTAACGAATCTTGCTTTCCCGACTGCTGGAAAACCGCCTTTGTGGTATCAGTCTTCAAGAATTCTGGTGAAAGAACTGACCCACTAAATTATCGCCCCATTAGTCTCCTCCCGGTTTTCGCCAAAATATTTGAGTCCTTAGTTAATCAAGCCATAGTCCAGCACCTAACAGCTGCTAAACTCCTGACTGACAAACAATATGGATTCAGGCAAGCCCGTTCAACGGCAGATATCTTAACTCTAGTTTCTGAACGTATATACCGTTCATTGGACAAAACAGGGGAGGGTAGAGCGGTAGCCCTTGATATATCAAAGGCTTTTGACAGGGTATGGCACGATGGTCTTCTAAGGAAAATTAGATCATATGGAATCACTGGAAGAATTCATAATGTAATTAAATCCTTCTTAAGTAATAGAAAAATACAAGTTGTCCTCGACGGTCGTACATATAAAAATATGACATAAATGCGGGAGTACCTCAGGGGTCTATCCTTGGACCTCTATTATTCCTGATATTCATAAATGACCTCCCTGATAAAATTGTTTCGGAGATGGGTATATTTGCCGATGACACCACTCTCTATAACAGATATGAGGGGAAAACAAATGAACACATATCCAAGGAAATGGCAGAAACACTAGAGGACGACCTCCAATCCGTAGTGGAATGGGGACAAAAATGGTTGGTCACATTCAATGCTGCTAAGACTAAGCTTGTTTCCTTCAATAACTACAAGAAACCTTCTCTACCACCAATAACAATGGCCAAGAACACATTGCCTGAAAGTACTTCTTTTAAACTCCTTGGCCTAACGTTTACAGGGAATATGAACTGGAATAGATACATTGAGAGCATTGCCAAGGCTTCTGCAAGGAAGGTTCTACCGTGCTAGAAAACTACTTACGGCTGACAGTATCCTATACCTCTATAAGGCAACCATTCGCCCATGTATGGAGTACTGTTGTCACATCTGGGCTGGTGCATTTGCTGCTTGTCTCTCGCTCCTGGACAGGGTTCAAAAGAGAGTCGCCAACCTGATAGGTCCTGAACTGTCATCTAGGCTTCAACCTCTGTCCCATCGACGAGATGTTGCATCCCTCTGCCTGTTCTACAAATACTTTAATGGTGAATGCTTTGACGAACTGCAAACACTTGTACCTCCCCGACGTAACTACCCCCGACAAACCCGACAAGCTACTAAGTCTCATCCCTTTAAAGTAGAGATCCCTAGGTGCAAGAAAGCCTTTTACTGCAATAGTTTCTTCCCCAGAACTGCGGGTCTTTGGAACTCCCTTCCGGAATTCTGCTTTCCCAACTGCACTGATATGCAGAAGTTCAAGTGTAATGTTAACAAACATCTTTCTACTCATCTCCCTTCATAATGACCCCGCTAATTAAGTCCCTGATAGTAGGCTCCTGCTTCAAAGTGGCACTGTGCCTTGTTTGAGGTGAAAATTTTATAATATATATATATATATATATATATATATATATATATATATATATATATATAAACACCCTCCTTACATTTGCTCCGAGGCTCCACACAGCCATCCAATTTCAGCTCTATCGTCTAGCATGCTTTGAATCGATCTGTCAGGTCTACCATTTGAAAAGGGAATTTTTTTCCGAAATTAATAATGGATATTGTCGCAGACATAACAAGTAAGACATTTGTATTTAATACAACTGAATAAATATATGTATATATAGACATATATATGTATTTATTGATTTGTAAATCGCCACTTGTTTCGTTTTCTTCCAACAACACCGACTATATCTCATTCCTCGCATTTTGATAGCCTTCTAATTCTCTACTACATACCTATCTCACACAATGCCCCAAGTAAACTACATATCAATTCGATATATATATATATATATATATATATATATATATATATATATGTATATATGCATATATATATATATTGTAAAACACACACATATACACTATTAAAAACACATCTATTTCCGTTAGGTCCGTCGACGATATTTTTTATTTTTGCTGACAATAATAACGAAATAGAGAAACTAAAGGATCATTTTCAAACAAATTCCGTACTTACCTTCACGTATGAATTAAATGTAAATATAGTATTCCATTTCTCGATTTCCTTATAGACTCCAGAAAAGGTGAATTCATCACTTCTCCGTGTAAAAAGACTATTGCAGCCAATTCCTGTATCTGAAACTTCAAAAGTGAATATCCATACCGATACAAAACTGTAATTATAAAGAATCTAATTAATTGAGCCAAATTGAAATAAGAAAAAAATATTAAAAAAATATAAAACCGGTTTCAATTAATGACTAATTCCCCAATTTCTTTGTCGATAAACAAATTAAACTAACAGTAATAAACCTGGACCAAACTAATAATAACCAAGTTTACAATCCCCACTCCATTTTTTTACATGGTGGTCACCACTTATCAAGGCCTGGAAGCCACTCGGGGATAAGGGTTATTGCGTGTACAGTAATTAATGGGATAGTATCGTAGTAATCGTTATATTGGAGATTTGATAAAGTGTCTTAGTTAAGAGGGCGGTTTATCAGGAATTTTTTTATGTTGGACTTGAAGACATTCAAGTTGTAATCAGGTGGGGCATAGGTAAACAGAAGAGAGTTCCACAGGCGTGTACTTCTAAGAAAGAAGCTTTGTTCATGGAATCTACGTTTTGATTTAGGCACAGATAAAGAGTGGGGAAAGTTATTGACAGTGGTTTCAGCTAAACGGGTATTTATCGTGAAAGATTGGCGAGGGGGAGACCAGAGATTGGAGCTCAGACGAGAACTTGCCATGGAAATAACAATAAAACAAAGACAGACTCGCAACGCCTCTTCTGTAGGAGAGAGATTGCAAGGAAGAGAAAAGGTAGGATAGGCTGTTTTAGCAGCTCCTGCCCAGATGTGGCAGCAGTACTCCATCCTTGGACGTACTTTGCTTTTATATAGATAGAGAATTGCATCAGTAGTGAGATATCTTTTGGAGCAGTAGAAGGATCCTACCATTTTCCCAACGACCTTGGCAACAGACTTGATGTATGTGTTCCATTTCAGATCAGGAGTAAAGGTCAAACCCAGAAGCTCGTCAAAACATGGAGCTTCCCCTAGACGAGAGCCATCCATTTCAAGTGATGCCAGATGGGGATCAGACTGTTGATGATGTAAAGATAGGAGCTTGGTTTTAGATGCATTAAAAGTAACCCCCCGCCACTGTACCGTACGTTCAAGATCAGAGGAGAAGAGAATCAGAGAGAATTTGCCATTTACGGCCTTAGATGTGTTGCCATAGATGGTCGTGTCATCAGCATAGGTGTCAACGAATGATTTAAGTATATGTTTTGGGAGCTCATTGATGTAGATCAGGAAGAGAGTTGGGCCCAGGATGGACTCCTGAGGGACGTCAGCATTAATACTGTGGGCCTCTGATTTTATGAGCGTATCAGAGAGAACTGATTTAATAATTGAGAAGACATTTCCAGTTATACTGTAGCTGGAGATCTTGTGAAGTAGGCCTTTATGCCATACCTTATCGAAGGCCTTTGATATATCAAGAGCAATTGCCCTAGAAAGGAAGTCTTTGTCGAGAGATTCACTAATTGGACGAGATATAACCGTTAGCACAACTGCTGTAGATCTAGCAGAACGGAAACCATATTGCATGTCACTAAGAAGGTTATTGCTGCTGAGGTGGTTGACTACTTTTCTATTTAATATGGATTCCAGCAACTTATTCATGACACACAGGAGACTTATTGGTCTGTACTGAGAGGAAGCTGAAGTATCACCTGAATTCTTAAGTACAGGGCATACTCATGTTTTCCAGGGTGTTGGGAGCACTTCTCCTTAAGGCAACGCTTAAACAGTTTTGTAAGTATGGGGCAAGTTCTGGCTTAAGCTTTTTCAACGCAATAATTGCAATACCGTCAGGGCCAGTTGCTTTACTGGAATCAAGGTTCTTGATTAACTTTGTTACCCCACGCACAGATATTTGTATGTTGTATAGTGTGTTGTCTGTTTTAGGAGGAAACACGGGGAGTTGATGGCCTTCGTCGAATCCAGTAGAATTAGCTGCAAAGTTCTTAGCAAATAGTTTGGCTTTGTCTGATGCTGACGAGATAACCCCAGGTCCATTTATGAGAGTTGGGATAGAACGCACGCTTCTGTTCAGGATCCTGTTTGCTATTTGCCAAAACTGGTGCGAACCAAGCCGCTGATCAGCTACTTTGGATTTAACGGACTGAGCATATAGCTCTCTTGCATGTTTTATTACTCTTTTACAGTGGTTGCTAGCAGTCCTGAAAGCAGCTTTAGTCTCAGTACATCTGTTACATTGGTAGCTATAAAAACAGTGATTTCTGTGCGCAATGGCAGCAGCACATTCTGTGGAGAACCATAACTGGCTGTTAGGTTTTCGTTGAAATCTTTTGGATGGTATTAATCGGTCTATGCCTACAATGAATCATTCGGTCAGGTCTGATACTATAGAGGACACATCCTTTTTAAACATGGAATGCAGAGGTAGATCAGATATAAATGTACGGAAACTATCCCAGTCAGTCATAGAGTATCGATATACAGTACGGTGGAGAGGTACGTCTGAAGACTTATTACATTTCATTTTTACCTTAACTGATACAACTGAGTGGTCGAAGAACCCCAGAGGAGATAGAACGGAACATGAACATAGCTCAGGGGAAGTTGCGAGGAAAAGGTCTAGAAGGCTTGCATACCGACCGTTCGTATCGGGCACACGGGTGGATTCGTGAACAGTCTGAGTGAAGTCATAGGCAATGGCAAAAATATGACAGAACCTCCCCTCATCATCTGTCTTATTTGAGTGGGTCAGCCATTCCACATTATGGACATTGAAGTCACCGCAAATGTAAATGTTAGCCGAAGGGTGAGCAGACAGGATGTGGTCAATTTTCTCAGATATACTCTTAAAGATAGTAACCCCGCTCTTGTGGGGGCGATAGAGGGCTAATATAAATTCGGTGGTGTAAGCAAGTGGAACCGGAAGCACACATAAGGTAAATTAGGGTCTTCTCTGAGGATATCCCTATCACACGGAAAGTCATCTTTAATGTAGGCACATATTCCATACCCATGGTGATCTTTGGGGTCAGATTTAGATGTTAATATATCCTATCGCAACCAGCTAATTTCCATACTATTATATAAATCACACTTTTAAATTATTGTACATTTATTTTGGCTACGTTCTTAACACGTTAAAAGCGTTTTTTTTTCTACACACGCGACGCTTCACTATTTTTAATAATTTAAATGTTATTTAAACCGAAGTATATAAAACGCATCCAGATATTAAATGAAACAGTAATCAAAAACTGCCTTGGACGACTGAGGAAAATCAGTTGAAAGTACTTGCAAAAACACAAACAAAAAGAAACAACAAAAAATGACCATAGGAAAAATGGAGAAGTTGCAGAACAAGACGATGAAGAAGAAAAACTCCGTGCTGTTCAAAAATGTCTGTCTAAATGAAAACATGCAGCCAAATACACAATATATATATTGGTACAGTTTGAGATAGCATTTTATTTTGAATTGTTACAGTTGAATTTGAAATTCAATTTTCTTAAGTCCTTCAAGCTTAAGTTTGAAATAAAAGTTGTTTAGGTCTGTTTCAGTTAAATTTGAAGTAGAATTCCAAGTTTAAGTTTAAAACATAATTTTCTTTCGTTTGTCACGTATAAGTTTAAAATAGTTTTTATGGTTCATTACGCTAATGACATAAATATAATTTTGTTTGGCCTGACAAATTTTAGATTAAAATAACATTTTCATTTGCATGACTTATATCAGTTAAAAATAAAATTTTCCTCTTATTTGTTAAGCTTAAGATTGAAATCTTATATATTTAGCTTATCAGGCATCAGATTTAAATAACCTATCATTTAGTTTGTAAAACGTTTGGATCAATCTTTTTTTATCAATTAACGCTTAAGTTTAAAATAAAATTTTACTTGGTTTGTTACTTTTAAATTTTTAGTAGAATTTTCTGAAGTTTTCTAAGCTTAAGTTTAATATATGCACAACCCTCTAGATCCCTTAATTTTTTTTTACACGAAATTTCGTATGGATCCTTTTTTTATTCGATGTTTTTTTTACCTATAATTCGTTTTAGTCGATCTGTCTCTATACAATTTCCCGTTTCTCTTGTTTTTTTTTTTCACTCATAATGACTCCATTCATACTTTTCAAAGCAATATTAAAATTGTGTACCACGAAACATCTGTTTAAATATATATATATATATATATATATATATATATATATATATATATATATATATATGTATGTGTGTGTGTGTGTGTGCGTGTGCGTGGGTGTCCTGGTATACCTAAGTTTTAAAAATGATATTCATTGGTCTAACACGTTTAACTTCGAAGCAGTATTTTTTTTGATGAGTTACGTTTAAGTTTTAAATCATATTTTTATTTGGTTACGTTTTGACGTTTTAAAATAATATTTTCTTAGGATTCTTACGTTTAAGTTTTAAATATTATTTTATTTTGTCGGTTACTTTCTAACGTTTAAAGTAGTATTTTTTGCTGTTATTTTTTGTCTTTTAAATAGTATTTTCTTTGGTCTGTTATATTTAAGTTTAAAATAGTACTTTATTTGGTCTGTTACTTTTTAACATCTAAATAGTATTTTATTTGCTCTGTAACATTTTTTACTTTTAAAATAGTATTTTCTTTGATCTGTTACGTTTAAGTTTTAAACAGTATTTTATTTGGTATGGCTCGTTTAAGTTTGTAATATCATTTTGTCTGTTACGCCAACGATTAAAATACAATTTTGTTTTATCTGACAAGCTTTACACAGAAATAGCATTTCCACTGGTTTAATATCCTTTGATTTAAAATGGCATTTACTTTGTTCTATGAAGCTTAGACTTGAAATTCCATTTATTTGTTTGATCAGTATTTAATTTAAAATAGGATTATATTTGAAATAATATTTTCGTTTATGTCATTAAATTTGAAATATTATTTTCATCGTTGCAATCACAGATTGAAATAATCCAACCGTAAAATGAAACATACACTTTGATGTTTAATGCTGCAAGGTTGAATTTCAAACGAGATCCTCGGTCCGTTTGCTTTTGATCGTCCGGCCTGAAATCCTTTTCAATTTAATCGTACTAATCACAAAATCAGTGTCCTGATTGCGAAACGATCTATCAATATAGATAAAATACAATCGATAACACGTGATTAACGGTGACCAAAAACCTTATTCGCACCCGGTTTTCATTCAACTGATTCAATTTTGTTTCACCTTTCTTTGGTTTGTCGCATCCTAGCATTTAATAAGAGGCTTGGACAGTCGGTCTCGCCTCAGATTAAACAGACGCATCTTATGTTAAATGCGCCGAAGCACCATTTAAGAGCCTCTGTCTGTTGGTTTGTTTAATTACACTTCAGTTTGAATTCTCGTCAATCTGTCACATTTAATTTTGAAATAACTTTTTCATCGCCTAACCTGCAGATTAATTAGGCACATCTGAATAATGAACTCGTCCTCATCTTAAATTGACTGTTTTTAAACTTTTCCAGACTAACTCAGCCCTGTCCCCCTGTTCACTATTTTTTTGAAGTTCTTTCTTGTAGTTCTCTGTTCATATATGCCTGGCCTTACTGCTTGTGTGGTGATAATGGCTTGAATTAGCATAAAAATAGAAAAAAGTAAAGTGTCATGATTCACTTGTGCTTTAATTAAAAACATTTATTTTGAACGCGCCCCCGTCACATCAAAGAACCTGCTATTGATTTTATATGCCGATCCTTTAGTCTAGTGTGGTAATAAAATTTCTTAAATGCGTTTGTGATGTTAGGCTGTGTAAGGTGTTAACTTTTGTCAAAATAACCTGTTCCTTCTTTCATCGGATTTTTCGATTATTGATATTCATCTGATACAAAACCTACTAGATACGAAAAATACATTTTTGTGAAATTTCATAAAACTCGGCCCAACCGTTTTGGAATCCGTAGGGAATTTATCTCTCACATACACACAAAGTTCCTTTTTTATAATAGTTGATAGCAGAATCCATATAGCATAATGGTTAAAAGCTTTGAATGTCGTTTGGGCGGTTGGGTTTCAATCCTGGCTTGAGGTAGTTACCTGTATAGCCGCACTGATGAGCTGTTATACAGCGAAACAGTATTGCATGTGGACGCCTATATATATATATATATATATATATATATATATATATATATATATATATATATATATACATATATCCTAGCATTGATACCCGGCGTTGCCCGGGTTGACATGAAGTTTGGTTTGAAACACACCTACTATGCTAAGGATATTAATCAGAGCTCTGTTTGAATACTATCGTAACTATCAGAAAATAAAGTTGCAATCTATTCTTTAATTCTTTTATTTTTATACATAATTACATAATTTCATACATAATTACTGTACATAATTTCTTTTATTTTTCTCTTCTATAACCAGAGTAAGCATCGATTATTATTATTATTATTATTATTATTATTATTATTATTATTATTATTATTGCTTGCAGATGAACTTAAGGAAAATCAACTAAGTTGAATGATCTTTTTCAACGGAAGAAAAAAGAGAGAAGGGGTCATCAACTGTTGCATACAGCGTCATATCAACTCTGTCTTCATGAAAGTAACTGAGTTGCGTCAAAGGATTTTGGTGGATGTTTGAGCCTAACCACATAAAACTATCTTTGTAACTGTGTGGGGACTGCGGTCTTCTTAGTGTTTCTTATTAATCAAGGGAGGTCAGGTCTTCACACCTCGTTATATTGATGCAGTGACCAGGATATGACCCTGAGAGAACGGAATCGTCCCATTGTGGAGAATAGTAAGAAAAGCGAAAAAACAGAAGAAAAGAGAGAAATAGGTTGCTTTGCAGGCAGTCTGCGACGGCTAGAGAATTATCAACTAACAGTGTGCGAATCGACAGACAAGGGAGAACGTATATTTTTGTATATAGCAGGGTTGCGAGAGAAAAGAGATTTGTTAAAATTTGTTTTTGTGAATTAACAATTGTTGCGTGAATTAAATTTTGTTGTTTTAAACATTGTCGCTATACATAGGTGAACAGCTGGAATTTAAAAGTGAGAAATTGATGCATTCAACTTAGGGATGTGTAATGTTTGTGAAATAGTAATTGAATAAGTTAGGAATGAGTACTCAGGCAGAAACAAAGTTTGTTTACAGTATCCGGAAAGAGTCGGATAAAAGGTTGCAAGGAGTCAGTGAAAGGTGGGTTGTTTTAAGTGCATATGCAGCGGTGGACAGTAAAAAATCACGGCATATCAAGAGAATACTAAAGGAGAATTCCTATTGTCTTGTATTGTATTGCTGTTGTCACTGATAGAAGAATTCCTCAGTGAGAGATCCGATTTGGACGCCGCGAGAGAGCTATGCAGACTCAGACAGCACGTTGGAGAGGGGATGACCGAACTGGCAATAAGAATTGCGATGTTAGCAGTGATAGCCTCTCCTGGCGTTAAAAAGATGTTGGTAGACGGAAACATGGGAGCAGATGTCGATAAGAGAAGTCCGCTGAAATGGCAGGAGGCTAAACTGAGTGACTTTAGTCCGAAGAATGTTGCAAAAGGTCATTAACGTGGAAGAAAGACACGACCGCAAAAAGTTAATAAAATCCCGCTATGAACTCTATCGAAACCAGAAGGAAAATGGCAGAAAAAGCCTGGGAGCCTGAAAGCGATCTATACGAAGTGTGGCTATTTTATTTCCAAATTTGAGAGGTGTACTGATGTGACAGGTCGCAGACTGGGGATTAGAAAATGGGATAACATGGTACCCCATGATTCACCAAATTGTAAGATTTGGAGAACCGAGGTCGCACCTGGCCAGGGTGGGATATATTGACAGAGAGGGGCGACATATAAGGGGACAAGGGGCAAGAGTGAGTAAAACCACCAACATTGAAACTGTGTTTGAACAGTTAAAGTAAATAATTCTGATGTTGAAATTGTGTTCGATGATTTATAAAAGTTTCAAATGAATATTTTTGATGTTGAAATGGCTTTCCATAATAGATTATAAGCGTTTGGAATGATTATTTCTGATTTTTTAAGGTTATGTTTGAGAATAAATTGTACGTATTTAGAATAAATTGTTTGATTCTGAAATTGTGTTTATAATAACTTGGGAGTAGTTAAATTGAGTTTCTGATTGTGTTGGTTATAGTACAGCACCCGTGAATTTTGAAAGAAGAAAGAATGAATTTGTCTGCGTGTGTTACTATTTCTTATGAAGTTTATAAACGTAAACACCTGATTAAATATACAGCAATAAGATAATTTTGCCGACTTGTTAGTCACAATACGAAACAATATTGTAATGGCTACCTTTTGAAAAGTAATTAATGACCAGCTGAGAAAATTCGATAGTTGAAAATTAAAAAAACTATTATATTACACTATATATTAACTAGAACTCAATAAAAGGAATTCATTGAGGTTGGAGTTTTCAAAATGTTCAACTTTTATATGAAAAATTTCATGATAAAAACTTTATTTATGAGAAAGGTTTTACATCCAATACGATTGCATAAACTGAGTACGTTTCAAGTAAATGATTAACCTATATATATATATATATATATATACATACATATATATATATATATATATATATATATATATATATATATATATATATATCCGATCCCGCATTTTGCTAATTCCTACCCTCTGATGAGAAGGAAAGTATTTCTTCGAAACTCCGCGGATTAAGGACTATCCACTTATCAAGTGTTTCCTTTTCAGATTAAATATGTTTTTAACTCTTTTTCAAAGTTTTTTTTAACATGTTTTATTAACTGTTTGCTTGTATATATATATATATATATATATATATATATATATATATATATATATATATATATATATATATATAAATCACTATGTATGAGAGTGTGTGGGTGAATGTGAGTACTTTCCTTATGAACTTCGAAATGTCTTCTGAGTTATTTGAAATTCATGCAGATGTAGTTTATGTGTCTGGGAGTATTCTTAGATAGGCTTTATATCGGAACATATCCGATGAGAATCGAAAATCGATAATGGAAAAATGAACAGTAGGTTTTTTGATAAGACATGAGTTAGTTCGAAATGAATGTTTCTGTTTAGAGTGCAATAAAACTGCAAATTTCCATTTTATCTTTAATTCAAGCCATTATAGATAGATGGTCTCATAAAATCAACAATAGATTCTCTACAATGCAATGTAGTATACAATGTATTGTGGACTAAGTAACTGCAAGAAGGCATGTAAATCTTTCTCCCGGCTCACCGCGGTGGGCTTTTGACTAGATCAAGCAATCAATTGTTTTGATTGAAAAATTGAGCGATTTCACCGATTCTGATAACAATAATACTATTGGAAGTGTGAAACATTCGTTGATCCTTATTCAATCCCGGGCATCGTGTGATCTCTCTGCTAATATGTATATATATATATATATATATATATATATATATATATATATATATATATATATATATATATATATATATTCACATTGAGAAAGAACGAATCATCAGTCGAAAATTAGGTGCTTTTGAAGGAAATATTCTTGTTTTTTTTCAAAAGACTTTTTGTATTCCTACACGTCAACACACAGGAAATAAATACAGAAAAGATATAAACATTTATATATTTTTCGTATTGATTTTTTATTCATGCATATTTAAATATATATATATATGCATTATTTCGCTACACACTTTGTCTTTTGTTATTGTGTTGTGGTATACGTTACTCAATGAAAAATGTCTAATACCTGGGAAACGCTGGGTAGCCCTGCTAGTTTTACATAAATCGAAGTACTCAGAAACCAAGGGCATCTTTTGAGGCTTAGGCTTGAACCTTCTTGTTCAAAGAAATTCTCCTCTCAAATTATGAGTTAGTAAAAAAATAAAGCAAATTAATGAATCACTAATTGACCGGCTAACCGTGCTATATTATTAATTTCTTGTGGTCAATTCTTATAATTTCTATTTTATTACAAAATTTTATAATTATTTTTTATTTATTCATATTCATTTCGTCCCTCTTTTCTTTGATTTTCCACACACAAATTTTTATATCTAAACCCATAAAGAAACTTTCATAAACAAATTGTACACACAACTAACTGAATCACTTTAATATTTCAACTGCAGCCTCGCATCACAGTTAAATTGAGTAATCCAAAAATATCATGCAAATATCCAATTAGTTCGTAGAGGATCACTTTGTAAATAATTTCATTTACCACCAAAACACGATTCAAAAAATGACAAAAAATCAATTTATTATTAACTTATTGTTTGGCCTATAATCCATTCACACCTCGAATTACAGATCCTTTCCTCTTATACCTTAAGGAGTTCAATATTTTTGACACTTTAATCCTCCTTTGATCCTATTGAAGATAGATTTTAATTCAGAAAATATATTTAAAATTTATGCTAATCTATTATACATTTTTACCAATTTTATACTTTGATGACGATTTGAAAAATCAATGGGTCAAAGATTATTCTTTACTTTAATTCCTTTTTTAATGGATTAATAAACACTGTAATTGCCTCAATTTTTATTTTCACCATTTTTGTGGCTATTGTTGTTGTTTTGCTGCTGCTCTTCTTCTTCTTTTTCTTCTTCTTCTTCTTCTTCTTCTTCTTCTCTTTCTTGTTTCTCTTCTTCTGCCTCTCCTATCTATCTATCTATCTATCTATCTATCTATCTATCTATCTATCTATCTACATACCTACCTACCTACCTAACTACCTACCTACCTACTTATCTTGAAATGGAGGACTACTTAGTCCTGGTTGTAATTTTCCTAGAACTGCTGACTCAGAAAAAATTCTCTCTTTCTCTCTATGTGTGTATATGTAATATATATATATATATATATATATATATATATATATATATATATATATATATATATGAAGAGAGTTAAAGTGCAAATCATGATTTGCAAAATTTATTGTTCGTACACAAAAGAATACAAAATGAAGTTGATTATTTCCTTGTGTCATGGAGCTTCAAATATTTTGCTTTTATCTACAAACGTAAACAATTAGCGAAAGAAATTTTATAAAGACAAGACATAATTTTGCTGGTTAGCACAAAACTTGAAAGCTTCAACATTTGAAAGTAATGTTCGAAAAATTATATAGAAATATATACAGATTATAATGGATACTCAAATTGATGTAAAGTATGAAGATGTATTTTTTATCAGCTTCCTTGTTTCCACCTAATCAGCCAACGGGCAGGCACTTACAGGAAGGGAGCGGTGGACACTAGGAAGCTGATTGGCTAACTAAAAACGCGAGACAACCACAACTCTTCGCCTAAGCCTCACGAATCCTAGCGTGGATGAAACGCGGAATATTCTGTGTTGCTTAATTTCCATATATATTTTTATAATTTACTACCTAGCTCTACCTATGTATTGAGCACTGTTGAAGTAAATACTTAAAGTTTACGCATAAAATTATATTTTCGTATATTAATTTATGTGATTAAATGAAGTAGTCCTATATATATATATATATATATATATATATATATATACATATATATATATACATATATACATATATATATATATATATATATATATATATATATATATATATATATTAGATAATCAAGTGAATTGTCCTATTAAAAATTACAGTGACATAATATTTTCAGGACAAGCCTAGTCCAAAAATTAAGCTCAATATATAAAAAAATAAAGCAAAATGTAAGTGTAATGATTAACGTTAAATTCTGTACATAAAAATATACATAAAAATATATTCAAGTTAAGAATTTATTGCTTAAAACAAGGAATATCTGGGGAAGAATTATATTTATTTCTTTAAGCAATGGTTTTTCAAGAATGGCTCATATCATCAGAAGAAATGAAATACAATTAGCAAAATGTTCAGCTATGAATAAACAAATATTTTGCTTTTCAGCACATATATTGAAAATGTTATTTAAAAGGTATTTAAATTGTGCTTAAAAGTCATAGAAAAAAGAATATAATATAGCCTAGGCAGTGTCCAATATCAAGGTGAGTTCAATAGTTTCCGGGATATTTCTGCCAGGTCGGACGAGTAGTGATACAAGTGGAAAGTCAGAGGTAATCCGATACATTTGAAGCATGTTCCAAATTTTAGATAATATCCAGAATATGTGATGGTCCTATATTGTGATTTTGAAGGACATACGAGCTGTTGGTGCTGAGGTTTAGAACAAATTCAGAGTCTTGGGGGGGGGCAGAGACATTGCACCAAATTGCAGAACAATATTAAATTCCATTGCATATATCTCCACTGATATTGACCATACGTATACGGATGTACAAATCTCCAGAGCTTCATACGTCAAATCATTTATACAAATTTAGAATACGAGAATCCCTGAATTCAGCAGGTCTTGAATTGGTAAATATTTAAAAAAAGCCCTTTTCCAGTCTGATATGGCTTTCTAATACGGGCCGATCGATTGTTATGACTTTTAGAGGATAGATTTACATGATCAAAAGGAGGGAAAGAAAGCTAGTTTAAGGAGAAAAAGAAAGAGAAGAAAAGGAAGAAGATAAAGTAAAAAAGAAAAAGGAAAAGAGGGGGAAGGCAAAGTCTGGGAGGGCTAGCATCGCAAGCCAATTGTAGATATTAAAGATATTAAGTTTCTTAGGAGGGGGTAGGTGTTAGGTTGCGATCAAGGTTTATTCAAAGCGACCTTGTGATTGTTGGGTTTGAATGGGAAGTGTGTACTTTGTAGTCATTTTAATAAAGATGTATCGGTGGGGGGTAACTCACATTAAATCCAGTCTATATGAGGTGGGTAAATAAATGAAGGAAAATAAAAACACGAAAAAAATCAAGAATTTTGAACAACTCAGAGAGCATACAATGGAAGTATGAGTTAACCAGATAAGTATAGTTATGAAATGAATTAATACACACGAAAGGGATGAAGAAAATGACTTTAATTTAATTTAATTTGAGGGAAATTATTCATTAATTAGAGTTTAATTTTGATATTAATGAAAGGGATTATTAAGTTTTTTATTATTATTATGAGCTATTATATATGTGAGAACCTGTTAAAGTAATCTAATGTGCTGAGATGAAATCTGATCATTATTTATATTTGCCAGAGCAGCAAAATCCGGTTTAATTTAATTTATTTCATTATTGTTTGGTGACGATGCATAAATAAGGTGGTTCAGCTATTATATATATATATATATATATATATATATATATATATATATATATATATATATAAGCGAAAGAAAATTAAAACTGTAAGTTGAACTTTACAATCAAAATTTATTGTTCGACTAAATACTCCAAAAAACAATTGACAAAGTCCTTATTCCGCGGAGTTTAAAAGAATGCTATTCTCAATATTCTTCTCATCAGAGGACATAGAGAAATCAGCAAATTATATTTGTAGCAATGCTAGAATTTGCTAGTTAAAGCATTAAGTGAAACCACAAGTTATTGTAGCTACAAATTGCTAAATAAAAAAGAAGTGAAAAAATGTTGGATATGTAAAAAAATATATATATATATATATATATATAAATAAACAATTAAAATAAAATAAACACAAACCGCGCATAATATTTCAGCTTGCATGAAAATTCTCTCAAGTTGATCCGAAAAGTGAAACTAGTTCTTTAGAGAGAATGGAGTCCAAAATAAGTCCAGCGTGACGATGCATATAATTTGGTTGGGATTAAATTATATTAGTTTGAAGTTTACCATTGCGTATATCAGGTAAACACTACACCCCTTGGATTTCATTATATATATATATATATATATATATATATATATATATATATATATATATATATATATATATATACATATATATATATATACATACACGGGGCGTGCAATAAGTAATTCCCATGACCCAGTTCCAGTTGTCTGATCTAGCTGAAATTTTGCATGTGCAATGATTTATATCTCTACGGGTTATGTGGATAATTACAGCTCTGAACTAATTGTGGTTTCTGTTTTACAGGTGTTTGAACTGAGTCAGGTGTGAAATGGAGCCTGTTGAATGTCGAGCAGTGATCCGGTTTTTGTATTTGAAAGGAGGCAAACCACAGGAGACTTTTGATGAAATAAAAGAAACTTATGGTGATAATGCCCATTCATATGACCTTGTAAAACGCTGGCATCGTGAATTCAAACATGGTCGGAAGTCTGTGAAAACAGCTCCCAGACCTAGTCGGCCCCCTACTGCCATTGATGAGGCATCTATCCGTCAAGAAGAGGCTGCCATTTTGGAAGATCGGCGTATTACTATTCGCCAAATAGCCCAAGATGTCAAGATTAGTATAGGGTTTGTGGAAACTATCATTCATGACCATTTGCATATGCATAAAGTGTCTGCCAGATGGATTACCAGGTTGCTCACACCATTCCAGAAGTGAGAACGCGTCGAGTGCTCGACGATGAATTTGGAGATTGCCAAGAAGATGAGTCAAAGTTTTTCAAAAGACTGATTACACAGGATGAAACCTGGGTTCATCACTATGATCCAGAGACCAAAGCCCAGTCAATGCAGTGGAAACACTTGGACTCACTACCTCCAAAGAAGGCAAGGGTGCAGCCTTCCGCTGGCAAGGTCATGCTCAGAGTCTTCTGGGATAAGGACGGAGTAGTGATGACAGATTTCCTGGCAAAGGGTACCACAATTACAGGAGCCTATTATGCTTCACTTTTAAGGAAATTAAGAGAAGATATCAAAATCAAGAGGCGGGGCAAGATCAGCAAAGGTACCCTCCTCCTACAGGACAACGCTCCGGACCACAACTCGCATGTCGCCAGATCAGAACACGGGCGTCTTGTTATGAAATCCTCCCCCATCCTCTCTACTCTCCTGACCTTGAACCCTTTGACTTTCACCTCTTCCCAGCCATGAAGTTGTTTTTGAAAGGAAAGCGTTTCCCAGATGAGGCAGTCTTGATTTCTGAAGTCACGTCGTGGTTGGAGAACCAACCTGGGATGTTCAACAAAAACGGTTTTCAGAGCTGCATCAAACGATGGGAGAAATGTATAACTCTGGGTGGTTCCTATGTAGAGAAAGACTAATAACTGTGCCAAGTTTCGTTGCTCTAGTGCTATGGGAAGTGGGTCAGGGGCATTACTTATTGCACGCCCCTTGTATATATATATATATATATATATATATATATATATATATATATAATTATCTGGGTCTGTCTAACAGTAAGTCCCTCAGTTAGGGTATGTTGCCCCAATATATCTGTGCATACAAGTGACCTGGTAGATCTTGCAGAGCGGAAACCATATTGTGTGTCACTAAGAAGGTTATTCCTGCTGAGGTGGTTGACTATTATGGATTCCAGCAACTTACTCATAACACACAGGAGACTTATTGGTCTGTACTGAGAGGGAGATGACTTATCACCTGAATTTTAAATACAGGGCAAACTGATGAGGTCTTCCAGGGAGTCGGAAAGCATTTCTCCTTAAGGCAGCGCTTAAATAGTTTCGTAAGTATGGGAGCAAGTTCTGGTTGAAGCTTTTTTAACACTATAATTGGGATGCCGTCAGGGCCAGTTGCTTTACTGGAATCTAGGTTCTTTATTAGCTTGGCGTCCTCATGCACGAATATTTGTATGTTACCTAGCTTGTTCTGTGTTATAGGAGGAAATATGGGGAGTTGATGGCCTTCGTCGCATAGGGTAGAATACGCTGCAAAGTTCTTTGCAAATAGTTTGGCCTTGTCTGACGCTGACAAGATGACCTCTGGTCCATTGATAATGGTTGGGATAGAACACACACTTCTGTTCAGGATCCTATTTGTTATTTGCCAAAACTGGTGGGATCCAAGCCGTTGATCAGCTACCTTGGATTTAACAGACTGGGCATATAGCTCTCTTGCATTTTTTATTACTCTTTTACAGTGGTTGCTGGCAGACCTGAAAGCAGCTTTAGTCTCAGTGCATCTATTACGTTGGTAGCTATGGAAAAAGTGATTTCTGTGCGCGATAGCAGCAGCGCAGCATATTCTGGGGAGAACCATGGCTGGCTGTTAGGTTTTTGTTGGAATTTTTTTAGATGGTATGAATTGGTCTATACCTATAATTAACCATTCGGTCAGATCTGATACTATAGAGGACACTTCCTTTTTAAACATGGAGTGCAGAGGTAAATTAGATATGAATGTACTCTAATAGTGTTGCTTCTGTGGTTAATATATTTTGATTGGAGTTGTTTGAGATTCTATTATTTACATTTATTGTTATTATTGGGAGTTCTGTAATTGTGCAGAAATATATACCATCTGTGTGACTGCAATCATCCTTTAAAGGGAATTGCTGTTTGTTTTGGCAATTACAGTTTTGTATAGGTGGTATGTGTGGAGGAGGGACTTGGGATTTTGTTTTATCTTACAGATATTTGAAGTTATAACTGTTTGTGCTAGGTTCGGCATGGTAGAGTAAGATATCTTTATCGAGTTTTTATTTAATATTGTGCTGTATCTGTGCGGGTCTTTAGACGAATGTTCAATTATTTTAAAGAATTCCCTTGGTATATTGACTTTAACATTAGAGCTATGTGATGGGTTGAACCAGATAGATTTTTGCTAATCTTTTTTTTATTTTGATTATTATTGGATTTAGCCCTAGTCTTGGTGTAATTTGAGTTGAGATTATGTCTGCTCGGAAAATCCCGAACAGTATTATTATTTTTGTTTTGGGTCATGTTATGCGTGATTACGGCTTTTTTCTTGTTATTTTCCAATTTATTACTCTTGTATTCTATCTTATCTGTATACCCTGAATTGTCTAAGGCATTATTATAAAAGTTTGCGACTTGGTCAAATGTTTTTTGACGGCTGATAGGCTGGAGATCCTATTTGAGATCAATGGTGCTATGAATAATAGATCTGGGAGGATTCGATTGTTTATGTACGTAGAATAGGCTCAAGTTGGGTTTATGATAAGAAGAATAGGTTTCGGGCGCTAAAATTGGGGATATATCTAGGAAATTTAATGTTTTCTTATTGGGACCAATCTCGATTGCGGGGCCACAGTTTCTAAAGAACTCATGTAATTTCTTAATGATGTAACTGTATTGCCTAGGTCAATCCTGTGTAATGAAGAGAGTGTCATCCCTAAATGGGACTCCCTACTGAGCTCTTTCAATAAGTAAAGAACAACTAAGTCGGAAACTCTGGCAGAGTAAGGTCCCATTATTATGTCAAAATTGTTAGAGGTATCTTTCCTAGTCCCATACTTTCCGTCAAAGTATATCAGAGAACGTATTATCAGGAGAATTAGTCTTATTTCCAAATCTGGGAATTAAGGAAATAATTCTTCTTCTTCTCAGTATATTCGTTTTTTCAAACAATAAATTCTTAACTTGAATATATTTTTATGTATATTTTAATCTACAGAATTTTACTCCGTAGATTAAGGACTTTCACCCTTATTTGTGTTTCCTTTCCGAAAAATAAGTGTGTGTTTAACTCTTGTTAAAGTGTTTCTCAACATATTTTATTAAACCTATATATATATATATATATATATATATATATATATATATATAAATTATGTATCATTATTTTTTCAAAACATGACAAAAAACAAACAAAGCACGATTTTTAATTATATATATATATATATATATACTCCTATAAATTCGTTTTTCTTTTGTGTGTATTGATATTCATATTAAAACCCCTCTTTTCTATTTATTTAAAAGAAAATACAATTTTCTTATATATGGGTTCTGGAATTGCATTCACTAGCAAAAGATCTAGATAATTTGCATATTCTTTTAAACATTCATTTTAATTAATTCCCTATTAGTTTTTTTTGGTTATGGGATGATCATCTTTAGTTAACTATTACGTGTAATTATATTAATGCAGATATTCTACATAATTTATACTTGCATAATATTTGCGTAAAAAGTTTATAGTAAACACAAAATTGTTTCCATATATGTTTATGTATACGTATACATTTTTGTTTAATCTATCTATCTATCTATCTATCTATCTATCTATCTATCTATCTTTCTATTAAAGTGACATGTGTGTGTGTGTGTGCGTGTGTACGTGTACATTTCCCTACCAATTTTAAGTCTACAGACTCGAAATTTGATATACAGGGTACTGAGATTTGGGAAAATCTTTATGATCAGGTTTTCGGCCAGAAATTTGGCTGTTAAGGGGTCAAAGTTCAACGATTTGACCTTTGAAAACTCTACTAAACTCATCCGGCAATGTTGGGTCTAAACACTAGAAATTTTAGATATAGGTTCCTTGGACATGGATCGAACTTAATAACTTGTAATGAGGCCCAAACAATAAATCTTAAGGGGTCATAATAGGGGCAAAGTTTTAAAAAATTTGACCTCTGCGGTTTCTACCAAATTACTCAGACACTTTCTGGTCTAAACATTTGAAATTTTACATAAAGGGTATTCAGAGATAGGGCAAGCTTTTGAATCGGTTTGGGTCGAAAATTTTTAGTTACCAATATATACATGTATGTGTGTATGTACGTATGTATGTTTGCATGTGTGCATACAAATTTCGACGGAGGCGACAGATTTTCTCAAGATCAGTATCCTTTTGAAGTTCGACCTTTCAGACGACAAATATCGAAAAATTAGCTAAACCATTAATATTTTCACCTTCAACTGGGCAGTTTTTTACATGGGAGGAGTCGCTTTTTTCGCCGATATTTTTGAAAGTCATCCTCTCCTTTCTATTGTCTAGCCTTAATTAAAACCTACGTCACTTCCGCTTTGGCTGTGATCGTAACGACAAAGATGTCAGCTTTTCCCCGTTCTTTTCGGCCTTCGCGGTACGGGTTCGAACCTTCCTTTTTTCTACGACTTTTTCTTTTTTTTTCTTTTGCTCAACACACACATCCAAACACTCGGGCAACGCCGGGCTGAAATGCTAGTATATCTATAAAAGTGAACGTGTCTGTGTATGTGTGTGTATATGTGTGTGTGCGTGTTTGTGCAATAACTCTGTCAATTTGCAGTCTACAGACTCGAACTTTGATATACCGGGTACTGAGATTTGGGAAAATCTTTTTTTTTTATGCTCAACATACACTTTTAAACACCCGGGCAACGCCGGGCTGAAATGCTAGTATATATATATATATATATATATATATATATATATATATATATATATTCGCAACCTTAACCGAGAACAAGAGCTGTCCTTTTGTCCATTTAGTCGAATTAACGCGTGACTTGATAATGGGATGTCTCCATAGCAACGAATGTATTCCACCTGTTTCCAATTCATTATTTACGTTTCCGTATTTATTATCGGATACGGCTTTTGAAGTCATATCAAAGGAATTTCTGTTGTTGTTCAAACGCAAGATTATGCACAATAGTGAACATAAACTTAGTCTTGGAAATATGTCTTTTATTCCAACCAGAATCGCCTTCGTGTTAAGAAAGAAAAACAAATGCAGTTTTGTTTGCAGCAAAGATAAAATTCATTTTCTTTTGAACATCCGCGATGTTGGGACTCGCGTTTTTGGAAAACGGAAACGTTGGATCATTTCATAGTTTACAACGAACATAATGTTTTCTTTTATATTTTGAATGGCAAATAGAAAACTTACTGGCGATTATTTTATACCGGAAACTGAAACAAAAAAATAATCTCCCGGATAGAATAACTGCATACAATTAAAGGAACATATGTTGCTATAGGGTCTAATACTTCGGATTTATACTTTTCCGAAAATTATTAGTGTTATTTGTATGTAAATAGTCGCAGTATAACCAACTGTTTCAGCACAGTAGTTTGTGTAGATCCAGATTGAGGCCACAAAAAAGACAACTTTGAACGGTATAAATTTTGGGTACATAAATAGGGTGTCCAAAAATTATTTATTGTTACTTGTATCACGCAATTGTCGTAAACCCAATATAAATAATAGGTACTATATTAAATGTAATTAACTGGACGATGTTAACTATCTACCGTAGCTTTATTTTTTGATATAAGTTATATAAGACGTATGTTAAAATGAAATCAACTAGACGTATGTTAACATTGCAGCTATGAAGAATATTCCCGAAAACTTTTCACTTTTTCAACTATATCGGACGGATACTGTCTGTGTCTGGAGAGTGTAAGCGACTATAAGACGAAACATAATTCAATAAATGTCACTTTCCTCATATTAACTCATATCCAATTAATGCTGAGTATATCCGTGGGCTGCACCTTTAAATTTAATGTTTGAAATGTAAAATTTGAGTAATAAACGGGTAAGTTGATGCTATGAGTTGGGTGCTTGAGAGAAATTAGGATCCTTATTCAATCCTAGGCATTGCCGAATCTTCCTACTAGTATATATATATATATATATATATATATATATATATATATATTTTTACACATTGATCACCACTTATCAAGGCCTGGAAGCCAGTCAGGGATAAGGGTTATTGCAAGTACATTACGTTAGTGTGGAGATTTGATGAAGTGTTTAATTAAGGGGGCGATTCATTAGGAATTTTTTAACTGTGTGTCTGTGTGTGTTCATTTCCCTACAAAACTACTCTGTCAATTTTCAGTCTACAGATTCGATATTTGACATAAGTGGTATAATAATAATAATAATAATAATAATAATAATAATAATAGCAACAATAATAATAATAATAATAATAATAATATGCAAACTCCATTTTTATCAGCCAGACAAATGGTACAAGCACAATTCTGCAGCAGTACTTGAAAACGGAATTCATAAAATTCTATTGGACATGGACGTACAAACAGACAAACCCATCCAAGCAAGCAGACTAGATATCATAATATTGATTAGCAGCTGTACCAAAAAGACAGTTGGTTCTGCACAAAGCCCTCACCAGTATAAACAAATCATCTGTCTGGATTTCAGAGCAACTTAGTTTTTATGGCGGAGCTCATAGGTCGGAATCGATGGCAAGGCCTATCACATACACATACACATATACACACACAACCATATACACACACAACCATATACACACATATATATTTATATATTATGTTGACAAAAAGGTTATTGCGTTATTTTTTATTTTGATACCAAGTGATGTATTTTCAAATAAATTTTCGTGATAATACCTTTACTTTTTTTTTATCATTTTAAAGAGTGTTTTTCGTCTAATCGCTTAAATTACAATCGGTTTAAAACGAGTATTCTTCTTTTCAGAACATCGAATACAAGGTGGAAAAAAATTTCGCACAAGTTTCTTATTTCAATTCAAGCTAGGCCAAAATGTTGCTGAAACTGCTCGAGATATCAACGAAACGTTTGGCCTAGAAACCACTACTGAACACACAGAACAATTGTGGTTTAAGAAATTTCATTGCGGCGACAAATGTGTTGAAGATGATGGGCATAGTGGTCGGGCATCGGCTGTTAACAACGTTCAGTTAAGAGCCTTAGTCGAATTCGAAAAATAAGAGCGTATTCATATATTGTATTTTGTGTACAGAAAGTTGTTAGATGAATTAAGCCATTTGCACCGTCGGTTTCAAGCCCGATAATTAGGACCGTTTTAAATATTCATATCAAGCCTTCTTCAGCCAATACTCATCTCATCAGTATCAGAGCTTGATATAGACATCTAAATAGATCCTAATTATCGGGCTTATTTCATCTAACAACTTTCTGTACACAAAATACAATATATATATATATATATATATATATATATATATATATATACATATATATATAATTGTAAGTACGTGAACATATATATCGAAAGAAATTCACATTATAAAATGTATAGACGCATACTAATATCGATACAAATTTGAGCATGATTACAGGCTACACACGTACACACACATACATACACATACACACACACTCATATATACATTTAAATAAGGGAGTAGTCACCAACAATGTGTATTTTTTAACATTATTTTATTATTCCGTGTCTTGGTTTTTCATTGAGAATTATGTTTGGATCATTGTAATAATGTTTTTAAGTCATTGAAATAGTTTACGCGCGTTTCAGACGGTCTGTGATGCGTCCTTGTCAGAAATTATTTTCAAATGTGGGTATGGCCAGACCCAGGATCGGTTCCTAGTGTGGGGAGGATTTTGTTCCCCAGAGGGGGGGGAATTGGAGGGGGTGTAGGTATTGGAGGGGAATGATAGAAGGGATGATAGTCGTTTCAGTCATGAGGGGGTTCTCCTCCCCTGACTGAGGAGGGAGCGGGGTGTTGGAACAGATATTATACTATGGTTCTAGGTGTCTCCTAGTGTTGTTGGTTTCGAGGTTAAGTAGGGTTGGTATTGTTCAGTGTGTTGTATTAGAGATAGGGGTGTTATGTCTGTGTGTGGTTGTATGCGCGCACGTGTGTGTGTTTTGATGTGTCGCTTCTGATTTATGTGTGGGTGTGTATATGTGTATGTGTATGCGCGTGCATGCGAGTGTACCTAGCATTTCATGTTTTTGTGTGATGGTATTAGGTTCTGTTTAGTTCAGGAGTGAATCTGGTGATGAAGTTTTTTTCCTGTATAAGTAAATAAAAATAATTGTCTGTTTGGAAGATTGCCATTATTTTGAAGCTGTTTCCACTGCATGTGTGTACGTGTTTTGAAACATAGAGGTGTCTGCTATCTGCAATTTTGATGTTGCTCTTATGTAAGGCCACTCTATTGCTGAAATTTTTGGTGGCGCCTATGTAGGATTTGTTGCATGTTGTGCATCTTAGTGCATATACTACATTTCTGGAGGTGCAATTTAGGTCCTTTTTTATTTTGAATGTTTGTGCTGGGTTTTTGAATGTGTATGCGTTACCTTCTATTATTATGTCACATACTCCACATCGCGGTTTGTTGCATTTTGTAACTCCTTTTGTAGTATGTGGGACGAGTTTTGAGGAAGTTAGGATGTGTTTTAAGTTTTTGGGTTGGCGTTTGCTTTTTATTATTTTTGTTGTTTTAAGTATGTTGTTTAGTTTGTCGTTCTGATTGAGGAGGATAAGGTTTTTTGTTATCTGTGTGAATAGTTCTAGGTTGTTTGTGCTGTGTGTAGAGACGTATGCTAGAATTTGTTCTTTGTTGTGTTCTTTTGGGGTTCTTAGTTGGTCTATTGGAATTTTTTCAGCCAGTTCAATACCTTTCTGTATTAGTGGTAGTGGGTATCCTCTTTTCCGGAGTGTTATTTGTAGTTCATTCAGTCTAGTTGAACGGAGGTGTCTGTCTGTTACTATTGTGCAGACACTACGTGCTAGGGAGTAGGGTATTGATTTTAGACAGTTTTAAGGATGGTGGCTTTTGAAGTGGAGGTATTGTGGAGTGTCTGTGGGTTTGTGGTAGATGTCTGTGATTATGTTGTTGTTTTTTATTGTTACTAGGATGTCTAGGAAAGGTAGTTCTGTGGGGCTTTGTTCTAGTGTGAAGTTTATTTTTGGGTGTAGATTTTGTAGCAAAGTGTGGAGTTCTTTAATATCCCTCCATGAGGTTCTCCAGAGGATAAAGCAGTCGTCTAGGTATCTTTTCCAAGATTTTATGAAGAGTGTTTTTATATTGTACCCGTACTTTTGCTCTATCCTTTCATAAAGGGTCTCTTCTAGGAAGGCGAGTGTAAGGGTGGCATATGTCGGTGCCATTTTGGTACCCATTGCTGTGCCTAGTATTTTGATGTAGTTGTCTTTATTGAATTGGAAGGAGTTGTTATTGGGGATTATGTCGATGCTATCAATCACGAATTGTTTATTGAATCTGGGGTGTAAAGTCTGTGTATGTTTGTCAATCCAATATGCGATAGCTTCTTTTCCTAGATTGTGTGGGATATTGCTATATAGGCTGCTAACATCGAATGTGGCTAGTATAGTCCCATCGTCTACTGTTTGTGGTAGGGAGCTATGGAAGTGTGTGTTATCTCTTACAAAACTTCTGACTAGATTGGTGAAGGGCTGTAATAGTATATCTATTAGGTTGCTAAGTCTGCTTGTTGGGCATGATGGTCCTGCTACTATGGGTCTGAATGTGAGGTCGTTGGCGTTTGGGGTGCTTATGTATTCCGACTTTTGTATGTTGATGGCATGTCTTACCTGGTTAGATTTGTGTATTTTGGGTAGCCCATAGAAGATGTTTGTTTTTGTTGTGAAGTTTGTGAGGAAGTCTTTTTCTTTTTTAGTTAATGTACTATTGTATGTTGTGCAGAGTTTTGTTATTTTAGATATGGTTGTGTCGTCTATGTTAGAGCTAATTGGTTTGTAATAATTTTCGTTCCCTAGTGATTCTGAAATTTTTGTTTTATAGAAGTTCTTATTCATTATAACTACTGCACTACCTTTGTCTGCTTCCTTTATAACTTAGTTGTTATTGTGTTGGATTCAGACCACAGCCGCCTTCCTAAGGAAACAAATAACCCCAAAATACTATGAAACAATATACACATTCCCAAACCAATAAAAGCAAACACACACACGCACACACACGCGCACACACACATATAAACACACACGCACACACACACGCACACGCACACACACATACACACACCCTACCCCACCCCAAAGGAAAAGAAAAAACATTAGCAGAAAGAGATAGCGACCACAGCGAGGTCAACGCCTCCCTGGACAAACCAAATAAAAAAGCAATAAAAATTCAGCATACCAATGTATAATAAACACTTACAAGCCTCCACCCCTTGGAAAAACTTCAAACTAACCACGAAAATCGCCATTTTTACACATTTGAAAATAATTTCTGACGAGGACGCATCACAGACCGTCTGAAACGCGCGTAAACGATTTCAATGACTTAAAAACATTATTACAATGATCCAAACATAATTTTCAATGAAAAACCAAGACACGGAATAATAAAATAATGTTAAAAAATACACATTGTTGGTGACTACTCCCTTTTTTTAAATATACATCTTTCTTTCGTTGGAATTTATTAACCCATTTTATATAAATATATATATATATATATATATATATATATATATATATATATATATATATATGCATATGCACACAGAGATTAATAGGTACAGGTTAATGTCCGTGTAGCAATAAAATCAATTTAGTAGATCGCCCTTGTTGGGAAAAGGAAATGATACGAGGATTTTTCGAAGAGAGTTTCGATATTAAAGCATCAAAGGAAATATCTTCAATTCGATTCCACTTAAAATACTAAAAAACAGAACAAAAAAAAAAAACAACCAAAAATAACACAGCCAATCAAGAACAAATGCGACGCTGGAAAAAATAGGCAGAACGGATTTTTTTTTTAAGTTACAAAAGGAATTCTTTGAAAAAGAATACACAAAAACAATCTTTTAAGAATAATAACTGATTTTTTTTTTGCCCAAGGATGTTTTGTATAAATACATGGCACGGTATATGAAAATGTAAACAAGTTAAAATGCTACATTTTCTCCCTGGAAACCTTTTCATTGAAGAATATGCAGAGAGGAATTTACTTGGTCATTTACGTATGGATCACCACATCAAAGTTTGTGGATTACTTAAAGATAACTATTTAAGAGATTGTCACTTGCACGATAATTGCGTCTACGAAAATGGTCCATATTAGGAACCCTATGTTAATAGCGAGTGAGTCAACCAGTATAAAGTTTGACATGGGCGAGCACTGGGTGCATGCCATGATAACACGGGGCTTGCTAAACAGAATCCGTTACCAGAGATGGAATTATAGATAGGTTACATAAGTTTGGGACACGGGGGCAGCAAGTCAAACGGGGTAGACACTACAAGACGTGAGAGGCGAGTAAAGTAATGACGTCACCTTTTCCGAGTTTAAAGAAAACATTTTTTTTCAAATGAGTTGACTGCAGAAGCAGGTACGAGACACACCGCTGGACATACTACGCGGTAACCTTGAAATTTGCCGAATGCGAAATATCACCCTGGAAATCTCTTTTCGCATTTCATCCTTTTCAGTTAACTGATGAGACAATCGACGGTCACCCATCGAATGCAGCGGCCACTAGACAAAGGATAAATGTGACAGTGAAAACTAGACGAAAAGAAACAGCAGCATCACCCAAATTTGAAAGAGCAGAAGAATGAATTATTCAAGTAATCAACTCAACGGATGCTTGTTCACATTAGACTTTAAAACAATATGCTGTAGTCGATTGAGAAGCAGGTTCGTAGTATACTGTTCAACAGATTGTATGTTTTAAGAAAAAAAAAAAAAAAACTTATTCCATGGAACTTCCGTTTATTTTTGTTTAAAAAGAGAGAAAGAAATGCTATTGTTGTTGTTGTAGTGAGACGAGTGATTACCGTGAACGTTCTAGACAGGAATACCAGGGATCGTAGTTCAACCAAACATCTAACATAACATAAACGATACAATAGAGAGAGGCTGGCAATATCTCTTCTGTGTGAAACAGGCTCTAGTGACGAGAAGATATTATTTCTGTATTAGATTGCGGAACTGATTTTGTACTCTGTCAAGACATGCTCACTTACTTTATTGTGCATTTATTAATATAATTCGGGAAACCGAATACCTATTGAAGAGAGTTTAAATGTTTACTAAACACTATCCTCATGTCTCTAGGTTATATCTGCATAGGGTTTGTCAGGACAACCTGACATAGAGATACTTTTCCCTACAAGTAAATAATAACTAAATATTCAAAATCACGTAGTATTCACAATGCAAATGAGATGTCCTTAGCATGGCCCACCCACACTGGCTTTTACGAGGAATAGGGCATCTTCAGCAAGTGATGTTAGTTTGAGAAAGTAAGACGCTGATACTCCGCCAGACTAGATGGATTCTTGTACTGGAATCCAATCAGACCAAGAGACCCCCAAAATGAAGATATACTATAACATATGAAAATGGTGAAATGGAGAGAAGCAAATAATGTTCTAAACTTCTTTAGTGACATAGCGTGGACGACTATATGCAAATGTCACCCCCTTCAGCCGGTCGGTTGAGACGATCGTCGACCTCAAAACTCTTCCATTCCAATTACGGCAGCCTGAAAACGACCCGACTCTGGCGGTTTGCAGCTCACTATTTTCGTCCTTCCAGTGACCACTGCCGGTGATAATTCTTAGCCGTTTTAATGTTGCTGGTATGGGGTAGTGACAAAATTATCAGTTGATCGTCTAAATTTATACTCCGGACCTGTCGTTGTGTACCCGCTTACCGGCGAACATCGCCGATAAGAGAGCCGTGGATTTTAGTGTGGTGAAAAAGGAAATTAAAACGATTCCACACACGAATAAGCAATTAATCTGGGTTTATTCACAATAATAATGGTCTAATAATATTTCAGAGTTTGAAGGAAGTTGGCTGTAGCTATTTTAAAACGGTAGCTTGTGACTCGAGTTGGGATAAGTTTTCGGCCATTGGAGATACGTGTTTTAAGTCAAAAGCCCTCTCTGCCCGACTTTAACACCATCTGAATTCGCCAAAATCGAATTCTCTGTTCTCCTTCTCTTCTCCTCTTTTTCTCCCTTCTGTTTACTGTGTTCGAGGAATATATACATATCCATCAATGCCCTTTAAACATCACGAGTTTGTATTTGTTTACAACAAGAAAACTTGCCTGTCATCAGCTTTCAAACCTTGTTTTCTAAAATAAACAACCGCCTGTCATTTCATCTCGAATTCTGTGTTTCAAAATAAACATCCAGCTCACTCCAAACTCTGACTGTTACAACAATAAGTATCTCTTGACATACTTTTTCCTTTGTTTGTTCTAACCACAGAGTCATTTGATCGTCCTATTTTTCGTTCTTTTTGCTCTTCCTCTACAACGGCATATCAACCCCATAACTTGGTTATACAAATACCGTGCCGTGAGTGACATGACATCACGGTAAGGAAAAAGAAGACTTTAAAAAAGAGATAACATGTTCGAGAAGACGATCACGTTAGAGACGTGGATGACGTTCAAGAGCATATTTGAGAAGACGATCACGTTTGAGACACGTAAGTAACGTTACAACCGTAACGAGACCACGCCTGGCGGGAGAATGAGGAAATAAATGTTGTACAACAACAAAAATAGCGAATTGAAGTTATTTTCTATTTAAAAAAAAAATACATTTCACCCCTAACAAGGCACAGTGCTATTTTGATGTAGGGGGCTACTGTCAGGGACATAAGTTGCAGGGATATTATGTAGGGAGTTGAGCAGCAAGATGTCTGTTCACATTACACTTGAACTTCTGCATGTCAGTACGATTGGGGAAGCAGGATCCCGAAAGGGAATTAAAAAGTCTAGTAATTCTGGGGAAGAAACTCTTAGAGTAGAAGGCTTTCTTTTATCTAGGGATCTCTACTTTGTAGGGGTAGGACGTTTCTGCTTGCCGGGTTTTTCCGGGACATTTACGTCGAGGGGTATAAGGTCTGGTAGTTCGTTGTCTACTTTGCGACTGAAGTTACAACGTGTTTGACAACGTTACACATTACTAATTCAATGTTTGAGAGGTAAAGGAGAACTTTACTGGAATATTCGAATATTTATGTACTTTGAGGTAATTGCGCCAAGTCCGAGGTAATTCCGCCAACTAGTTAAAAGTACTCTTTTGGCAACCACGCATATAAAGAGCACTTTTTTTTTTTAGTTGGCGCAATTACTCCCGAATTTGGCGCAATTACCCCAAAGTACGGTATCTCATATAGAGGTCAAGTTGTAGTCCCTAGAAAGTGGTCCCCCTTTATTTCTGAGAACTTTGACTTAAGTAAAATGAAACATGGTTGAAGATAAAAGACTGACAATCACCAAAGAATGACGCCGTCAAATATCACACAGGTTATGATACCGTATCTTTAAATGATGCGGGAAGTATTTGAAATATTTGATCGAAAAGGAAGTGATTTATTTACATTTCAAATGCTATGAATGCTCCTCTTCCTCCTCCTCCTCCTCCTCCTCCTCCTCTTCTTCTTCTTCTTCTTCTTCTTCTTTTTGGTGATGCCCCTAATGAGTGCCAATGTACATAGTGTGGCCGAGTGTGGCCGAGTGTGGCGCGCGACGATTAATCCATATGTATATCTGTCTGCCATTTTCTCTTTTTCATACAGTTAGCATGTTTTTTTCTGAGGTTTTAATTTAACGTCTCTTGTTTTAAATCACCCTTTTTTATAAACATCGGCAACCGAGTATATGCATCAACAGACGAAAAGAACCAACGTTTATGTGACAACGTCAATGGAAGTAAATAAACAGAATTCATTACATGCTATTCCCTACTATTATTGATATTTCCATTGTTCTAGTGTTATAATTTTGTTTTACTGTACATAAAATATATAAACTGAATCCAGATTAAGTGTTTAATATTGCTGTATTACTTATTTTCATATCGTGGTTACTTTGTAGCATAGCAGGACTTTTAGAATACTCTAACAATACTGACATGCAACCGGCGTTGCCCGGTCGTAAAATACGCTTAAATATGATATTTTAATTTACGTAGATTTCGTATTTATTAATATAGAATAAATTGTCTTTGATGATTATATTGTACCCAATATATATAGGAATGATTTCAAAAGTTTTAGAAGAAGTGACTCCGATACCACCAATAGTCGTTATTTAGCCTTTCAGCTCTTGTCGTTATTGTGTAAGCTATCGCCAAGTAGATGGAAAAGGTTAAAATCAAACTTCAAGCTAAAAGTGTATATCTACGCATGCTCAGAACATAGTCGGTTTACCTGACAAGGTCTGTTTCTAATCAATGTTGATCCGTTACCAGCTAAAAACCAAATCGAAAGTGTTCCCGAAGTCCAAATATCCTATATATCAAGTTTCAATTCTGAAGACCAAATATTCAGAGAAAGGTTGGTAGGGACGTTTCTGCACACACGCAGACAAGGTCATTTTTACACACACACACACACACACACACACACACACACACACACGCACACACACACTCTCTCTCTCACACACACACACAAACACACACACACACACACGCACACACACACACTCACTCACTCACTCACACACACACACACACACACACTCTCTCTCACACACAAATATATAGTTATATATAAACATATTTCCGTGTTTATCTTTAATTCCTAGCAATTATGCCCGATGTTGAAAATATGCATAAAAAGAATTAAGCGTAATAGTTAAATGAAACCCATCATCTAATAAGAAACCATAAAAATTGAATAATTAATTGATAAACGGTAGTTTTTCAAAGGAATATTCGTATCAGTTAACCTTCACGAAGTCGCTTCCATATCCATGGCTGAGTATATTAAGAGGTTCGTTTTAATAATTTTTAAATAGAAAAGTAGGCTTTTAATATTAATGTCAGAGCGAAAACAAAGAACAACTTAATTTTATAAGTATATAAATAGGTAATTCGCATATCTACACTATCTTAGTAAAACCCATATCTTCCGAAATAAAAACAAAAATTTAAATATGTAAATAATTGATCGTTTTACTTTAATTAAAAGATAGAATGGATTGATTCGAATACATTTCCAAACTTTAAATGAAAGAAATGACATATTTTTTTACATTTCTTCTTCTTCTTCTTCTTCTTCTTCTTCTTCTTCTTCTATGTGCTGCCCCCTATGGGAACTAGCGTGCATAATGTGGCGGGATGCTTCGTGAAACGAGCTATCTATCTATCTATCTATCTATCTATCTATCTATCTATCTATCTATCTATCTATCCGCTTGTCTCTCTTCTTCCTTTCTTTCCCGCGCACACAACTGGGCGAGTCGGATCATTAAGATTATTCGGACTATTGTTCTCACCTTGAGTTCTATTCGCACAATGTTTCGGCCGATGTAACCTCCGACCTTTTTCAGGTGCATCCTGTGGAACTCGGAAATCCTTCTGTCGAACTCGACACTCTACAGGGATTTTTTTAACGGAACCTTTATTTAATCCACTGGAGTAGCATTCTCTCGTTCCATCAATAATGATTATGTAGAAGTTATGAATGATTCATAATTGCATTCTTTGCATCAGTTACAATATTGAATATTCAACTTTCAGAAGAGTGTCGCTCGCAGCCGGGACGTGTGGCGTAACGGAGAAAATACTAGGTCAAAATCAGTTGTAAGTGAAACTCTTCTGGAGATTGAAGTTTCTGTCATCAGTGTTGGCGATACGAAGCATACAAATGCGAATTACTTAAGATTGAAGATTTAATAACCTCAATAATGGTAGAATCCTGAGAAAATCACCTCCAGACTGTAATGGAATGGGGTCGTAAACGGTTGGTAACATTTAATGTTAGTAAGACTAAGCTGCTTTCACAATTATAAGAAGGCTTCCTAACCACCGATATCCATGACAAATAATGCTCTACGTGAGAATTCTTCCCTCAAACTCCTCGGCCTATCATTCACAAACAATATGATCTGGAACAAATACATTGAGGACATTGCAAAGGCTGCTGCAAACAAGGTGAGTTCTCTATACCATGCTAGAAGACTACGCACACATAAGAGTATCCTGTACCTCTACAAAGCCACTATTCGTATATGCCTAAAGTATTGTTACCAATATTGGGTTGGTACATCTACCACTCGTTTCTCCCTCTTGAATAGGATCCAAAAAAGAATCTCCAATCTAATAAGTCCCGCTTTGTCAACTAAGCTTTAACCCCCTGACCCCTAGCCGCAATTTTGCATTCCTTTGCGTGTTTTACAAGTATTTTAATGAAATGTGCTCTGATGAAAATTTTGCACTCGTACCCCCTCAACGTACATACCTCCCCGACAAACCCGCCTAGCAACAAAATCACAGCCCTTCACTGTTAAGGTCCTTAAATGCAAGAAAGCTTAATACTCTAATAGTTTCTTCCCCCGAACCGCTAGACTTTGGAATTCCTTTCCTGCTGCCTACTTCCATGTCTGTACTGATATGACAAAATTTCAAATGTAACGTAAAAAAAAAAACACCATCTTGTTCATTTTCCCTAAGCATGGCCCCAACTAGTAGGCCCTTATGTCTTAGTGGAGATATGCTTTGTTTGGGGTCAACGTGAGTAAAAAAAAAATCTAAATTATCAATCCTTATCTACATAAAAAAATCTAAATTATCAATCCATATCTATATATAAAACAAATCTAAATTATCAATCTATATCTATATATAAAACAAATCTAAATTATCAATCCTTATCTATATAAAACAAATCTAAATTATCAATCCTTATCTATATAAAACAAATCTAAATTATCAATCCTTATCTACATAAAAAATCTAAATTATCAATCCTTATCTATATAAAACAAATCTAAATTATCAATCCTTATCTATATAAAACAAATCTAAATTATCAATCCATATCTATATATAAAACAAATCTAAATTATCAATCCTTATCTATATATAAACAAATCTAAATCATCAAGCCTTATCTATATAAAACAAATCTAAATTATCAATCCATATCTATATAAAACAAATCTAAATTATCAATCCATATCTATATAAAACAAATCTAAATTATCAATCCATATCGATATATAAAACAAATCTAAATTATCAATCCATATCGATATATAAAACAAATCTAAATCATCAATCCTTATCTACATAAAAAATCTTAATTATCAATCCTTATCTATATAAAACAAATCTAAATTATCAATCCATATCTATATAAAACAAATCTAAATTATCAATCCATATCGATATATAAAACAAATCTAAATCATCAATCCTTATCTATATAAAACAAATCTAAATTATAAATCCATATCTATATATAAAACAAATCTAAATTATCAATCCTTATCCATATATAAAACAAATCTAAATCATCAATCCTTATCTATATAAAACAAATCTAAATTATCAATCCATATCTATATAAAACAAATCTAAATTATCAATCCATATCTATATATAATACAAATCTAAATTATCAATCCTTATCTATATAAAACAAATCTAAATTATCAATCCATATCTATATAGAAAACAAATCTAAATTATCAATCCTTATCTATATAAAAAAATCTAAATCATCAATCCTTATCTATATAAAACAAATCTAAATTATCAATCCTTATCTACATAAAAAATCTAAATTATCAATCCTTATCTATATAAAACAAATCTAACTTATCAATCCTTATCTATATAAAACAAATCTAAATTATCAATCCATATCTATATATAACACAAATCTAAATTATCAATCCTTATCTATATAAAACAAATCTAAATCATCAATCCTTATCTATATAAAACAAATCTAAATTATCAATCCATATCTATATAAAACAAATCTAAATTATCAATCCATATCTATATATAAAACAAATCTAAACTATCAATCCTTATCTATGTAAAAATAAATCTAAATTATCAATCCATATCTATATATAAAACAAATCTAAATTATCAATCCTTATCTATATATAAAACAAATCTAAATTATCAATCCATATCTATATATAAAACAAATCTAAATCATCAATCCATATCTATATATAAAACAAATCTAAATTATCAATCCTCATCTATATAAAACAAATCTAAATTATCAATCCATATCTATATAAAACAAATCTAAATTATCAATCCATATCTATATATAAAATAAATCTAAATTATCAATCCATATCTATATAAAACAAATCTAAATTATCAATCCATATCTATATATCAAACAAATCTAAACTATCAATCCATATCTATATAAAACAAATCTAAATTATCAATCCTTATCTATATAAAACAAATCTAAATTATCAATCCTTATCTATATAAAACAAGTCTAAATTATCAATCCATATATATATTTAAAACAAATCTAAATTATCAATCCTTATCTATATAAAACAAATCTAAATTATCAATCCATATCTATATAAAACAAATCTAAATTATCAATCCATATCTATATAAAACAAATCTAAATTATCAATCCTTATCTATATATAAAACAAATCATAATTATCAATCCTTATCTATATAAAAAAACAAAATTATCAATCCTTATCTACATCAAAAATCTAAATTATCAATCCTTATCTATATAAAAAATCTAAATCATCAATCCTTATCTACATAAAACATCTAAATAATTAATCATTATCTATATAAAAAAAACAAAATTATCAATCCTTATCTACATAGAAAAACAAAATTATCAATCCTTATCTACATAAAAAATCTAAATTATCAATCCTTATCTCCATAAAAAATCTAAATCATCAATCCTTATCTATATAAAAAAACAAAATTATCAATCCTTATCTACATAAAAAATCTAAATTATCAATCCTTATCTATATAAAAAATCTAAATTATCAATCCTTATCTATATAAAAAGTCTAAATTATCAATTCTTATCTACATAAAAAATCTAAATTATCAATCATTATCTATATAAAAAGTCTAAATTATCAATCCTTATCTATATAAAAAAAACAAAATTATCAATCCTTATCTACATAAAAAATCTAAATTATCAATTCTTATCTACATAAAAAATCTAAATAATTAATCCTTATCTATATAAAAAAATCTAAATTATCAATCCTTATCTATATAAAAAAATCTAAATCATCAATCCTTATCTACATAAAAAATCTAAATTATCAATCCTTATCTATATAAAAAATCTAAATTATCAATCCTTATCTATATAAAAAATCTAAATTATCAATCCTTATCTACATAAAAAATCTAAATTATCAATCCTTATCTGCATAAAAAATCTAAATTGTCAATCCTTATCTATATAAAAAGTCTAAATTATCAATCCTTATCTACATAAAAAATCTAAATTATCAATTCTTATCTACATAAAAAATCTAAATTATCAATCCTTATCTACATAAAAAATCTAAATAATCAATCCTTATCTATATAAAAAAATCTAAATTATCAATCCTTATCTACATAAAAAATCTAAATTATCAATCCTTATCTATATAAAAAATCTAAATTATCAATCCTTATCTATATAAAACAAATCTAAATTATCAATCCTTATCTACATAAAAAATCTAAATTATCAATCCTTATCTGCATAAAAAATCTAAATTATCAATCCTTATATATATAAAACAACAAAATTATCAATCCTTATCTACTTAAAAAATCTAAATTATCAATCCTTATCGATATAAAAAATCAAAATTATCAATCCTTATCTATATAAAAAGAAAATGATCAATCTATATCTATATAAAAAACAAAATTATCAATCCTTATCTACATAAAAAATCTAAATTATCAATCTTTGTCTACATAAAAAATCTAAATTATCAATCCTTATCTACATGAAAAATCTAAATTATCAATCCTTATCTATATAAAAAATCTAAATTATCAATCCTTATCTACATTAAAAATCTAAATTATCAATCCTTATCTACATAAAAAATCTAAATTATCAATCCTTATCTATATAAAAAATCTAAATTATCAATCCTTATCTACATAAAAAATATAAATTATCAATCCTTATCTATATAAAAAAACAAAATTATCAATTCTTATCTACATAAAAAAATCTAAATTATCAATCCTTATCTACATAAAAAATATAAATTATCAATCCTTATCTATATAAAAAAATCTAAAATAACCATTCCTTATCTATATAAAAAAACTAAATTATCAATCCTTATCTATATAAAAAAATCTAAAATAACCATTTCTTATCTATATAAAAAATCTAAATTATCAATCATTATCTATATATAAATAAATCTAAATTATCAATCCTTATCTATATAAAAAATCTAAATTATCAATCCTTATCTATATAAAAAAACAAAATTATCAATCCTTATCTACATAAAAAATCTAAATTATCAATCCTTATCTATATAAAAAATCTAAATTATCAACCCTTATCTACATAAAAAATCTAAATTATCAATCCTTATCTACATAAAAAATCTAAATGATCAATCCTTATCTATATAAAAAAAACAAAATTATCAATCCTTATCTACATAAAAATCTAAATTATCAATCCTTATCTATATAAAAAATCTAAATTATCAATCCTTATCTATATAAAAAAGAAAATGATCAATCTATATCTATATAAAAAAACAAAATTATCAATCCTTATCTACATAAAAAATCTAAATTATCAATCCTTATCTATATAAAAAAATCTAAAATAACCATTCCTTACCTATATAAAAAAGAAAATGATCAATCTATACCTATATAAAAAAACAAAATGATCAATCTATATCTATATAAAAAAACAAAATTATCAATCTATATCTATATAAAAAAACAAAATTATCAATCTATATCTCTATAAAAAAACAAAATTATCAATCTATATCTATATAAAAAAACAAAATGATCAATCTATATCTATATAAAAAAACAAAATTATCAATCTATATCAATATAAAAAAGGAAATGATCAACCTATATCAATATAAAAAAACAAAATTATCAATCTATATCTATATAAAAAAACAAAATTATCAATCTATATCTATATAAAAAAACAAAATTATCAATCCTTATCTACATAAAAAATCTAAATTATCAATCCTTATCTACATAAAACATCTAATTTATCAATCCTTATCTACATAAACAATCTAAATTATCAATCCTTATCTACATAAAAAATCTAAATTATCAATCCTTATCTACATAAAAAATCTAAATTTTCAATCCTTATCTACATAAAAAATCTAAATTATCAATCCTTATCTACATAAAAAATCTAAATTATCAATCCTTATCTACATAAACAATCTAAATTATCAATCCTTATCTACATAAAAAATCTAAATTATCAATCCTTATCTACATAAAAAAATCTAAATTATCAATCCTTATCTACATAAAAAATATAAATTATCAATCCTTATCTATATAAAAAAATCTAAAATAACCATTCCTTATCTATATAAAAAAACTAAATTATCAATCCTTATCTATATAAAAAAATCTAAAATAACCATTTCTTATCTATATAAAAAATCTAAATTATCAATCATTATCTATATATAAATAAATCTAAATTATCAATCCTTATCTATATAAAAAATCTAAATTATCAATCCTTATCTATATAAAAAAACAAAATTATCAATCCTTATCTACATAAAAAATCTAAATTATCAATCCTTATCTATATAAAAAATCTAAATTATCAATCCTTATCTACATAAAAAATCTAAATTATCAATCCTTATCTACATAAAAAATCTAAATGATCAATCCTTATCTATATAAAAAAAACAAAATTATCAATCCTTATCTACATAAAAATCTAAATTATCAATCCTTATCTATATAAAAAATCTAAATTATCAATCCTTATCTATATAAAAAAGAAAATGATCAATCTATATCTATATAAAAAAACAAAATTATCAATCCTTATCTACATAAAAAATCTAAATTATCAATCCTTATCTATATAAAAAAATCTAAAATAACCATTCCTTACCTATATAAAAAAGAAAATGATCAATCTATACCTATATAAAAAAACAAAATGATCAATCTATATCTATATAAAAAAACAAAATTATCAATCTATATCTATATAAAAAAACAAAATTATCAATCTATATCTCTATAAAAAAACAAAATTATCAATCTATATCTATATAAAAAAACAAAATGATCAATCTATATCTATATAAAAAAACAAAATTATCAATCTATATCAATATAAAAAAGGAAATGATCAACCTATATCAATATAAAAAAACAAAATTATCAATCTATATCTATATAAAAAAACAAAATTATCAATCTATATCTATATAAAAAAACAAAATTATCAATCCTTATCTACATAAAAAATCTAAATTATCAATCCTTATCTACATAAAACATCTAATTTATCAATCCTTATCTACATAAACAATCTAAATTATCAATCCTTATCTACATAAAAAATCTAAATTATCAATCCTTATCTACATAAAAAATCTAAATTTTCAATCCTTATCTACATAAAAAATCTAAATTATCAATCCTTATCTACATAAAAAATCTAAATTATCAATCCTTATCTACATAAACAATCTAAATTATCAATCCTTATCTACATAAAAAATCTAAATTATCAATCCTTATCTAGATAAAAAATCTAAATTATCAATCCTTATCTACATAAAAAATCTAAATTATCAATCCTTATCTACATAAAAAATCTAAATTATCAATCCTTATCTATATAAAAAAACAAAATTATCAATCCTTATCTACATAAAAAATCTTAAATATAAATCCTTATCTACATAAAAAATCTAAATTATCAATCCTTATCTACATAAAAAATCTAAATTATCAATCCTTATCTACATAAAAAATCTAAATTATCAATCCTTATCTATATAAAAAAAACAAAATTATCAATCCTTATCTACATAAAAATCTAAATTATCAATCCTTATCTATATAAAAAAATCTAAATTATCAATCCTTATCTATATAAAAAAGAAAATGATCAATCTATATCTATATAAAAAAACAAAATTATCAATCTATATCTATATAAAAAACAAAATGATCAATCTATATCTATATAAAAAAACAAAATTATCAATCCTTATCTACATAAAAAATCTAAATTATCAATCCTTATCTATATAAAAAAATCTAAAATAACCATTCCTTATCTATATAAAAAAGAAAATGATCAATCTATATCTATATAAAAAAACAAAATTATCAATCTATATCTATATAAAAAAACAAAATTATCAATCCTTATCTACATAAAAAATCTAAATTATCAATCCTTATCTATATAAAAAATCTAAATTATCAATCCTTATCTACATAAAAAATCTAAATTATCAATCCTTATCTACATAAAAAATCTAAATTATCAATCCTTATCTACATAAAAAATCTAATTCATCAATCCTTATCTACATAAAAAATCTAAATTATCAATCCTTATCGACATAAAAAATCTAAATTATCAATCCTTATCTATATAAAAAATCTTAATTATCAATCCTTATCTACATAAAAAATCTAAATTATCAATCCTTATCTACATAAACAATCTTAATTATCAATCCTTATCTACATAAAAAATCTAAATTATCAATCGTTATCTACATAAAAAATCTAAATTATCAATCCTTATCTACATAAAAAATCTAAATTATCAATCCTTATCTACATAAACAATCTAAATTATCAATCCTTATCTACATAAAAAATCTAAATTATCAATCCTTATCTACATAAAAAATCTAAATTATCAATCCTTATCTACATAAAAAATCTAAATTATCAATCCTTATCTACATAAAAAATCTAAATTATCAATCCTTATCTACATAAAAAATCTAAATTATCAATCCTTATCTACATAAAAAATCTAAATTATCAATCCTTATCTATATAAAAAAATCTAAATTATCAATCCTTATCTATATAAAAAAATCTAAAATAACCATTCCTTATCTATATAAAAAAACTAAATCATCAATCATTATCTATATATAAATAAATCTAAATTATCAATCCTTATCTATATAAAAAAAAAATCAGAAACGTAATTGGTGATTCTGCGGTTTTATTTGACCGTCTATTGTTTAAAATAAACATTGTCATAAACATCGGCGATGGAGTTGGTTTCTCAACAGACGAAAAGACAATGACAACGACACGGGTGTATAATAGTTTATAACACAACGTCGATAAATGAAAATGTAACGCTTCTACTTCATTGCAATCTTTCTTCTGAGATCGCATGTTTTTACTAATAGCTTAGTACTTACGAAGGCCAAAAAGCCACTTAAAGATAAAAGTTAATCCGTTTGTTACCTAGGTGATGCATATTACTGTGAAAGGATTGGAAACGATGAGTGGATTGGACAGAATGTGATCACTTAAGAGAACGTATTCGTTGATATTGAACTTGAAAGCGATCATATTGTAGTCAATAGGGAATCAGTTTCATGGTAAGGTGTTCCACAGACGAGAAGTTATAAACCTTACTCATGGATAATCCGTTCGGTTTTAGGAACACAACGGAAGAAATGAAAGTTATTTTTTACAGTTGTAGTATTTAGACGAGTTATTGTTGTTAATGTTTTACAAGGAAAACCAGAGATTAGAGCTCAGTCGAGCACCTTCCATGGAAATACCAATAGAGTTGAGGAATACTGCTTTTAAACCTTATTTTAATGTTGGGGAAAACCACCTCCTTCAAAAAAAGGGGTCACTCTGGCAGTATCCAAATAAATAGTAATTGTTCTCAGTATGAAAGGTTTCCCCTGCATTGACCAAGGACGAATTACTGAACAGATACTACCCGGACAAAGGTCAGGCGCTAGCGATTGCGTTCAATTAGTTTCGCTTTATTTATACGAAAAGACAAACAAACACTTGAAACAAGGGAATTTTTTTAAACTCGACAAAAAAAAAAAAAAAATAAATAAATAAATAGAGACGATGTCCGTTTACGATTTATGGAGTATAAGAAACTTCTCCCGGAATGTAACCGACGCGCTCATTTTGCCTGGGTGTTTCGAGGTGTGTCTTGACCAAAAAAAAGTGGTAGTAGGCAGGCAGGCTCAAACCCGTACCGCGAAAGAGGAAAAGAACGTCACAAAAAAAACAAAAAAAAAAAACAAAAAAAAAAAAACGAAAAACGTGACGTATATGCTGTTGCATCCATCGCCACACGGGGGTGACTAAGGTTTAAATTAAGACTAATCAATCGAAAAGAGAGGATGACTTTCGTAAATATCAGCGAAAAAAAGCGACCCCTCCCTGTAGAAAAGTGCCCAGATGAGGGTGAAGGAATGAACGTTTTTGGCCGATTTTTCGATATTTGTCGTCCGAAGGGTCCAGCTTCAAAACGATACCAATCGCGTGAAAATCTGTCGCCTCTGTCGAAAATTTTAGGTAGACATACAAACATATATACATACATACATTTAAACAGACAGGTGAGATTTATATTATAGAATATTATTTAGATTATTCTGTTACCCTCTTCAGTATGCCCTACGATAAATCGAGATATGATAGCAAAGATGATTTCATTACGGACAGAAAAGAAATCAGGACACATAGTGTCCCAGTTCATAAATCTTCTTGTAGACAAAGCTGAAGTAAAAATAAAAGAAAAAAGTAATTTGAGTGTATTTTTTGTACAATTAATTACTTTAGAAAACCCGCTTTTTGTAACAATATTATATATTTTTTATCGTCAAAACAAATTAGACAACTTCACAGCCTATGTTATATCCGGGAGCAATCGTGAATCATTGAGCAAAGCCCTCGGGTTGATCACCAATTGTTTCCGTCTTTCATGTTTTGTAATTAATTACTGTGGGCGCGGCTTTACAACGGTTCAGGATGCGAGAATATATATTACTCGAATGCAGAAAAGAAATTCAGAATATCTTACCATTTCTCAATGTTTCCGTCCCTCCTCGTTTTTATTCCACATGATTGACACGTAGGCGTGGTCTAAAAACCAAAAGCGAGAACTCTTAACAGATCTGCGTTCTCACAGAAATATTTCCCAGCATGCAACAACTTACTTTGAATGTGTCATTCTAATATAAGTAGTTGTAAATTTCCCCTATCCACAGCAACACCGATCGCTTTCGTGTGCACTTACACCCTCTAACACGACTCCACTACACCCGTTTCGAGGTAGGATAAACTTATCCCCATTTTACGCCCAGTGATCAGTTATTAATGATATGTAAATTGAGAGCTGACATTAGCCAGAGAAAATAGAACGTTTCGTTGGAAACAGGAGGTGGCAGTTAAGGCTCGTTAACGAGGGTCACCTCTAAGGGCGGGGGGGGGCGGCAGTCGATTCTCTTTAGAGTAAAAGCAAGGCTCGGTGTAAGTAGACTCCCGGCAGAATGAACTGAAGCGTTTTCTGTTCTTTTCCAAATGTTTCTTAAATTGACCTCGGGAAATTCCCAGACATATAAGAAAATCAGAGAGAGAGAGAGAAAAAAAAAATAGCAAGAATAACTTGATACCCAACGAGACACTTGGAGGTCAAAAACACAGAAAATAGCCTGTTTATTAGGCAACGTACATTAAACTGGATTTTCATTGGGTAACCTCGTAACTTTCGATTCTTTCATTTTGTTCTTTAGTGCTCATATTCCAGGAGCAATGTTGCTGACAAAGAGGAAAGAATTACTGTTTTCTGGGTCGGAATCTATTCTAAGTAACACATATCGTTAACGTGCTTTTGCCATTGAATTATATATAGATGTCCCAAAATAAGCTGAATCGTTACACCACCGAGGAAGGGATATTTATCGTCAAATAGTACTTTCGGTTGCATTCAAATTTCACATCCGTCAGTTTTTGTTGGGACAAGCGTCTTCTTCTATAATATACATCTCACCTGTCTGTTTAAATGTATGTGTGTATGTATGTATGTATGTATGTATGTATGTATGCATGTATTTCTAAAATTTTCGCCAGAGGCAACGGATTTTAACAAGATCAGTATCATTTTGAAGCTCGACCATTCGGACGACAAATACTTAAAAATTGGCTAAAAACATTAATTCCTTCACCTTCAACTGGGTACTTTTCTACAGGGCAGGGTCGCTCTTTTCGCCGATATTTTCGAACGTCATCCCCTCTTTCCGAGTGTCTAGCCTTAATTTAAACCTTCGTCACTTCGGTTTGCCGATTGACCAACAGAAAAGACATCAGGTCACGTTCTTTGTTTTCTTCACGGTACGGGTTCGAGTCTGCCTGCCTACTACCACTTTTTTTTTCTCAACACACACCTCCAAACACCCGGGAAACGCTATATAAAAGACACATTTTGTGTGTGTGTGTGTGTGTGTGTGTGTGTGTGAGAGAGAGAGAGAGAGAGAGAGAGAGAGAGAGAGTTCGTACCCTATAGACTTCGAAACGTCTGATACCAATTTTTTGAAATTTCACACAAATGTACTTGATGTATCTGGGAGTGTTCTTACGTAAGGTTTGTGTCGGAATTCCTCCGATAAGTATCGAAAATCGAAAATCGTACAAATCAGATTAAAGAAGGGAGTCCGATTTTCACCGAAGTTAACACTTTTATACATCTTAACATCACAAGGGCATTTGTAAAGTTTTCTCACCACACGAGCAGAAAGGCCAAGCGAATAAAATCGACAGTTGGTTCTTTGATAAGAAATCGATGCTTTTGTTTCCAACACAATTGAACCACGACACTTGACTTTTGTATTTTAAACTTTAATTCAAGTCATTATGTAAACATAATTTTATTTATAATATATATGTAAATATACACTAGCGGCCAAAAATCTGGGACAGTTTAATTTTGTTTTACATTTCTCCAGAACATTCGGGGGGGGGGCATTACGACTAAACTTACACACATTTAACATATCTCTTATATTGATACACTGGATTAATTACACTTCATTATAAAGGATTGGAAAAAAGTTATGAGCATTTCAATTTTTTTAAATTAAAGAGGCCAAAACCGTGGAACAAAGAAAACAAATTTAAAAATAATAACATTGAAACATCAAAATACCAAAGTTGGTCGACATAGATTTAATATCTAGTGAGCAAGCCATTATTTTTTATAACTGCAGCGCACCTTCTACTGCAAAATTGAATGAGATGGCGACATTCATCACGTGAAACTTTCGCCCATTCTCCTTTAAGTTTTAGCCACTAATCTTCAGTATTCATAGAGTTTCTTGCACTCACACGGTTCCCCAAAGTAGACCATAGGGTTTCAATGGGGTTTAAGTCCGGAATTTGAGGAGGCCAATTCAAAACATCCACATTTTGCTAGTTCAAAAATTCCATTACATACTTAGCCTTGTGGCATGGAGCGTTATCCTGCATGAAAATAGGTTTTTCACACTGTGAATTTCGAAGCATGATGGGAGTGTAGAACTTGTAGATATGCAGTTTCGGTGTTCTTCATTCCCTGTAACTCTTATTCGTTATATTGTCTTGTATTATTCTCCGCATTCAAGGGTTTTCCTTAATATTTCAGTCGTTTTCATTATCGTTAGTCGTTGTACTTTTGCAGTTATTCCTCTGATTCCAATTTCTGACATTCTTTTTTCGAAGTTTTTCGTAATTGTTCCTAGTGCTCCTACTATTATCGGTACTATTTTGATTTTCTTCATCATCCAAATCCCTTTTAACTCTCTGGCTAGCTCTGTGTATTTGCTTCGTTTCTTCTTTTCTTTCATACTCAACCTGTGGTCAGCTGGGACTGAAAAGTCTACGATTTGACAGGATTTTTCTTTCTTGTTAATTATTACGGCATCTGGTCTTCTTGCTTGGATGGGTTTGTCCGTCTGTATGCCCATGTCTCATAGGATTTTGTGGTTCTAGTTTTCGAGTGCTGTTGCGGGTTTATGCTTGTACCATTTGTCTGTACGCTCAAAATGCAGTCGTTTGCACTATTCCCAGTATACCACCCTCCCCACTTGGTCATGCCTGTTTTTTTAAATTCCTTTTGGGCTAGTTTGCTGGATTCACTTACTATATGGTTTATCGTTTCGTCTCTTTGTCCACAGAGTCTGCATTTGTTGTTTTCTTGTGTTTTATCGATCCTTGCTTTGATATGGTTGGTTCTTATCGAATTATCTTGTGCTGCAGTTATTAGAGATTCAGTTTCTCGGTTTATATGTCCTTTTCGCATCCATGTCCAGGCGTTTTCGTTATTCTCATATTTTATCATTCTTATGAATCTTTCGTGGAGTTGTTTCTCTTCCCATTTCTCTTTTCTCGTTTTGTCGTTTGTCTCTCTGTTTTCTGCTTTGTTGTTTTTTTCAGTGTCTCTCGCTGCCATAATTATCCTTTCAGTGTTTTGCATTATGTATTATTATTATTACTATTATTATTATTATTATTATTATTATTATTATTATTATGCAGACCCAGTTTAATATGTATTTTAAAAGTTTACTGAAAACTCTTTGCTGATAATTAATACGTAAGTTCGTGCGAGATTATTGTATATATGGAAGATTGCATGAAGCACGAAACGTACATAACAGAAAAACAAACAATAACATCCATAACAGCATTTATTTATTTGATGTTATATATATTCTATATACGAAACTGGTTAGCATATATATATATATATATATATATTGAGTTTGCTAATGGATATCTAATTACGAAGCATTCTTGCTGACGTATGCTACCGAAGATGTACTGCTGTGGACGATGACTACACTATTTTTCCCAAAAGGCGGAGGCAATACGTGATAGGTGGATATCATGGCACGATAACATATACTACACTACCTTCAAAGAAAGGAGATGGTATTTTTGGAAGAATAGTATCCTGATCATAGAACAAGTACTACACTATGCCCTTCTAAAAAGGGAGTTAATGCCCATAAAAGATGACATGATGGACAAACAGATACTATACTCCACTAACAACTTCTATTATTTGTTATTAGCCACGCCTGAATTCCGAAATCATTTGGTATAGTATGGCGGAGACACAACTATAATATTGAAATAAACATATTCTATGTTCTTATTTACATAATTGAGCATTTTGTCTTCATTTCTTTAAATTACATTTATGTTTTATATATTAACAATGCATGATGATATATCGTGCTATCAGATTTGTCTGAAGATTTTTTTACAGAGGCATCATCACTTATCAAGGCCAAGAGGCCACTCGAGGATAAGGGTTAAAGAGTGTACAGTAGAAATTGGACAATATAGTAATCGTTAATAATGGAAATTCGGTATACTTGTTAACTTATATGGAACAGTTCGTCAAAAACTTGTTTAGGTTAGACTTGAAGACAACCATATTGTAGTCAGCTGGAAAGCAGGAAAACGGAAGATAATTCCACAGGCGTACAGTTCTAAGAAAGAAAATTTGTTCATGGAATCTACCTTTAGGTTTAGGCACAGATAAAGAGTGGGGGAAATTAGTGATAGTGTTTTCTGCTAGACGGATGTTTCTTGTGAAAGTCTGGGGAGATGGATCATAGATTGGAGCTCAGACGAACACTTGCCATGAAAATAACGATCAAGCAGAGACAAACTCGAAACGTCTCTTCTGTGAGAAAGAGGTTGCAGGGAAGAGAAAAGGACATCCCTTACAATATCGGCATCTTGACTTAAATGTACTAAATATTGATTATAATGTTTTTGAATTTTGGAGATAAGGATTGTTTATTCATATTATTTAGAATCTTCGGACTACTGTTCTCATCTTGAATGTTATTTTCGCAATAACAATTTTCGATGGAACCTTTGATCTTCTTCAAGTGTATCTTGTCGAACTCAGGGAAAATACAAGTGCGAATTACTTAGGACCTCTATCCAGTCATGGCTGACGGAACGAGAGCATACTATCCCCGTGAAGTAAATGAAAAGGTTTCGTTCGAAATTCTGTTCAAATTCCTTAGTTCGACAGAAACATTACCGAATTTGACAAGATATACTTAAAAAAGGACGGAGGTTACATCGATCAAAGTGTTGCGAAAATGACAATCAAGACGAGAAAAGTTCCAAAAAATACGAATGACCAAATATTGATGATTTTGTTTTCTTCTTTCCTTTGCAAACTTAATAATGTTCTGCGAAGCCAAAACAAAAAAACAACAATTTTTCACTACAAAACAACTAAACTAACACCATGAATAAATATTTGAAGATCAGTTGTAGCATAAAAACATTTGCCAAAATGATTGAACTTGAAAAGTATATGCCGTTAAACAAACCAACCAAACTAAACATCACGAATAAATATTAGAAGATATAAACAACTTAAAGCATTAAACCAAATTCTATTAAAGCATTAAACCAAATTCTATTAAAGCATTAAACCAAATTCTCTTAAAGCATTAAACCAAATTCTATTAAAGCATTAAACCAAATTCTCTTAAAGCATTAAACCAAATTCTCGGATTTTGAATTAAATAACCCCCAAAAATGTAGATATGCCGTAAAACAAAACAGCCAAACCAAACACTATAAATGAATATTTTAAGGGATAAAGAAGTTGAATGATAAAACCTTTATTTCCAAATTTACTGGATTCTGCATTAAATAACCCGACAAGGGTTGATATGGGGAAAGACAAAACAACCAAACAAAATCTTTTTAATGATATATTGAAACATATTTTCAGGATATTTTCCAGTACTTATCATAACAGTGACCAATACATAATAGAACTTCTCAATAATAATGCAGATGTATTTTGAGATTTTACAGAAATACAAGCATATTTCATTCATATCTTCCCACAGGTCACTGCTGTCAATCGATTTAACTGTTGATATCGTTATACCATTAAGCCAAACCCAGTATCCAATTATACGTTTTTAATTAAACTTGAAAATCGTTTCAATCACCTATTTATTAAATGTTATAACAGCTGTTTTCAACAGTCGACGCACCATTCAACAAATGAATCTGCACTCATGAGAGAACCATTCAAATAAGTATATATGCATAACATACGCATTTTTCATTGTAAATCTGATATTGGTTCGAACAAAAAAGTGCTGCGGTCATCATTATATATATATATATATATATATATATATATATATATATATATATATATATATATAATGATGATTGCAACGTCTTGTCAGACGAGCGCCACTCGCTCATACACTTAAAGTCGATGAGCCCAAAAATAACTTCCATCGCCACGGGACCATTCTAATAGATAAATTCCTGAGGGACTATCTATACACAGATAATGTTACAGAGTCTTAGCTTTGTACGACAGCTAAGTATCTCTCTCGGTTCAAAATGTTGAGATCCAGCAACAAGCAAGAGCAAGATAGCCAGCAACAAGTTAAACTGCAGAACAGCTTAATGCGGGCACTGGTCTCTCGTTTTATGGTTTTTTAAATCAGAGATTTGCTTCTCCTAGAAAGGTTGCCTTCACCACGGCTTATGGGAGCTCTCTTCATCCCAACACACATACACACACACACGGTGCTAGTTGGCCGTTGACCCTCAAAAAGGGTTCATTCGCCCTTTGGAAGGTCTTGTTTTTAATGATTCAGGGAGACTAGCAACCCTCCGCACCAAACAAGTTTGGTGGGGGAACCATGAGGCAGGTAGTACTGGGTTACATGGTACCCGTAGCATATGATATGACCTGACATATATATATATATATATATATATATATATATATATATATATATATATATATATATATATATATATATATATACACAAACACACACAGACAAAATATTTTGCAAAGGTGCCCCAGAGGTAAAGTGTTCCCGCTTGTTTTCTTTTCCTCATAAGGAAATGTTTCCTTTCCTTAATATTTCATTGTTATAGTGTTTTTATTTAATAAGTCTGAAGAAAAGCTGTTCTTGTAAAAATTCCCAAACGACATAATGTTTGAATTTGCTCAAATGGTCTTGAAACAATTGAAACTAACAATGAAATACATTTTTTTTGCTATCAACCCATTTCTTGAAGTCTTGATTTTTGTTAAAACAGTATATATATATATATATATATATATATATATATATATATATATATATATATATACTAGCTGTACCCGGCCACGCGTTGCTGTGGCTCAGTTTATTAAAATGGAACACATTCCTCATAAAAAATTGCATTTTATATTGTTTATTTATTTTCATTATTTTTGCAATTAAAAAAAAAAATAAAAGTTGTTTTTTTCCCCAAGAAAAGGTGAATTTTTTACCATAAATTGTTAGGTGAAAGTTTTTTTGTTTTTTTCAGGAAAACTTGCACTTTTTTAAAAAGAAAGTTGGCAGTAAACATTTCTTTTTGAAAACAGAATTTTTATTATAAAGAGAAAAGATGAATGTTTTATATGAACACTGTAAATAGTTAGGTGAAAGTAGAGATAAGTTAGATTTTTTTTCAAGAGAATTTACAAATTTCTTTTGTCAATAGATGTTAGGAAAATAAACGGATAAAATACCCCCATCATTAATTAATTTTGCAAAAAAAAAAAAAATAAAAATAAAATGGTGGTTTAGTGTTTCAACATTTGAACAACGCTCGGCTGAATCCGGTGATTGCCGGTCGAACCCTAAACTAATTGGAATCCGGTGCGGGGAGGGGGGTTAAATTCTGCATGAGTACCATTCTTTTTAATTTTGTCTTTTGTTCAATTTTTTGTGTGGGCTTTTTGCGCTAGCAAACTTACAAATTCAACCAAAATGCAAAAAATTCAACAATTAAATAATTTTAATAAGTGCCCAGATCCTAATACAAATCCTAGTTAATCAATCCCCCTTATTGGAAACACTGAAACGAAGGACGAAACCAACTTATTGCCAGTAGGTTTGGGAGAGGTTCTAAAGGTGTATCAGAAAGTGGCCATTAAAAATGATGATCAAAACCTTAATAATTCAACTTACTATTTTTGAAGCTCATAACTACTTGAAAATAGAATTCAAACCCTACTTTTTTCAATCGTAGGAGCAAAGACCAAATTAAAAAAAAATGACAGGTTTAATAGCAAATTATACAATATTTGTTTCTTTAAAGCGGTTTTCTTTTTAAAAAAATATAAAGAAAATCAACATATTTTGACTTGCTTATAAATATATGTATATATATATATATATATATATATATATATATATATATAAATGCAAAAAATCACTTACCTAAAATATATTATTAAATGGGTAGTTCCATTCTTCATTGTTAAGAATTTATTCATATTTATATTTTAAATTCCATGTATTTTTTAAATAAAAGGATTTTTTAAAGCGAGGGTCCTAGAAAATCGCATTTTTGTAACATATTTTGCGCGAAATTTATGAAGTATGGTTTTCAAAATAAACAACTCACTTTAAAAAGAGAAATTGCGAGTTTTTTTTATATTTTATTCGCAGTTTTCTGTTAGGGGTGTCAAAAATTCCTCCAAATTTCTGGTACATCTAGAGTTTTTTTTTCTTTCTTTTTTCTTCAATATTTTGAGCAGATTTGTCACTCAGCTAGTATTTATTAATTTTGGTAAATTTATACTTTCCCTTTTCGGAAGCAATCGTTCGGCCATATAATGATGTCTCCCCTAGATTTGGATAGCAAGTGCGTGAAAAAAATGGCGTCCCCAATTTCGACAATAAAGTGTAGAAGCACCCCAGATTTTTATGGGTCGCTATTTTTGCCATAAATTGTTAGGTGAAAGTTTTTTTTTATTTCAGGAAAACTTGCACTTTTTTTAAAAAGAAAATTGTTAGTAAACGTTTCTTCTTGAAAACAGAATTTTGTACTCCTTGGGCGTTGAGTTTTAAAATATTTTAAGCAGATTTGACTCTCAGTTACCAGATTTTTATGGGTTGCTCGTTAACTTACGATAAAACTTGCGAAGTATGCGCTGAATTGTTGTAAAAATAGAATGGAAATTTAAATTTCGCTCCGTTTTAATTATTTTTTTTTTTAAATTGTGCTTCTCCCAAACAAATATAATCAAGAGAATAACATTTAACAATTGTACTTTATATATATAAAACACGAAATATTAAATATATATATATTAACGAAAGATAAATAATTCCATTTTTAAACGAAAAAAGTCAATTTGGTTCCGTTTAGTGATGTCACGTGATGGCACGCGGTGTGAAATAATTACCCCCAAATAAAAAAATGACCCATCCGTACAAAGAAAACCACCTATTTATTATAGAAAAATTAAGTATAATGTTATATTTAAAAAGAGATATATAGAAACACGCATGGGTACAGTAAACATATTATACCAAAATGTGGAAGCCATCCGTCCAGTGGTTATTTACGAACGAACCAAGAGTTACATTTATATATATATATATATATATATTGTGAAATCTGTACTATTAAAATAAATTAATGACACTGCCCATGTGTTAAGGTTTCGACTATTTAGTTTGATTTTGATGAGTTTTCTTCTTCTCAGGTATTCCTTTCCTATTTTCTCTTTCATTACTGTACCTTTGATAGCGTCTGCGTCCAGCACTCCCAGGTATTTGTAGCTATCATGTTCACCTAGTGCCTTAATTTCTGTTTGATTGACTTGCTTCTAGTCCTCCCCTCATGGTGAGCAGTGCGCATTTGTTCATGCCGAATTCCATTTGGATATCCTGGCTGAAGATTCTGGTCATGTTTATTAATTTTTGATCTAATTCATCTTATTATTCTTATATATATTTATATAATAATAAAACTCAGTTCAGGTTGCTTGCCTGGTCGTTTAAACTGTCCATCCGGCTTCTGGCTTTCGGTTTAAAAAAAATCGTCTGCTTTCCTATTTCATGTCAAACCTGCCCGGTCTTAAGTCTGATATTAAAAGCCACTGCTGCAATTCAAAGCATACACAAGATCAACATAAAAACATATTTGTATTTTGTTTGAAAACAATTCCCACTTGCATTGACAAATACAAATAAAATGATTATAAATTAATAATTTTGGATGCGAAATTTTTCTATTTTAAATCAAGTTCTAATTTTAATCACACACGACTTAGAAAAAGAAAATATTTTTACAAAATATGTAGGTGCAGTTAGAACAATTGACAACCCTTTTAAAGTTTTCCTTTTCGTTTTTTTTTTCAACTATTTCTGTGGATAATTGGATACTAAGCTACCAGATTATGAAAAAGTTTTTTCTTTTGTGACTTTTCATTAACGACACACGCTATATTTTTACTTAAAGCGTAAGATATAAATGTTCAAAATAAAAATGATTTTGAGATTATATAATCTTATTGTCTTGAGAAAAATATTTTTTAAGTGATGAGTGAAAAAAATAAAACTCAGGAAGCCTCCAGAGCACTATTACAAGCACTAATTAAAATTAAGAGGGCCCCACTAAAAGCATTTCTAAAACCAGTTTTCTAATTCCCCACTCCTTGAAGTGAAATATTTAAGTAAAGCCTGAAAAAAAAAACAAAACAAAAAAACAAAACAAAAAAAAACAACAACAAAAAAAAAACGTCAGAATCCACAGGAGCGCTACTAAAAGCAATACATATAGTGATGAATATGATTATAGTTATATATTGTATATTAATATTTAAATCAGTTTTTTAACTCCACGAGGTTAAAATAAGAAAGCAAAAGATATTGTTGACCAAATGAAATTGGTCAAGCACAAGCAAAGAATCATTTAAGAAAATCAAAATACTATTTGGTTCTGATCTATTGCTGACATATTACAATCCATCATTAGGCATTACTGTTGTGACGGATGCTTCAGACTATGGAGTCGGAGCAGTAATATCACACATTTTCCTGATGGAAGCGAAAAAGCCATTACATACGCACCAAAGTCATTGATGTCCACTGAAAGAAAGTATAGCAATCATCTATGCGGTAAAGAAATTTTACAAAATTCTATATGACCATCATTTTACTATGATCACAGACCATAAGTATTTTTGGTTCCAGGAAAGGAATTCCAGTTTATACAATAAACCGCTTACAAACATGGCAACTATGTTTTTAGATTACGACTTTTCTATAAAGTACCAACCAGGCAACAAAATTGGACAAGCAGATGCGTTATCCAAACTCATATCTTCTCATCAAAAACTAGTGGAAGACACAGTTATCGCTGCTATATCTGTGGAACCTGAATGTGTCTCTGCGCTTGTTTCCACAGTGAGATCGCTACCTGTCACTTCAGAAATGATCCAGGAAGCTACAACCGCAAATCCATTATTACAGAAATTTCGGCGTTTTCATCTCATAAGCTGGCCAAAAACATGCACTGATCAGCAACTTCAACTATTTTTTTCCAAGATCTTCTTTATCCGAGATCGATGGTACACTTCTTTTTGGGGAACGTGTGGTTATCCCATTCAAACTCCAGAACAGAGTTCTAAAACAATTCCACTGTGGACATCAAGGAATTAATCGAATGAAAGCCTTGGCACGTGGCAATGTGTATTGGCCAAACATGGACAGGCATTTAGAAGAACTGGTAAAAAGCTGTGCCAAATGTCAACTGGTTGTAAAATCTCCTCGAAAAACAACATTGCATGCATGCCCTACCCCAGAAATGCTTTGGTCACGACTATACATGAACTTTGTAGGACCAATTAATGGACAACAGTACTTAATATTGCTTATCTTTCATCTAGCAATTAATGATATAGATATAAATTTTTCAATGATTTTTTAAAGTGCAACAGAATGTACATTACATAAAATAAAGGTAATTTTTTGATTCAATTTAAATGAAATTTTTATACCTTACTTTGTAAAATTTATAAAAGTGCACTTTGAAGATAAATAAATTTCAAATTGAATTTTGTACTTTTATTTTTAAAACCTATAGTAAAAACATTTTGTTTAACAATTTTCATGCCTTAGATGAAATGCTTTTCTGACTTGTTTATTTATGTGTGCGTGCGTATATATGCGCGTGTGTGCAAATCCGTAGAATACAGCATTTCTGACATATTTAATATTTTATAATGATCATGCCCCGAAAGATTCAGCCTCAACAATATTTGTCTTTGTGCGCATGTGTTTCTGAAATTTCAATATATTTCCACATTCATAGCAAAATAAAAGAGTGGCAATTATATTAATCTCTTTATCGGCACAGTAATTCTTTATTAATACGATACAAACAATATTTTATTGATTCGTTCAATAGTTTTAAATACACAATAGTGCAAAAAAAAAAAAAAAAAAATAAATAAATAAAAATAAAAAAAATAAAAAAATAAAAAAATAAAAAACTTAGTTTCCTACTATAAGCCAACCTGGAGTAGCATTTCCTTTTTTATTTTTTATAAAAAAAAAATCTGTGTTATATAACCTCCTTGCGATGCAACTAAAGTTATAATCACTGAATTAAACTTTTCCACACACACATATATATATATATATATATATATATATATATATATATATATATATATATATATATGTGTGTGTGTGTGTGTGTGTGTGTGTGTGTGTGGCCATAAAAATACATTTTATCTTGAAAAGTACAATAAGATACCTTGACAGTAAACAGTACGGCGTCAAACTTATTACAGCGTATAAAAAACGAGACGATATTTTGCGAATGCAGACCAACTTTAAATCTAAACTGACAACAACCGTTCGGGATAAAAGTGCATGCAAATCTACGAATCAGTTTCACATTACAGAGCAGACCAGAGAGATACGGAGATAGATAGATAGATAGATAGAGAGAGAGAGAGAGAGAGAGAGAGAGAGAAAGAGAGAGAGAGAGAGAGAGGGAATGAAAACGAGAGAAAGGGAGAGAGAGAGAGAGTGAGTAAGAGAGTAATAGAAGAGGAAGAGGGATGGAACCCGGACTCTGATTATACATAGAGCACACACGCACTGCGCGGTTTCTTAATTTCATTTACATTACATGCATAGGAATGACTAGCTACATTTTAACAGCTATTATTTGAGATATCCGGAATTTACGGAAATGGTCTGTCGGTTCCGTTCGATGACATCCGAATGGTAATCGCCTAGTCGCCTCGGATACATCACTAAACAAAATATTATTAGTAACAAAAATTGCCTCTGTGAGTTTCTTACATGGATTTTTTAATATATATATATATATATATATATATATATATATATATATATATATATATATATATACATAAGATTTTATATATCTATTTGAGTAATGATTTCAACAGTGCTCAATAAGTGAGTAGAGTTAGGTAGTATGTTATGAAAATATATATGGCCATTTAACTACACAGAATTTTCTGCAAATCTTCGCAAGTATGAAACGTGGAAAACTCTTTGTAGCTTAACTAAATATCTTTTCATAACTTACAATATATATATACATATACATATACATACATATATATATATATATATATATATATATGAGAAAACAGTTAATAAAATATGTTAAAAAACACTTTGAAATGAGTTAAAAACATTTAATCTGAAAAGGAAACACTAGATAAATGGATAGTCCTTAATCCGCGGAGATTCGAAGAAATAATCTCCTTCTCATCAGAGGGTAGGAATTAGCAAAATGCGGGATCAGATTTTGCAAGCAGAAGTATTTGATGAAACAACAAGTAAGTCAAAGATCTTACTTGAAAACAAAATAAGTTAAGCAGAGGGAATATGGTAAAGAAAAAGGTAATTACACATGAATGGATAGTCTGGTGGAAGATAAAAAATCCAGTGACGGTAAAATCCAAATGTAAAACTTCAAGAAAGTTAAAAGAATTTCCATTTGTACAGGTAAAATCCAAAGACATCCCATAATTGGAAGAAGATGGTCCATAATAATCACAAACATGTGTACAAGGAAAAAAAATAATATTAATAAAAGAAAAATAAGATGTGCTTTTCACTCTACTTCCGAGACATAACTATAAATAAAAAAGATCTAGGAAGAAAAAGGAAAGAAAAAACTATGATAAAGTTAAATATAAAAAATATAAAATAAAGGGAAACAAAAGTCAAAACGACCCAGACAGGAAATGTTAAAGGCGCAAAAATATATATAGGGCAAAATAATATAGGTCAACTGAAATGTACAAGTTATCACTTAAAAAAATGTCAGCAAGAGTTATTAAACGACACTAAAAGGAAAATAAAAAATAAAAAAGGAAAATAAAAATAAATAAATATATGATCAATAAAAAGAAAATAAAGAATAAATAAAAAAATAAATAAAAAATAAAATATAATAAAAAATAAAATATAAAATATAATATATAATATAAAATAAAATAAAATAAGAAAAGAATAAAGATAAAAATAAAAATTATTTAAGGGGAGAAGATGGCCGGTATCTGCAATTTCAGGCAAAAAAAGTAAGTAAATTCATATAGTAAAATTTAAGTAAATATACATACATGATATGAAAGTGTGGGAAGATTGATATATTAGATAGATAGGAAAGTTTAAAGAATGAAACAGAAAATGCAGATAAAAACCCGGCCATGCAAAGAAGAGATAAAGAATTAAAATAAAGGATTATAAAATTATAAAGTATTAAGAAGTATGTCGAAAAACGAAAAAGTTAAAGAAAAAATATTTTATATCTATATAAAAGGTAAAAGTAATAATTATGTAATTTCAAAATTGCCATAATTAAATTTGGACTTATGTTTACAGAAAGAGATCAGTTCATTTTTAGAATTTATTATATTGTTACTTTGAGGGGAAGTAATTATAGTTATAGCTTCGGTTGTACAGAGGCGACAGTACTTAGAGCCTGGAGTATAAGACTTAACTTTATATATATATATATATATATATATATATATATATATATATATATATATATATATATATATATATGTAGAATCTATTATATATAATCTCTCACATTCTGAAAATCCTATCATAAGTTACTCGCTTGGTTAGCATTGCTGGATGGCATCGTCCTTTCGAGTTAAAACCCCTACTTGTGAGACATCGGCTTGGGGTTACTGGCTGGTTGGATGACCGCGTCCCTTGTCGAGACGAAGTAGGTTCATTTCACAGTCAGATTTCGGCGCGGTTTGCTTGATCTGTGTTAGTTAATAGAAATTCTTGTGTGCGGGGCGTTTGCTAAGTTGGTAGAGTGCTTGCCTCACATGCAAGAGGCTCGGGTTTCGAATCCTGAATTCGGATGTGTCTAACTGATGAGCCCAAATGAGGGCGAACCTCGAGTCTTGGAGTTCCGGTTCGTTGACTGTCATGGCTCTTGTGGGCTGAGGCGTTGTTTGGCTGTGGAATTTATCATATATATATATATATATATATATATATATATATATATATATATATATATTCAGTAAAACGATTCATAATTTTGAATCAAAGATCAGTTTCAAAAGGAAAAACGAAATCAACTAGATTGTATGATCGTCTCAGAAACGATGTTCATTTTATTGAAATTGACAATGAATATTGACAATAATTACTTATCGTTTATATTACTTTAATACGCTGTTCTAATGAACATTAGAATATTAGAACAGCATTTTAAAGTAATATAAACGATAAGAAATTATTCTAACTAGATGTCAAAATATAACAGCATGCAAAAAGATAGACTTACTCAAATTGAAACAGATTTTATAATGGAAATAAAAAAGAATATCTGCCTTACGACTAAAATGCTAGTTTTATTTTGGCATCTTTAAATGTCCCCCCTTATTTTTGCTGATGAGGAGACTTTGTTTTATCGGACAAAACTTTTTTCAAATCATTGTCAATATTTATTGTCAATTTAAATAAAATGAACATCGTTTCTGAAACGATCGTACAATCGAGTTGATTTTGTTTTTCCTTTTGAGTTTGCTTTTTAATTCACAATTATAAATCATTTTACTCAATATTAATATAGCTCTAGGATATCTATACCTATTGAGCTAATTAACTAACTAAAAATTAGTAACAAAATACAGTACAGTATACGTGTATATAATCAAATAGCATTATAAATAACACCGTAAGTCGGGGCAAATACCGTAACGAGGGGCCAGAAAACATCGTATTCACTTCGTAACCTGAAAAAAAAACGTACCCTAGGGTCACCGTATTTCGGGGTTCTACTCTCTCTCTCCTCTCTCTCTCTCTCTCTCTCTCTCTCTCTCTCTCTATATATATATATATATATATATATATATATATATATATAACAGTTTTATGGTACAAAACTTAAAAATTGCTTTAAAAATAATTAGCTGAAAAATCCGAAGGATCACTTTCACCAATAAACGCATCAGAAGTAAATCGTTGGTAAAAGTCAAGTACATAAATAAATACAATAATATTACGTAAAAGCACAAACGACTAATGTGTTATTAGTGTAAATTCTATCGAGGAAAAGAACAAAAAAAAATACAAATAGGAATATAATACGAGTAAATAATTATGTAGGATTGAATAAAATATATGAACAAATGGGATGTGGGGATAAGCAGAATAAGTCTAAGGACTTAATAAATATTTCTGCCGACAGAGAGAAGGATTTTTTCTGAAAGATTTGAGCTTGACTCTTAGCTCCTTAAACGCTTTTAGGAGCTCCATTTTATACATATTGGTACACGCTGGGTTTTCAAAAAGGTGTTGACCAATGGCAGATTCCAAAGTGGAAGAGAGGTGAAACCGATCTGACATTTTCAGTCTAATTTCTGATGGAATATACTGGTTAATACCTGTCTGCAAATGTAAGAAGGTTCGCCCCACACATCCAATAGCACATTGGCAACTGAACTCATAAATTATATTACTTTGTGTGATGTAAAGCTTCGAAACAAAGAGAAATGCAAGCCTATCACGAAAAAACAAATGAATCACAACAGAGGGAAACTATTAATGATCTATTTACCCAAACACTGACATCCCAAATCCAAGAAATAAAAGAACAAACAAACAAACAAAAGAAAACAAAAAAAAAACAACAACAAAAAACAAAACAACAAAAAACAAAAAAACAAAACGTGACACTGGAAGGGACATAGGAGAATTATATTTTTAAAACTTGATTATTAATAGTATTAATAGAATTCTCCAATGAAACAATTGCGAATGAAAACATCTTTATATTATTCAATTCGTGTTCAAGTTTTATGAGGAATAAATTCTGAGTGCGCTATACAGGAGTGTCTGGACAAGTCTTATTTGTATGGCACAATTAAACGCTAATTCATATATTAACCGGTAAATGTCGGCTTAGGATAAACCGTCGTAAGAAAAGATCTCTTACTTCAATTAAAACGTCCAGGAAAGTTAAGCATCCGTTTTTCTCACTCTCCATAGTAAATAGCAACGTTCATAGAAGTGAATTAAGTTTTTGAAAAAGTCTTTTCTTTACTTTCAGAGGCAAAATCTGCACAGGTGTCGTCGACATATATAAAATAAACGGAGGGCTTTGATATATTAATTCACAATACCGACTCGTAAAATCCCCCCCCCCAAATACCTGCTAAAGGGAACCCTGTCGATCTAGCTATACATTACATTATCGAAGCTAAAATCTACTGATCTAGTGGAGAGCAGTATAAGTTCAATAAATATATCCCCTGGGAAAGGGGGTGGAGTTAAATTACAATTATAAAGTTAGTCTATACAAATACCAATGGTTTCCTGTAACGGAACATTAGTGAATAAACTTGAAACGTGGAACGAACACAACGTTATTCTCAACGCTGAATTGCAACTTGTGTAAATATTTAAGAAAACTAAATAGAATCAGTGATGCAATATTTTATTTATTTTTATTAAATGTTTTTAAGGTCAGTCAGAGTGATCTAATCATTATATGATGATCTCCGCGTAAGAGCTAAATTGACCGACATTTAAATTCAGCTGAAAGTGCTCAACGATAACAAACGAATTTCTTAAAGGGGCTGATATTTGTGAGTATATATATATATATATATATATATATATATATATATATATATATATATATATATGCACTCACAATATATATATATATATATATATATATATATATATATACACTCACAATATATATACACTCACAAAATGAAGCTAACAAATAATATATCTTGAACAAAGAAAATTTATCAAGATAGAGAAAGCTCAACACTGCTAAGAGGAGCAAGAGAAGCAATTAAATATGTTAAATAATATATATATATATATATATATATATATATATATATATATAATATAAAGCTGAATGTCTGTGTGTGTCTGGTCACGAATAGGCTCCTATATGGTTGACTATTTTAAAAAACTGATTACATATAATAATAGAAGATGTATCGAGACACAGGAATGGGTATGTTTGATCTGGCAGAACAGTGGTTCATTAAAATTGTGGGGTTCGCGCTTGGTCCACAAAGTATGGAAAATTAAAAAAAAAAACGTTTACAAGTGTTTTTGATATAGATGTACATAAGAATACTTTGATAATTATGTTTTAACTTAAATAAGTATGGTATAATTAAATTGTGTGGTCTGCGTTCGCGCCTGGCCTCCATAGAATGGAAATAGGAACTAACTTTAATAAAGACTTTTCATATCTATCTGCGTAAGTATACTTTGATAATTATGTTTCAGCTTGAAGAAATATGGTATAATAAAATTATGGGGTGTTCGTTCGCACCTGACCTCCATAGAATGGAAATATATCACAAAGTTTAACAAGGTTTTTTAATATAGATCCACAGAATATTGTGACAAGTGTTTCAATGTGAACAGGTATGGTATAATAAATTATGGGGTTTATCTATTTTTACTTTCATCATATTTTGTTTTGGTTTTGATACCCCAAATTCAACCCAAATTTACAAGACTTCCTTTTCATAACCTATCATACTTTCATAAATCAGAGTCCATTTTCTGTAGGCTGTTTTTGAACCCAGTCAACGACGGGTACTTTTGCTAGTATATATATATATATATATATATATATATATATATATATATATATATATATATATATATATACAAGAATAAAAAAGCATTGGGAATGCAAAAGGATATAGGGATGGTATGCCAAAAAGTATACAAACAAGATAGCTATGAATGGCTAGGCACATGGAAATAGAATTGCATCCAAAGTATAGCCCTATAGCTTTTCTCCAATCTTCATTCTGTGCCATCATTACAGTTGTAAAAAGCTATAGGGCTATACTTTGGATGCAATTCTATTTCCATGTGCCTAGCCATTCATAGCTTTCTTGTTTGTATACTTTTTGGCATGCCATCCCTATATCCTTTTGCATTCCCAATGCTTTTTTATTCTTGTTAATTAGTATTTTTACTTACAGTCTTATTTTTAAACTTACATTCATGATAGTATTGTCTTTTTTAGGAGGCGGCTCATTGCCGCCTCCATTAGTAGCAGGTCGCTTCCTGCTGGGTTTTAGGTCTTTGGGTTTTGGGCCTTAGGAGTTGCCTCTTGGTCCTCCATCGGTTCTATATTACATAGAGAGTGCTACCGCCTCTCTGATAAAACAGTTAGAGTATTATAAAGTTCTAAAATGTTCATACCTTCACTATTAAATTTTTCTTGACTTTCTTGCAGTTTCTTTTGCGGTTAATTTAACTTATTTCCTTTGGCGTTTGGTGAGTTCTTAGAAGAACTGGTCTGATCTACTTTTCTTAGCGAGCGAAGAGATTCAGCTGCATTTAACAATGGTTGCTATAGTGTATTTTTGCGCATGCGCGAGAATTTCAAGTTTCCTCCTTATTTTTCAATAGTTTGACAGTAGTCATGTGTCTTTCTGCCAAGAGCGACAGACGTCAGTGTTAGCCGTGATCGTCTAGAGGTTAGGACCCCACGTTGTGACCGTGCTAACTTAGGTTCGAATCCTGGTCACAGCATTGACATTTTGTACATATTTTACAGTCCAAAATCTGAAGAATTATTTGTTTTTATAACATTGTTTTTTGACATCGTACTTGCTGATAGGTTACTTTTATAACAATTTTGATCAACTGAGATAAAGATTTCGTGGTTTCATTAACGCTGGTGGGTTACTGTTTAAAGAAAAACCTTAACGTTCACCTCAAATATTCAGCGTCCAAGAAATATAGGCCACTGGCAAACTGGAACGTCTGTGAGCATCTGGTGTATTATTTGGAGCTGTCCCTTTTGAGAGAAGTTCCGTGTTCGAAGTGGTCTGTCTACATTGGGTATATAGTGTTTAAAACTTGTTATTACACGTAATCTTATTTAATTATGGAGTTAGCTAAAAAGCGATGGGTCACTGCACTTCTCCGTGTAAAGAGCAGTCGATTGATGCTTGAACTGTTGTCAGAGACCGTTCGTACACCGAGATACATCGTCTCAAAAGAAAGAAGAAAGAAGAAGAAAGAAGAAAGAAGAACAATTAGCCATTTTTGTACCCTTTTATTTTGCTCTCTTTTGACATTTTAACCGAGGTTCTGACACTCGCTGGATTTGTAAGACACTTCTCTGTAAGAATATGTACTTTTTGAAACTTATAAGTTGATTTTAGTTGAGATTTGGATAGTTTTGTTTTGTAGGCGTATATAGGCGTGTACGGGCCATCCCTATATAGAGAGTGCTACCGCCTCTCTGATATATATATATATATATATATATATATATATATATATATATATATATATATATACACGCTTAGCGAGTAAAGGAAATTGTGGTGATATTTCGCACTAGTGAATATAAACTTTCATACTCAATAAATTTGCGTTATGTTATGCATTTTTCGTGACCTTTCAACACGAGGAATCGTACCTATCTTCAAATATAATGAACGTAACTGACATTTCGAAGGATTGAATTGTGATCTATGCCAATCAAAACTTGTCGGCGATGACAACAAATTCAGAATTCAGAATCTATGCTTTGTATAAGATATGAAAAATATTTTTACTAGACACATCTAAATCAATATGCTCTGTTCGCGATAGGTATGCTATAACTAGATTGAACGCGATAGACTAAAATAATATTTCAAACCAATGCCACACCAACCGACGGACATAGTCTGATATAGAGATGCTTGGGCACATCTAATAGAAATGTAAACATGCGCTGCGAAGCATGTTTTGCTGATGCATACGAATGGTAAATTTGTAGATAGATGCTTGACCAAAGAAAAAAAGGGGGAACAGAATTGAAAGTATGTCACCCACGAGATATTATATTTGTTTAAAAAATAAATGCTTTGTTGGACGAGAGTCATTCTGGAACCCGCGTTTGTGAGAGAAGCAATGTACACAGCTTATTTGTAGACCGTATTTATAAATGGAGACGATTTGAATGTTCGGTAGATGGCTCTGATAGTCAACCTCTAGGCGGTCGAGTTATAATCACACTAACAAAGGCTCGGAGTCAGTAAGAGATGAAGGGATTCTAGGAGATGAGAATAAAGTGTTGAAGTTGAACGTTCGAGAGGGGTAATTAGATTCTTGTAAGCTGCCGTGAGTTAAGCCAGTTTGCCTCTTCAGATGGATTGAGTCCTTTGGAGTTTTCGAGTGAAGAACTGTATAATGGGACATGTTCAAGCAAAAACCTGTTCAGCATTAGGAAGCGAATATCACTTGTAGCGTATAAATGCTGATAAATAAAAATAAACATTATTTGTTACAAGTTGAGCTTTAGATTGTTGCTTTGGAGGGAGAATATCTTTGTTGTAAGGCTGACTGGATCGACAAAGTTTGGACCGGCACAACAAGTGAGACAATCACGGCCTGTGCTGTGAACGCACAAAAGCATTATCGATCTTTGTTATGATAAGGTGCAGCGTACTAAGTATTATGGTACCCGTTCGATGTAGAGTAAGGGATTAATAGAGATTAGCATTTGATGGAGAAATGAGAAAAGTATTAAGCATATGCAACCATCATTTCCGGCATTAAGCGTCTAATCTAATTCAACAGTCTATAACTTTTGCCCGTTCATTTTAATAACTAAAAAGTCTAATTTCAAAATAAATAGAGACATGCCATTTAATAGAAATACGGAGACGTAAATAAATATAACTAGAGGACAATCTAGATTGGAAAATGATCATTTATATCGGATTTCACGCACCTTTATGTTGGAGCATTACCTACTTTTCCACACGCTGCATGCATGCGCCAGAAAACATTCGAATTTAATTATCTTTTTCCACGACAGGAGACACTGAGATCTACGACTAAAAGCCGAAACGCAAATATTTTCTCTCTTTCTCCGTCATTGAATCCCTCGACACATAAGCGCCTAACGCATAAAATCCAAGGTATGTGAGACACATTCTTTAACCCTATTCACATGCAAAACCACACTCTATGTTTAACCATTTTTAGACATATAGACACGTTTTTACACACGCAATTCAACTAAAGCGAGCCTTTCTTGCGTTAGTATTAAATAAGTAGTATTTCAAACACATCGCCTTCATTTTGCCCTTTGTGTCCTGCACGATAAAGTACATATATGTATATATATTGAGCGGCGTTCACCAAAAAAAACCCTAATGTAATTACATATAAATAATTAGTAGTTATGTAAAATTATGAAATAAATGAACTGTTTTAGTTTGCTTTTAAACTTGTCGTTTTTCTGTCCCTAATGATAAAAGAAATGAAATATTTTAAGAAGGAAAAAAAAACGGTAGCCATTATAAATTAATTTGATGCCCCTTTCTCTTCCCTGTAACCTCTTTCCCACAGAAGGGACGTTGCGAACTTGTCTTTGTTTTATCGTCGTTTCCATGGCAAGTGTTCACCTGAGCTCCAATCTCTGGTACCCCCTCGCCAATCTTTCACGAAAAACACCTGTCTAGCTGAAACCTGTTAATAATTTTCCCCACTTTTTAACTGTGTCTAAATCGAAACGTAGATTCCATGAATAAAGTTTCTTCCTTAGAACTGCACGCATGTGGAACTCTCTTCCGTTTGCCTGTTTCCCAGCTGACTACAACTTGGTTGTCTTCAAGTCCTGTTGAATAGTTCTCATCAGAAGAGGACTGATGTTATATATTTGTTGTTGTTCATATTAGTAAGAGCGTCTTAGTGTGTTCATGTTGTGTGCAGATATATCGCGTATATATAAAGAGAGAGAGACAGTTCTGTATATTACATGTAAATACAAGAGAGCCGACGGCATGTAATACACAATGAGAGGAGATTTAGATATATTGATAGATAGACCGAGAGATAGTGTGTTTGACATTTATACTGTTTGACAGTTCTTTGAATGGGAGTGTTTCTATAACATTGACACATATATTTCTTTACCTATATTTGAGATGATGATTTTCACAAAGTTCTTATAATATAAATTGACAATACCTTTTCTGTTGAATAACATAACACGAAGACGCAGATACAAAAAGATGATGATATTCGTTTATTCCATTTTCGACCGGTTAATGGCTTTGCATCAAGGAATTCTAGTCTCTACATGATTCTTTCTTCTCCCCTCCGCTTCCAAGGTTCCATGTCAGCTCTGTCTCTGACTCACTTACTTCTCTCTTCTCCCCTGACTAACTAACTAACTGACTGACTGACTGACTTACCCTCTGCCAAGCTCTAACTATATTGAAAACTCATGACGCCTCACGTTTCCACAAAGCAGACTCTCTAACCTAATTTTTGATTAACCCATTTTACAAACATTTTCCATTGTCCGTTTTTAAATTCCTTATTTTAATTTCGTTTCTTTAACAGAAACAAAATTACATCATTACATTCCTTTTTCAATAAGCAGATATCTAACTATTTTATATGAACTAAACAATGGTAATTCTACATTCCATTTCCAATAACATTCTGTATTATTTATTTTAACTGATCGGAATTCTCAATTCCAAATCTAGCTTTGCAAGTTCGAATCCTCGGCTATCCTATCTCATATTTACTCACTTACAAGAACAGGCGGCTGTTCTTTAACAGTCCAACATAAACAAATTCTTGACGAACCGCCTCCTAAGTAATTCAATTTACCAAATTTCCATTACTAACGTTTACTACGATATTATCCCATTGATTACTTTACACTCATCCTCGAGTGGCCTCCGGGCGTTGATAAATGGTGACTCATATATATATAAAAAAATGTCAAACGGAACATTAAAAACCTAAAAATAAAAATCGAATTAAATCTCTTGAATTCTTTCAGAAAAGATAAAAAAGAATTGAATGTAAAAATAGCGGCAAATAGATACACAAAATTTCTTTGGTTTTTTCTCTACTCATGACCGTCGACCAATCGTGATTCCTCAAAACAGACGAAGATCAGTCGCCTATTTTTGAACACACTCTTGTAGCCACATTGAACTTACCAAATAATGAAGAACGAGACAAAACGAAAGGAAACAACTGACGCCCATTTCCCCTTTGCGACACGTACGTGTAATGTCTGTTAATTAATCTACAAAATAAAGCAAAATAATAAAGAAAATAACATCTCACATCTTAAACGCAACAAGTTTATATCAAAATATAACTAACACGATGTTGAACGAAACGGATTCCAATGACGAAATAATTCAAGAGGATTGCATCCTTCTCTTCCTCTTTCTCCTCCCTTCGTTCTTCTTTTTGTTATAATAATAATAATTACTAGCAGGACCTGTGTAAATTCTACACGGAACTTATCCATATGTAATGCATTGATGTTGGCATTCTGTAGATGTTCAGTGTAAATGGAGACGCTCTGTTATTATTGTAGCTTTTTTGTTAAAACTGCAAAAGTATTTATCTAAGCAAGCAGGAACGTAAAGTACACTTAAATATGACATTTTAATTCTTGCAGATTTCGTATATATTATTATAGACGTAATGTTCTATAAATTTTTATATGTTATAAAGTTGCGATTTATAATATATATATATATATATATATATATATATATATATATATATATATATATATATATATATATGTATATGACTTGGGTACATTAGCTTGAATCGAAACCGAAAGCAAAACTTAATATATATATATATATATATATATATATATATATATATATATATATATATATATATATATATATATATATATATATATATAAATAACGTGAGTTCCTTCAGCCATAATTGAAAAATTATTTATAAAAAAACCCAGATGATTTAAGTGCCATCAGCTTTTGTCGAAAACCGAAACCAAAACTTATGAAGAATAATTGGTAAAATTATTTATGACAAAAAATAGAAAAACATAACAATTAAACGACCCGGATGTACACACACAAAAACACAAACACACACGCTATCGTATTAATATATAGATTATTCTTTACGGAATATGTGTCTTCTTTTTCTTTTTCTTTGCGTGTCATTGAAGTATGTGGTTATGTAAGAGTTTCTCATTTTTTACGTAGTCCTTTTTATTATTTTTGTATCCTACAAAATTTTCAAGCTGCACCTGTTGGGCGATAGAGTGCAAGGCAATGTTGCTCGTATTATTTCTCTCCTCATATTCGCAGATGATTGGGTCAGTTTTGTAACCCCATATTGTCATAACAACTTAAGACCCATTTCTATTTTCAGTATGATATCAGTAGGAAAGGAGGGCATTCTCTAGCCATCTCTGTGGTCATCTCTTCCTGGGATGTTGTTAGAGATTCGATGTGGCTGAAGAAGCTTAGAAGCTTCTCCTTGGTATAAGGCGTTGTACCATTGGTTCACATCTACGAAGGAGATGACATTTATTACTGAGAGATTTTGCGAATTCTACTTAGCTGGAAACTTCCTATCTCACACCTGAAGGAGCAATGCTAGTGAGAGCGTGCAGGTTATGTACTCAAGTTGGAAGGCTAAATGCAGTCAGTGATCAAGCGGCAAGGGTTGTTCATGCATGCTTGTCATATTTGGAAGAGATAAAAGCATGTCAAGACATTTAGCAGTTGCAATATTAGGGATAGCAATATCAACTTTTCTTATATACTGCTTTTCTGAATTCATGGCCCTGGACTGCCATCGGCAGAGTGCTGCTCCTGAACCAAACGATCAGAATTTTACACGGTTTAAATCAACGTCGAGCCTGATCAGTACTAAAATTGGTGACCGTTTAGGAATTCCAGGTGCTGTATGTGCTCTCCACCTATCTCGACATTGTTCCCAGTCATCTTGCACTTCCTCTTACAACTAGACTCAAGCAGTGCAGATTCAGGAGAGGTGTAGTTTGGGCTTGCTCAACCCTTGCCTAACAATTACACGCAAACATATCCTTACAGGGGTCATCCATTGTCTCTTTAGACTGAACGGAGACGGTTTAAACTGATATAAATTATTGCACATTAAAAATAATTAAATATAAAATTATTCTTTTTATAATTCGAATTATCTAATAGTTAATATGTGATGTTCATTAAAAAAATATTACAGCTAATTTGAATAAATTTTAATTGCAAAATTTTATCTAAAAAAAATGTTATGGCTTTTTTGGTGGCCGATTATTGTGTATTTAGAATAGGAACGTGTGAGCAAGAAAATTCATTATCGCCTTTTGGACTATAAGATGCTGCGTTGAAAGAATCTGAACTTATTAGAAATAATATCAATGTGTTAAAAATACTGATATGTTCACGAAGTCACGCCTAAGTTGCTCAAAAAGATTCAAGTATATGTTACTCAAAGGTTTTATTTAAGAATATACATTGTGACTTAATGGTTTCTGGCTTTTCATAAATTTAAGCAGCGTCTCAATTGGAAATATGTTTTTAATTAAACATGTGCACGAAGTGTGTCTTATTCTAATTGATAAAATGAAAAAAATATATAATACTAGCAAGAGCCGTGCCCTGTAAAATTGAGGAACTGAAGATTATTACTAACTAGCAGGACCCGTAGAAATTTCACAGAATGAGAAATATATTTAATCAACAAACATTTTGTTACAGCTGATATTTTTCTGAATAGCGCAAAAAATTGTTTTTTCCGGCAGAAAAAAAACCCATCTAGGACACTCCCAGACAAATAAAGTACATTTGTGTGAAATGTTAAAAGAAAATTGGCCCAGCTGTTTCGGAGTCCTTAGGGAACGAACTCACCCTCACTCACAGACACCGCGCCTTTTATATATAGAGATATTGACTATGAGCGATTTTCACAATCAAGAAAAATATTTTTGTTGTTTGATTAATTAATTTAGTTTTTTAATGTTATAACCATCAGGAAGCGTAAGAAATTTCAGTTTAAATGGATCTTGGGATCAAGTATTATATATATATATATATATATATATATATATATATATATATATTAGTTACTAGTTAGATTATATCCAGCTTTGCCTCGCTACGGTATTAGAGATAGAACTCATGTTAATAGAAATAATAGAACATCAGTTATTTCATGCGAGGATTTTTTTAGTAAAGTTAAAGATATTATTATTAATAAAATTTATGAGTCGTTCAATTATATAAGAAAGTTGCTTAATCAAACAAAAAAGAAAGTTTTGAAGGAAATAGCATCTAAAATATTATTACAACCGGATATGATATATAAGAAGGACTATTTCATTCAATGGTATGAATATATTCTAGATATAATTGACACTAAATTATATAAGCCACCAGTGAACGATATAAAAAAGAAACCTAAAAATGTTTGTGTAGTTTTGTATGAAAATAAAGGTTTAGATGATGTAAATTTACCTAAAATATTTAATAAACAAAAAACTATACAATTACTACCAAATGAGTTCCAGAAAAAAGATCAAAAACCAATAGTTACATATAAACTAGGGCCAACAATACGCAATAAGATTTTTAATTATAAGAAAACGGTAGAACATATAAATGTAAAAGATAATAATATAAATATTCCAGAATGTGATTGTAATTCCTCTCAGTTCTGTAATAATGAGATAAAACATGTAATTACAGGAGATTTAAATATAGTAAATAATCCTAAATTAAGAAAACTACTTAGTAAGGGTCCAAATTATAGAGAACCTAAATGCCTAAATTACACTAAATGCGTTAAAGAAGTAACTAAAGCACTAGAAGGTTTTATTATGTCTATGGTAAAGAAATATAAATTAGCACAGTCTACGTTTGATGCATGGAAAAATAGTATACTTGAATGCGTAAACAAAAAGGTTAAACATATAAAACAATTTAAACACCCTAGAAAAACCAATCCTCTTTTAAAAAATTCAGAAATACGGGAGGAACTTAAAATACTTACAGAAAAGTTTGTAATAGTTCCGATTGATAAAGCGGCAAACAATATAGCTTTTATATGTAAAAAATATTATATACAACGTTTATTGATAGAAGTAGGACTTATAGGAAACGATTCGGATACTTATAAAGTAAGTAATAGTAATTTAGATAGCATTATTTTGAATAATAGTATTATAAATGAAAAAGTAGGATTAAAGTTAGAAGACAAACACAAAAATCTTCCATGTATGTATTGGATACCTAAAATGCATAAAAATCCAGTTGGTGCTAGATTTATTGTAGGTTCTAAGACGTGCATAACTAAACCTCTAAGTAAAGTTGTATCTAAAATATTTAAATTAATTATAAATCAAATAAATAATTTTCACCTGAAAAGTAAATTCTATAGTAATATAAATCTATTTTGGGTAGTAAATAATTCCAAATCAGTAAAAGAAAAATTAGATAAAATAAATTCCAGAATAAAAGCAAAATCTATAGCTACTTATGATTTTAGTACGCTATATACAAAAATTCCGCACGAAAAACTTATAAAAGAATTAAATGATACTGTAGATTTAGCTTTTCAAGGTGGAAAAGGTAAATATATAGACTTTTCAAACTCTAAAGCTTTCTGGTGTAAAAATAAAAATAGCAAAACTAGTGTTTCTAAAGGTATTTTAAAAATACTTGTAAGTCATCTTATTAAAGAATGCTATTTTCAAATAGGAAATAAAATATTACTCCAAACGATAGGTATCCCAATGGGATTGGATCCTGCACCATTTTGGGCAAATTTGTATTTACATAGACTCGAGTATATATATATATGTCATCATTATTAAAAACAGATATATCTAAAACATATAACTTTCATGGGTGTAGGAGATTTATAGATGACCTTATATGCATAAACGATAATGATGAATTCGAAAAAAGTAAACATCTTATATATCCAAACGAACTAAAATTGAATTGTGAACATAGAGGACAACAGGCTACATTTCTGGATTTAGATATAAAAATTGAGGATGGGATTTTTCTTTATAAAATATTTGATAAAAGAAACGCATTCCCCTTTAAAATAGTACGTATGCCGCATAAGGATAGCACCTGCCCTGTTTTTGTGTTTTATGGAACCATTATGTCAGAGTTTTTGAGAATAGCTCGCGTTACTCTAAAATTAACAGATTTTATACCACCAGTTTCTAGCTTAGTAATAAGGATGATAAAACAAAGTGGGGATAAAAATAAAATATTTAAACAGTTAAATAAAGCATTTGTTCGTTATCCTGATGCTTTTGAATCGTTTAAGATAAACCAGACTATATTAATAAAGGAAATCCAAAACTATATTAGCAATGTATAAAATGTATTTATAATTACATATAATAAATTTATAAATAAAAAAAAAAAAAAAAATGTATATATGTAAAAATAAAATATTTTTAACCTTTATATATCTAATTTTAAATAAATAAGAATGTAAATATAAAAACTACTAATTATAGTGGGGGTGATAGTGAAGCTTATAAATACAAGACTGAAAAATTAAATGTATCCATTTTAAATGTGGAAATTGATGAATCGCACAGGTAAGAAATTCATTTTTATACTATGAAAAGGTTAGTAATTGCAATTAAGAATAGGAAATTGGATAAAAAATTTTTTGTAACATGTCTTCTTCCTAAGATTAAGGGTGGTGGTGTTTGATCAACACTGCTGGGGAGCCATGAAGTAATATACTGTTTTGTTTTTAAATCCCCGAAACAGTGTTTCATGGTAAACAACTGATGATCCCTTGAAAAATTTTAAAAAAATTGGTATTATAGTAAATTCGAGAGAGTTGATGCAGTGATTGCAAGTGATTAAATGACTTACTGACTAAGTGTTTTTTTTTTTTTTTTTTTTTTTTTTTTTAACGAATGATAAAAAGTAATTTTTTGTGTAGTTTCAAATGTTAAAAAAACTTCAAAGACTATATATATATATATATATATGAAGGAAAACATACTTACGAAACTATTTAAGAGCTGCCTTAAGGAGAAGTGCTTTCCGACTCCCTGGAAGACCTCATCAGTTTGCCCTGTATTTAAGAATTCAGGTGATAAGTCATCTCCCTCTCAATACAGACCAATAAGTCTCCTGTGTGTTATGAGTAAGTTGCTGGAATCCATATTAAATAGAGAAATAGTCAACCACCTCAGCAGGAATAACCTTCTTAGTGACACACAATATGGTTTCCGCTCTGCAAGATCTACCGCAGATGTGCTGGCGGTTATATCCCACAGGATTAGTAAATCTCTTGACAAAGGCTTCCTTTCTAGGGCCATTGCTCTTGACATATCAAAGGCCTTCGACAAGGTATGGCATAAGGTTCTACTTCACAAGATTTCCAGCTACGGTATAACTGGAAATGTTTTCTCGATCATTAAATCATTTCTCTCCGATAGGCTCATAAGAGTAGTGGTAGATGGACAAAAATCGGAGGCCTGCAATATAAATGCTGGAGTCCCTCAGGGGTCAATCCTGGGCCTAACTCTCTTCCTGATCTACATCAATGACCTCCCTAAACACATACTTAAATCATTCGTTAACATCTATGCTGATGACACGACCATCTACGGCAACACATCAAAGGCTGTAAATGACAAAGTTCTCTCTGATTCTCTCTCCTCTAATCTCGAGCGCGTGGTTCAGTGGGGGAAGACGTGGCTGGTTACCTTTAATGCATCCAAAACCAAACTCCTATCCTTACATAATCAACGCTCTGATCCCCAGCTGGCATCAATTGTGATGGATGGCTCTCGTCTGGGTGAGGCCCCGTGTTTTGACAAGCTTCTGGGTTTGACCTTTACTCCTGATCTGAAATGGAACACGTACATCAAGTCTGTTGCCAAGGTCGCTGGAAAGATGGTGGGATCCTTCTACCGCTCCAGAAGATATCTCACTACTGATGCAATTCTCTATCTATATAAAAGCCAAGTACGTCCAAGGATGGAATTCTATTGCCATATCTGGGCAGGAGCTGCTAAAAACAGCCTATCCTGCCTTGACAGAGTACAAAATAGACTTCGTGGCTTAGTGGGGGATGCCCTTTTCTCTACCTTGCAACCTCTTTCCCACAGAAGAGACATTGCGAGCCTATCCTTGTTTTATCGTTATTTCCATGGCAGATGCTTATCTGAACTCCAATCTCTGGTCCCCCCTCGCCAATCTTTCACGAAAAACACCCGTCTAGCTGAATCCACTGTGAAAAATTTCCCCCACTCTATATCTGTGCCTAAATCAAAACGCGGATTCCATGAACAAAGCTTCTTTATTAGAACTGCACGCCTGTGGAACTCTGTTCCGTCTGCCTGCTTCCAACCGGACTACAACTTGGATGTCTTCAAGTCCAATGTTAACAAATTCCTAATGAACCGCCCCCTTAAGTAAACACTTCATCAAATCTCCACACTAACGTAATGTACTTACAATAACCCTTATCCCTGAGTGGCTTCCGGGCCTTGATAAGTGGTGATCACTGTGTAAAAAAACAAAACAAAAAAAAACGGGAACAAAAACAAACAAACGAACAAATAATTTCGAAAATTTTAAACACTTTTTTTTTGCAAGTATTTGTGTGTCAAACAAATAAAGCAGACGTGTAAAGAAGCTCCTTACTAACCGGGTAGTAAGTTATATGGAGGTAAACGGATCACTACCAAATTTTTGCCTCCACATAAACTCTAAAAGATATGTGTCCAAAAGCTACGGATTGGTTCTGCATTCTTGTTTATTGCGCTGTTTTGCCTCCTTATACATTCGCTACATACTATTCGTAGTTGTTTGCGTTTCAAAATCTAATCAGTGAAGGTTGTGGTTCACCGTTAAATGGTGATAACCCTATTTTCCCACTTTGCTATATGCCTCCACCCAACAGTCTAATACGATCGTAATCCTCGGTAGAATATATATTTTTTATTAGTGGATGGAGGGTTTCTGCATTTCTGTTTGGTACGCTCATCAAGAAACCCCCTTGTCACCGGGGTCATATCCACCAAAGACCCAGACCGGTGTGAGAAGTCTGCCGACGTTATGTTTGCGTCAGTTGAAAACCGTCTTGTCTATCTAAACCGTATGGTTGGTTGGTTGATTTTGTTTTACGGCATATCAACCCATTTCAGGTTATTTAACGCCGACTCTGGTGATTTTGAAGAAAATGTTTTTAATAGAATATATTTGTTTTTTGCAAGTCAGTTTCTATTTAACCCATAGTTGAGACCCTAACAGGTACTACCACTCCGGGTCAGAGTGGACCTGGGAGCAATGGCAATTAAAGGGTGGCTCCACACTCCCCAAAGCCTGCAAGCTGGGGCCTCACTATCGGATATAGTTTAAGGTCATATCCAGGACCCCCATTGAGGGACTTTTACCCTCTGCAGGGGGGGGGGACAGTCGGCGTATTCTAATGCCCTACCGGCAGGGTCCTCCACCGTATGGCCTGGGCCTCCTATTTGTCTGAGATTCCTGAGAAAATAATCCCGGTAAATGTCTCACAGGAAATTCTTCCAATCGACTATTGTGTGGCATGAGCGCAACTCACATTCGCACTAGAGTTTTTTGTTGTTGCCATCTCGAACACTCACAAGTAAATCAATTTCAATATGCATACAATCTTCAGCCGTGAGTTGACAAAGAAGATTCTTGTCCGAATAGACTGTCCACTGGAGACATTTTACGTTGCCATATTTCCATCCGTGCACGTCTGTCATGCTTCCTTGTTTGGCTAGTAAACATTCCTGGCCGCAGGTTGAACACGTCATCGAATTTGCCATCAATTTTCTTTGCTGGCAAAACTGTATTACGGCCTCCGGTGTCTGTAGCTGGTATGATAAGATGGTCAAATTCATTGTTCCAAAAATAACCTCAGCGTTTCCTGATTTGCAAGTAAAAAATGATGGACATTTGTTTCTTGTTTTTTTTCTCTTTCAAGTGGTATAAGAATTCTCGTCTGCTGCTCAGGTATTGTGATTGGTTGATTACCATGTTACATCAGACATCAGCTAAACTCGAGCTGTTGACGTCGTATTCCAGGAAAAGCCGAGAACGAACGTTGAGTTACGTCTGGTTCAATAAGTGCATCAGTACCGAAACAGGAAAGATTAATATCGAAATAGTCAACCGTAGTATTTTTCAACCCGTGAGTATGAAACAAAATGTCCATTATAAAATTAACACACACAGAATTGGTTAGCGGGAAGAAAATTTGAAAGTGAGATAGAGTTACCCAATGATAATAGCAACCAATTCAAAAACCGATGAGCGAATTAAATATGGAAGTTAAAATCGATTCAAAATTTAATGCTTTAATTTCCAGAACACGAAACAATAGATGTCGGAAGTGCATAACAAAATAAATTATTTTATATAGTTTTTATTTTTTTAGTTTTTCTGGACAAAGAAATGGGGAAACATATTGAAGCGGAATTGGCAATAACTGAAAGGGGGGGGGATAAAAAGCATACCTCGGATACGTCTGTTGTTGTGTTGCGGGCCGAGCTGAAAAGAGTTCCAAGAAAGCGTCCATGAGTTTTTATTGGCGTTGACCCCACGCAATTCTCGCAGAATCGCGTCTGCTCTCGCGCGATTATGCAAATATATAATTCCCGGCCACTATAACGGCGCAGGACGCTGGGAAGCAGTCATGCAGTGTTCTGCAGATTGTGTGTAGGTGGTTCTGGCGGTTGGATTGCTTTTTGTGACAAACCACGAATCTGCGAGAAACGATTTTTCTTCTACCTTTTTCTTCTGCTTCCTTCTTCTTTCTCTACGGTCATTACAGCCAAGAAATCCCTCACTTCTAGAGTTGGGCGGTGCAGGGCGAAACTGACTGTTTCCTATCTTCGTTCCTGATTTTTGCCTACTACATTTTGCTGCACATATCAATGTACTTCATAAATAAGAAGACTACAGACATTAAAAAATACAGGAAAGTTTTTTTCACGACTTCAAATGAATAAAGCTTACACCATTCCAATATTTATCAAGTTTTCATCATGTTAAAGTCATTATTATGAGAATTAAGAATTACATTGAACCGTAATAGTGAAAATCTTTTTATCAATTTCAAACACTAATTATTAATATTGTTTCCGCGGAATCAGTGAGGTGACGCTTGTTAAGTAGTTAACAATGCCGACTGACAATCTGTGTGGCAAATTCGAAACCAGTTCGTTTGACAGAAATACTTTCACTTAAAGGTGTTTGCAACCTCGCGTAAGTACCCGATGTTAATATAGAAAATTTTTCCAACTAGCAAGATATCGGGGGAAAACGAATACCAACAATGATCATCTGTTTCATGCGAAATGATATCAAACTATCAAACATCAATCCACAGAGTCAGCTACTTTAGTCACTTAGACATCTTTAGCAAATATGTTTGCAACCGGAAGAAGTTTTTCAGGGAAATTAAACCTTTTCAATATAACAAGAATATGACCCTTTCTTTACCTGTGTGTCCTTCTATGTAAATGTATTTGTACATTTATGTACGTGGTTGAGAACGTGTATGCATTCATGTACGTCCATCTATGTAAGTGGACCAGCGCAGATGCGTTCAATGCATAATGCCCTAGGTTCAATCCTCATAGTAGTAGAGCAACGAAACTTGACGCAATTATTAGTCTTTCTCTATCTAGTAACCACCAAATGTTACACATCTCTCACATCGTTTATAAAAGACCCAGAGACCGTTTTTATAGAAAACCTCAGGTTAATATACCAACTACAACGTGAGTTCGAGAATCAAGGCAGTTTCATCAGGGAAAACTACTTCATGGTTGAGAAAAAGTGAATGTCAGAGGGTGCAAAGTCAGGAAAGTAGGGGGATCGAGGAGATTTTCATATACACACGCCCGCGCTTCTAATCTGGCGACACACGCGTTGTGGAACGGAGCATTGTTTTACAGGACAAAGGTATCATTGCTAATCTTGGTTCACCTCTTGATTTTGACAACTTAATTTTCTGAAGAGTGAAGCATAATAGACTCCTGTAATTGTGATACTCTTTCTGAGGAAACCTGTCATCACTACTACATCTTGGTCTCCGAAGACTGTGATCATGACCTTTCCAACGGAGCACTACACACTTGCATTCTTTAGAGATGGCGAGTTAAAGTGCTTCCACTGTTTTTAATTTTTTTTTTAATTGCATTTTCACTCCAAACAAGGCACATTGGCACTTTGTTGTAAGGGGCTACTATCAGAGACATAAGCATCAGGGGTACTGTGTATGAAGTTGGGCAGCAAGATGTCGGTTCACGTTACACTTGAACTTCTGCATGTCAGTACAGTCTGGGAAGAAGAGACCCGAAAGGGAATTCCAAAGTCTAGCTGTTCTGTGGAAGAAAATACTGGATTAGAAGGCTCTCTTTCATCTAGGGATCTCTACTGTGAAGGGGTGGGATTTAGCTGCTTGTTGGGTTTGTCGGGGATATTTACGTCGAGGGGGCACAAGTGCTTGCAGTTCTTCAGAGCATTCACCGTTAAAGTACTTGTAGAACAGGCAGAGGGATGCAACATTTCGTCGATGTGACAGAGGCTGAAGTTTAGCTGACAGTTCAGGACCTATCAGATTGGTGACTCTCTTTTGAACCTTGTCTAGGAGCGAGAGCCTAGTGGCAGATGCACCAGGCCAAATATGACAACAATACTCCATATATGGGCGAATGGTGGCCTTATAGAGGTATAGGATACTTTCAGGCGTTAATAGCTTTCTAGCACGGTAGGGAGAACCCACCTTCTTCGCAGCGGTCCTGTGCTTTTGACTAAGCTTTGTCCTCGGTATCATTATCAGTCTTTTGTAAAAAAGTTTACTAATTTTCCTGGCATATTTACAAATTTATCTCCGAGCACTCAACGCGCTCTCGTTTCTGGAAAGGTATCAGTAATCTGTAAATCCAGTCCACAAACGGCTTATACATACGCAAATTGTCATGAATCATAGTTTCCGGACTTTGATCTATTGGGCCGTTTGGCGAATTGCTACACGTCGATCTCTCAAAATGGCAGCCCAAACTTGACTGATAAATGCCTCATCAATGGTAGAAGGAGGGGAGGCGAGCTGTTTCAACAGATTTTCGTCCATGTTTAAATAAACAATACTAGCTTTTTACAAGGTCATATGATGGGGATACATGTTTTCATTTCATCAAAAGTCTCCTGTGGTATGCATCCTTTCAAATACAAAACCCGGATCACTTCGCGACACTTAACATGTTCTATTACATACCTGATTCCGTCCAAACTCATATAAATTAGAAAGTACAATTAGTGCAGAGGTGCAATTTGCCCCATAACCCATAGGGATTAAAATAATTGCGCATTCAAAATTTCAGTTAGAGTAGAGAACTAGAAGTGGGTTGGGGGTATTACTTATTGAACACTCCTCATACGGAGTGTGCACCGCATCTACATAAGCCGAAAAAAGCATGTGCTCACTCGTTTATTTGTACGTACGTGTATAACAACGTGTGTGTGTGTGTGTGTGCGTGCGTGTGTGTGCGTGTGTGTGTGCGTTTTCGAATAGAGGGGGTCATTTCGTGTTATTATGATAAAATGTTTTAATCGAAGCGAAAACAAATAAAAAAAGGTGATATTTTCTTTCGGCCTAAAGACGATAACAACACAGGTCTTAGACAGAAAACAATTTTTTTCTGGTCATAAAAAAAAAGAAATGCTTGAGAAACAATCCGGCTGAACTGCATCCGTTTCTAAGCAAATAAACATTATTTGACGCTTTGGAGACAAGATAAACTCTCGTACACTTGACGATGTAACTTAATTACTTCTTTCCTGGGTTCGAACTCGGTTCATACAGAAATCATCACGTTTAAAAGAATCCTTATAATAAATGAGGAGACGTTAAAAGAATATGCCGACAAGTAGCTGCAGGGGAAAATAACAAACGGACTCGATCTAATTAAAAGACGAAAATAAGGACAGGATGGTAAGATGAAAACTATGTCCCCATAATTTGTTTTCCGACAGAATAGTATTTGTCTCCAGTACAGACTATCGGAAAATTTCGCATTATGCCTTCTGGGAAATAAATATACTGCCTTATCTTTATTTCTATAAACACTTCTTTCATTACACCAGCACTCAATTTATTCTGAACTAGCTTATCCGTGTCCCGCCGTTGCCCCGTCTGTCCTTGTATTTTAATTTGTCAAATATTGAGGTGGGTACGTTTAATAGTACATATTAGCCAATACTTGTTAAGGAAAGGTGACCAGAGATCACAATATCCATCAATTATATTTGATGCGCCCCAGAATCATCATGGTTGTCGCTCAAATCGAGTATATGGGTTTCATTCGTAGGTTCTTATATGAGAAGACAGTGGAATACGAAATCAACATGTCCAATTACAATTCCGGCATACATTAGCGTTTGACAATTGTGTACCTAACTGATTTTTGCTTCGTTCTATTTTTTTCCTCAGCTCTTCAGCGTGATAACGTCGTTCACTTTCAAATCTCTCTACACCAAACTGATTCCATTCCTCTACTTTACTCCCCGAGTGCACTCGCCTCCCATGTTGTATGATCAATAGGGCTTTGACAACAGCATATTCTTTTCATTGTTTTGACTCTCAAGTATATATCCGACACAGTTAGACACATTCAATCAACTGAGAATCACATAACTCTATATAAAAGCATATAAGATATCAACGGGTACACATTCGAGAGTCAAAACAATGAAAAAAATATACTGTTGTCTGAGCCCTAATGATCGCTCCCACACATATCCACATATCTCCCCAGAATGTGCTGCTGCCATCGCGCACAGAAATGGCTTTTTCCATAGCTACCAACGTAATAGATGCACTGAGACTAAAGCTGCTTTCAGGACTGCCAGCAACCACTGTAAAAGATAATACTAAATGCTAGAGAGCTATATGCCCAGTCTGTTAAATCCAAGGTAGCTGATCAGCGGCTTGGTTCCCACCAGTTTTGGCAAATAACAAACAGGATCCTGAACAGAAGTGTGCGTTCTATCCCAACCATTATCAATGGACCAGAGGTCATCACGTCAGCGTCAGACAAGGTCAAACTATTTGCCAAGAACTTTGCAGCTAATTCTACCCTATGCAACGAAGGCCATCAACTCCCCATATTTCCTCCTATAACACAGAACACGCTAGGTATCATACAAATATCCGTGCATGAGGTCGCCAAGCTAATCAAGTACCTAGATTCCAGTAAAGCAACTGGCCCTGACGGCATCCCAATTATAGTGTTAAAAAAGCTTCAACCAGAACTTGCTCCCATACTTACGAAACTATTTAAGCGCTGCCTTAAGGAGAAGTGCTTTCTGACTCCCTGGAAGACCTCATCAGTTTGCCCTGTATTTAAGAATTCAGGTGATAAGTCATCTCCCTCTCAGTACAGACCAATAAGTCTCCTGTGTGTTATGAGTAAGTTGCTGGAATCCATATTAAATAGAGAAATAGTCAACCACCTCAGCAGGAATAACCTTCTTAGTGACACACAATATGGTTTCTGCTCTGCAAGATCTACCGCAGATATGCTGACGGTTATATCATACAGGATTAGTGAATCTCTTGACAAAGGCTTCCTTTCTAGGGCAATTGCTCTCGACATATCAAAGGCCTTCGACAAGGTATGGCATAAGGGTCTACTTCACAAGATTTCCAGCTACGGTATAACTGAAAATGTTTTCTCAATCATTAAATCATTTCTCTCCGATAGGCTCATAAGAGAAGTGGTAGATGAACAAAAATCGGAGGCCTGCAATATAAATGCTGGAGTCCCTCAGGGGTCAATCCTGGGCCTAACTCTCTTCCTGATCTACATCAATGACCTCCCTAAACACATACTTAAATCATTCGTTGACATCTATGCTGATGACACGACCATCTACGGCAACACATCAAAGGCTGTAAATGACAAAGTTCTCTCTGATTCTCTCTCCTCTAATCTCGAGCGCGTGGTTCAGTGGGGGAAGACGTGGCTGGTTACCTTTAATACATCCAAAACAAACTCCTATCCTTACATCATCAACGCTCTGATCCCCAGCTGGCATCAATTGTGATGGATGACTCTCGTCTGGGTGAGGCCCCGTGTTTTGACAAGCTTCTGGGTTTGACCTTTACTCCTGATCTGAAATGGAACACGTACATCAAGTCTGTTGCCAAGGTCGCTGGAAAGATGGTGGGATCCTTCTACCGCTCCAGAAGATATCTCACTACTGATGCAATTCTCTATCTATATAAAAGTCAAGTACGTCCAAGGATGGAATATTGCTGCCATATCTGGGCAGGAGCTGCTAAAAACAGCCTATCCTGCCTTGACAGAGAACAAAATAGACTTTGTGGCTTAGTGGGGGATGCCCTTTTCTCTACCCTGCAACCTCTCTCCCACAGAAGAGACATTGCGAGCCTATCCTTGTTTTATCGTTATTTCCATGGCAGGTGCTCGTCTGAACTCCAATCTCTGGTCCCCCCTCGCCAATCTTTCACGAAAAACACCCGTCTAGCTGAATCCACTGTGAAAAATTTCCCCCACTCTATATCTGTGCCTAAATCAAAACGCAGATTCCATGAACAAAGCTTCTTTCTTAGAACTGCACGCCTGTGGAACTCTGTTCCGTCTGCCTGCTTCCAACCGGACTACAACTTGGATGTCTTCAAGTCCAACGTTAACAAATTCCTAATGAACCGCCCTCTTAAGTAAACACTTCACCAAATCTCCACACTAACGTAATGTACTTGCAATAACCCTTATCCCTGAGTGGCTTCCAGGCCTTGATAAGTGGTGATCACTGTGTAAAAAAAAATCCTTTAAACAATGCTCATAGCGCTTCTTCTGTCTTCCAACTATCATAGTTTCCACAATTAGACCAGAATAAAATATTTTTTAAGATACTTGTCGTTTATCTTTACAACGTGAACAGCTCATCTTATACAATTTTTTTTTAACAAATAAGGCCTGTGGTCCTGGATATGACCTTAAACTATACCCAGTGGTGAGGGCCTCAGCTTGCGGGCTTTGGGTAGTGTGGAGCTACCCTTTAATTGCCATTGCTTCCAGGTCCACTCTGACCCGGAGTGGTAGTACCTGTTAGGGTCCCAACTATGGGTTAAATAGAAACCGACTTGAAAACAAATATATTCTATTAAAAAATTTTTCTTCAAAATCTTTGGATTTGGCATTAAATAACCTGAAAAGGGTTGATATGCCGTAAAACAAAAACAACCAAAGCAACCAAATAAGGCCTGTATACTAGAATAACCAGAATCTTCCAAGACGCTGATCTTAATTTGACAATTTTGTCAATAAATTCTTGAAAAATTTCGTAAACATATTTGATGCAGTTTATCGAGCGCTTCAAGGTGCCGACGGTATATCTCCCCTATCTCTGATGCATACAAGACTGTGAGAAGGACAAGATTCGATGCAGTAAGATTTTGA